>NC_092049.1:20803925-21114355 GCF_003086295.3 Arachis hypogaea
ATTTTGACCGCCTCTTAGGTTAGGTTTTGGAATGAAAAAAAAAAAATTTTAACTTTGACAACCATCTTGCAAACACCTGGAAAAAATTTTTAACCATGGGTTAATGAATAAAATGAGAATTACAATGTAGTGAGAGTACATAGGCAGTAAGAGTACAAAGGCATAACACCCACAGTCATGTGCAGTAAGAGTACATAGGCAATTTTAAAAAAATTCAAGTTACAAAAGGTCCTTGCAAGCGTAGCTGCTTTAAAAAATTGAACTTCTAAGTACCTAAATCACCAAAACAAGTCCTAATATAACCAGCTTTCGCAACATCAGCAAGTACTACCTAAATGATGTAGATCATGTCACATTTTTTTAATCCATCCTTTCATACAAAATTGAACACCCGTTATTTATAGAAATTAACGGTCCATCATATGAACCAGAAACAGACAAAAAAAAACAACACTAAAATTTCAAAGCCAGGCTCCAACAAATTTCAAACATCTTTGCCTTAATCCAAGGAACCATGAACCATTTGATATTACTATTCATGCTATAATTTAAAAAAAAATATCAAAATCAACAGCATAACACCCCACAGTCGATTGGAGTAAGAGTACATAGGCAGTTTAAAAAAAATTAAATGTTAAACAAGATCCTTGTAAGCATAGCAATTAAAAATTGAAGTTCTAACGACGTAAGTCACCAAAAAAGTCCTAATATTGATTGGGATGGTTATCAAATATGCTAATCAACATGTAAATATAATCTTTGCACGGTTAGATTCAACGCCAAAAGTACTTTTACTTATATCCATTCCAATCAGATGGATCAAAATGCAAGTGGACATTTGAGGATGAAGTAAAATACACTTTTAGCTAATACTAGAAAAAAGTAAATTTATCCCAAATTATACTTACAATTTTTATGTAAAATAAACCAACAAGATTCCAATTCAAGCCTATCTCTTCTTTATCAAATATTCATAATCAGAGTATTTAACAGTTTCTAAATTTTGACAGCCTCTTAGGTTAGGTTTTGAAATGAAAAAAAAAAATTTAAACATCATCAACCAAGTTGCAAACACCTGAGAAAAATTTTCAACCATACGTAAATGAATAAATTGACCATCCTATCTAGATTCATTAAACAACTCACAAAGCAACATATTTATAGCACGTGCCTCAGACGAATTGCTGAGTTACTAATAACCGAGGCAAAACAAAGCCAAATACAATAACTCGTTAAAATACAAGACGCGAAAACCCGAATGCTCATAAACATGTACGTATCATTATTCCTTCCCACTACATTACGTTCACAAACAAAAGGATAAGTCAAACAAACCCAGGAATTTCCAAAAGCAACAAAACCCTTCTAAGCAGGCAGAACATAAAAGTTACTGTAAACATCTAAACATTCAATATACGGTTATCAGTTCTCTAACCTTCAATCTGGGAAGAGAAACACACCTCACGGCTTCTCTTGTTGCACCCGGTAATGACTCCAACCAAGGCGAACATGCAACGGCTACAACCTAGGGAGACTGCGGTTAAAGGCCAACGCCGAGGGTTTCTGGGCGACTTCCACTCGAGGGGGCCAGGGATTCTCCTCTACTGCTGGTGGTCTTCGCAATGGAGGCGTTGGCGGATGCTCGGTACGACAATTGGCAGGATGAACTACGGGTAGCAGCAAAAAAGGAGCAGCTAATGGAAAAGGTCATCCTTCGTCAATGCCGTTCGAAATAGCGGGGAGGGAAGGCTAACGTTTCCTTTCCTAAAGGGTGTTCGAAAGTTAGGGAAGTGGAAAGGTTTTGACAGTTGGGTCAAAGAAAGGGGGAGTAGATGGGATGATTACAATGATATTAATTAAGATAATTAAAATTAGGATTTAAGAAATAGAGTGTTTATCAGTATACCTATATTATTAATCTAATTGGGCTAACTATTAAGGCCCGTTGTTCATATTGTTCCCCAAAGTCATTGTCCCCCTAGCATCTCCCTAAAAGAAAAATTATTGACTAACACGACAACTCATTTTTTAAGAATTTTGCGAAGAATTATATGATTTTATTAAAAAATAAATATTACATAAGTACTTAAAAAGATTTCATGATGAACTTCTTCAAAATTTCTTTAAAAAAAATTGGAATAAAAATATTATGTAACTAAATTAATTTTATAACTACATTTAATATAACATCTTTAAATTCAACCAAATTTCTTACTCACAGAAATGTGTTTACTTGAATAAATAAATTTTTACGGTATAAACAAAATTTGTTAAGATAAACATACAATTATTTTAAGAGAAATATAAGTAAAAACAAAAAAAAAGCACTTAAACACAAAAAATTTTTACAAACACAAAAATTTTATGATATAAACACAAAATTTTTAGAGTTTTTTTACATAAATAAATAAAAAAAAATCAATTTTACATTATTTTATGAAACAAAAATCAAATATACAAAACTCTTCTTTGATTATTTATATATCTAAATCATCTTCGAGTACGCAATTTTAAGTCAGAGAATAAACATATTAGAAAGAGATGACGATTAATGAGTAGTTAAATTTCAAATTGAAAATGCACATACATCAGTCTAGGTTAACTGTGTTACATTCATATATAAATGATCTTAAAGAAAATGTTTAAAATCTAAAATACAATAGTAATCAAATGTAAAAAACTATTAAACATGAATCGAATGATGGTCTAAGACTAGTACTATTTACAGATCAACATAATAATTAACGTCAGGGATGGAGTTAGGCTAACTATTTAGGAAGGACGGTGTTTAATAATTTACTAAAAATATTTTATATTACTATTTCTATTAATAAAATTAAAAAAAATTAAATATATAATCTCAATCAAAATAAGATAATAATATATAAAAATTACTACTTATAGTTTTGTATCATGAAAAGGTTATTTGACGTTTTTTTTCTATTTTCAAAATCATCTATAATTGAATTTGTGTCAAAAATAGCTGCTAATTCTTTTTCTATATAGATGACCAAATTGTCTGCAAAAAATTCATCAGCCATCTTACTTCAGAGTCTTGTCTTAATAATTTTCATTGCTGAGAAAGTTCTTTCTGTTGTTGCTATAGACACGGGTAGAGTCAAAACAAGATGTATTAATCTATCAACCATGTGATAAGTTCTTGATTTTCCCATTTCTTGCAACTTGTTGCACAATTCACAAAGTAAACCAATGCCTTTCAAATGATTTGGTATATCATGCTGATAATGTTGCAATTGAGATTTCAAAATATTTAGCTCATTAGAAGAAAAGTCAAGGAGATAAAACTTCTCTGCTAACCTACTAATTTCTTCAATATTAAATGATTTAAAATTGTCCTTAGGATCCAAAGCACAACTCAAAGTCAAAAGCTCTATTGTTTGCTCATTAAATCTACTATTCAACTCTTGTATTTGAGAGTCAATTGTTGCTAAGAATACATCTATTCGATAATGATGCTCAACTGTCACACTTGGTTGACGAGATCGACCTCTTCCAAAAATATATTGTGCACTCATATTAGGGACTTCAATTTCATGCTTTTCACAAAAATCTTTAACATTTGCAAGAAAATTGCACCATCCACCATCCACCACAAAAATCTTTAAAATTTGCAAGTAACTTTGATGTAGAAACAATATGCATTGCATTAATAATACCTTGAGATTGTTGTTGCAGTTCTTGGCAAAGAACATTAGTGATTCTCATAATCTCTTTCATCAAGTGCAAAGTGAAAACAAATTCAAATGACAATAATATTTTACTAACACCATAAGCCTCACCTCGTTGTGCATAAGTTGTCCTGTCTTCAATGATATTATTGAGAACAATATTGGTAGCAGTAAATATTTTTACCAAACTGCAAATAGAATTAAAGTGAGAGCTCCATCGAGTATCCCCGACTCTTTGTAAAGTGCTTATTTGATTCGCACCTTTGCCTGTTTCTAATTCATTTTGAGCAACCAAATTTGCATTTTCAATTGCTTGAGCTTCTTGTAATTGATCATGTCTTTTTGAAGCACTAACAATAGTGACAATAGAATTTAATTGAGTAAAAAATTCATGAATTTGAAGTACCTCTCTTGAAGCAGCCACCAATGCTAATTGTAACCTATGAGCAAAACCATGTACATAATATGCTTGTGGAGAATCTTTAAGAAACAAAGCTTGCAAACCATTCCACTCACCTCGCATGTTGCTAGCACCATCATACCCTTGACCCCTAATATTTTCAACTTGGAGATTATAATGAGAAAGGACAGAAATTAATTCTTTCTTTAAAGTTGTTGCACAAGTATCAGTGACATGCACAAGATCAAAGAATCTCTCTTAAACAAAACCATCTAGAGTAACAAATCTCAAAACAATGGCCATTTGCTCCTTTTTAGATTCATCTCTAGCTTCATCAACAATAATATAAAATTTGGCATCTCCAATCTCTTCTCTAATTGAATTTCTCACCTTAGTAGCAAGAATATGTAAAATTTCTTTTTGGACATCATTTGAAGTATACTTAGCATTTTTTGGAGCATTTTCTAAAACATTCTTTTTCACTCTTTTATTGTAAGATCCCAAAATTTCAACATTTCCAAAAAGTTACCTCTGTTGCTTGAACTTTGGCTTTCATCATGTCCTCTGTATGCGCAACCTTGAAACGTTAACCATCTAATGCAATCTATAGATGCTTGATAAACCCCATTTGTAGGGTTTATCTTGTGTTGAATTTAGAGTATTTTGTCAACCTTTTCTCACATTTACTCAATAAAATAGCATGATTTTGTGATTGTCCCCTAATTTGTGCTTAAGTGAGAAAACATGCTTTTAGACCCTTAATTTGATAATTTTAATCTTCCTTTGATTCCACAAGATGCTTTGATGTGTTTGTTAGTGATTTCAGATTGAAAAGGGCTAGGAATGGATCAAAGGAGTGAAGAGAAAGCATGCAAAGTGGAGAAATCATGAAAAGGAAAAGATTTGGGATGCGCCCATGGACGCGCGCGCGCACCAGACGCATACACGTGGATCGCGCAATACTCCAGGGATGCGTACGCGTGCTGTACGCGTACGCGTCGATGCCCGCATGTGACTCCTTTAATGAAATCGTGCTGGCAATTTCAGAAGGGCTTCTGGCCCAGTTTTGAAGCTAATCTTTGGCGGAAAAAGGCTAAAGAGACCAGGGATTGAAGGGAAAGGCATCAATCAATGAATCATTCATTCACTTTTGACATTAGTTAGGTTTAGATGTAGTTTTTTAGAGAGAGAGGCTCTCTCCTCTCTCTAGGTTCTTAGGTCTTTAGCTTTAGTTCTTCTTAAATTCTGAATTCTATCTTATTTTAATTTAGTTTCTCTTCTACTTTTATTGGTTCTAGCATTCTAGTTCATTTATTTCCCTTATTGATTACTTATTGTTGCCAATTTAGTTCACGAACGTTTGATGTTAGATTCAATTTTCATATTAATGCAATTTATGTTTTCTATGGTTATTGTTGCCTTCGTTAATTTGTGTTATTGATGCTTGCAATTGGTTGTTAGATCTATTTTTCCTGCTAGTTTTCTATGCTTTTATTTTGTTCCTACCAAGTGTTTGATGAAATGCTTGGAAGGATGCTAGAGTAGAATTTTATGTTCTTGGCTTGGGAAAGTAACTTAGGAATTCTTGAGTCACTAATGTCCAAGCAATTGATGATTGGTAGCCATTGACTCTAGTTCTCACTAATTGAATTAGTGGATAGCTAGGAATTATGGACTTGGATTGATATAGCTCATTTGACTTTCCTCTACTTGTTAGAGGATGATTTAATGGGATTGATCCTTGCAATTATCATGTTGTGGTTAGTGATAAGGATAGAGATCCTTGACCACCAAACATTGCCAAGACCTTTTTGTTATTTGAATTTTCTTGCCATTTTACTTTCTTGTTCCTTATTTCAAAGACCCAAAAATATATTTTATCATAACCAATAACAAGAACACCTCCCTGCTATTCCTTGAGAGACGACCCGAGATTTGAATACTTCAGTTATTATTTTTAGGAGTTTGTTACTTGTGACAACCAAATTTTTGCATGAAAGGATTATTGTTGGTTTAGAAACTATACTTGCAATGAGAATTTTGTAAGACCCAAGACCTTTGAAAGAGGGCTATCATTAACTAATTTCAAATTCAGTGTTTCTGTAACCTTAATTTCAGAAATTTCTCTGTTAAAGAAAATTAAAGCAAGTTTTGATTTATCGAATTTGAGATGGGTTATGATTATTATCCAATTTTATAATTATTGGATTATTTTCTATATTTAGATTATAAATTTGTCAGTTATGAAATAATAGGGGTTTTACATGGTTTGGATTAGATCAGTAATATTTTAAATATTAGTACTGCTATTTTGGAAAAATAGAGAAATTAATTATATTATTTCTAATTTTTAGTTCTGGGTTTTCTATTGAAAATGATTTGTAAAATTAATGAGCAAATAGTATTTTTCTATATACAATTAGTGTTGGATTTAATTTGGGTTTCAATTACTATATTACCCCTACTTTTATTTGAAATTACAAAATTATCCTTGAACCCAATTTTTCCCTAATCCTAAAACTCAACACACATAACCATAACCCTAAAAACCCTACCCGGTTCCCCTGACCCGGTACACCCCAGGGTACCTAATGCAGCAGCAGCAGCTGCAAACTGATTGAAAGAAAGAAAGAAACAAGAGCAAAAAGAGAGAGAGGCTGAGTTGCGGCTGAGGAGAGGGGGGAAGCTCACCGCGTCGCACCGCCACAACAGGCCATGCCGCCAGGGTCACCGTCGCCAAGCCTCCTCGCCGTCGCATCGCCGCCGAAGCTCCCTGTGTCGCCACTGTTCGCGCAGAGGAGGGTTTAAGGGAGCTGGTGCTGCCACCGTGCCCAGCCGTCGAGCCACGCGTCGCTACCATCCTTGCGCCGCCATTGCCATCGCGGAGGAAGGAACCCAGAACAGAGAGGCGCACGAAGGAGAGAAGCTTGCGGCTAGCCTTGTCGCCGCCACTGCTTCCGCGTCTTCCAACAGCGCTGCTGTCGCTGCCGTGAATTGCCGCCAGAGGAGGAGCGAGAGACCAGGAGAGGGAGGTGTGTCGTGCTCTGCTGCAGTCGAGCCAGCCTTGCTGCCTCCGCTGCTGGGGGTTGCTCCCGTCACTGTCGCTGGTGAGAAGGAGAGGGCAGTGTGGGAGAAATAGAGCGCGAGGGAGGAGAAGCCGGCTCCGCCACTGCCTTTCACTGCTGCCACATGTTCCTCTGCCACTGCTAAAGGTGAGCTATCGGAACCCTCTGCTGCCCAGGAAACCACCACTAGGACCACTGCTATGTTGGGGGTAAGCTCTCCTCTGTTTCTGCTTCCTAGTTCTGCCAATTCAATCTTACTTTGAGGCTGTCGTTGAAACTGTTGGTGCTTAATTAATGGTTATAGTAGGTGACATCGCCGCTGCCATTTCTGGAGATAGTTGCTGGCTTTGTGTGGAGATTTCTGTTGCAACTAGTATTTGTTTTGGGACTGTTTTATCTGTTGCTGGAATCTCTGTTAGCTTGCCCTGTGCTGTTGAGTCACCACCGATGCTGAGAATAGGTGGTGGGAACTGCTAATGGAGCAGGCTGAGTCGCGGCGATTCCGGCTGCCAAGGGCGGTTCTGTGGTTATCGAAACCACTGCTGAAGCTTCTGTCCTTTGGTTCAGTTAGTATTCTCTAGTTACCGTAAGTACCTCTGCCTCGAAACCTTGCCCGTTCATATCCCGTGATGTGTTTTAAGGTTTTCGCAATATTTATGTCTTTAGGATTAAGTTAACGGGGCCACATATTGCGAGTAAAGGTTGTTTCTTCTGCTGTGAATTTGAGCAAAGCTGTGATTCAAGCTGTTGGTGATTTTGAGTTGAGGCAGAAAGGACTCTGTGAAACGTTTGGATTATGGAATTTGCGTTTTGAGGTAGGGGCGCTTTCCAAAAACTATGTTTTAAGTATTGGAATTATTACATATGGATACTGTTGTGAGATATTGTGTATTTGGTGATTGTATCTGTCTTATGTGTTATTTGATTGACTCGAGTGATTATGGATGTTGGTTTGGTTGAATTGTTGTGCGGCTTTGTTAAATGTTATGTTTTGAAGTGATTCTTTAAAGATTTAAAATCTGAGTTTAATCCGTTGAGGATTGATTTGATTTGAATCAATTATTTGATGATGTGAAAAGTCGAATGCACTTTTGAATTCATCCTGGTTTACTTTAATTGACTTGATCTTGAGTTGATTTTGAAATGGTTTTTCTTGAGATATGCCACTGAGGCGATTGTTGGATTTAGCTTGCTTTGAATTGATTTCTGGTTTTGAGCTGTTGAAAAGGAATGAGAAACGGTTTAGTTGGGACACGAACTGGGTGGCAAAAGTCCAAGTTTTAGGGGAGGTGCTGCCGAAATTTCTACAAAATCCTAGTCTTGTTTGAAAAGTTATTTAAAAAAGATTGGATTTGAGAAGTTGTATTATTTGATTTATTAAGAGAATATTTATATTTTCAAGCTTAATTTATTTAGTGAACTTTATGCCTTGAGTTTGACTTATTTAGAAATGAACTATTTTTACCGTTTGAATCACTGAAGGAAAGAATGGTGCTCTAATATTGATTTCAATATAAAAAGGAGCTTTTAGTGATTTCAAAGGAATCTAGACTTTTGATTGAGCAATTAAGTTTGAGGTATTTTGGAAGAGTTAGAAAAATGGGTTCCAAAAAGAAACCTGAAAGTGGTTTGATTCAAATGAACCTGTTCCTTTTCAAATGAGTTGATTTTCGGACCGGGTTAGAACTTGTGATTTTGTATGGTCGGTTTCATAATAAATTCAGTTTTATTTACTTAAACCGAGAATCCATGATTTGAGTTTCAATGAATTTTAAGGAATTGATATAGGTTGACCTTCCCTAAAGACTTGGGACTCTGCCGAGAAGCTTTTATTATAAAATCCCATTGTTGGACGGGTGGTTTTGAATACTTTGAAATAAATCCTTAACTTGCCATGGTTTTGGAAGTTTTGGAAAGAGAATGCCGAGAGTGGCTTTGTTTTAAACAGGGAACTCACTTTGAGTAAATTTGGCTTATTAGCCTAAGATGATTTGAGAAATGAGATCTTTAAAGCCAAGGCTGAAAAGAGTTGAAATTTGATTTCAAAGTGAAATGGCTTGAGAAAAGTGATTTGTGGCTTAAATGCCGGTTTTATGAATTTGATGATGTTGAATGGTGGAAGTACTGTTTTGTTATGGGCCGGAATGGCTGTGTATGATTATGAATATTGGCTGGTTCTGGATTGAACCGTGAGCCGGAATGGCTGTGTATGATATTGATTTATGGTTGATTGCCGAATGAGTTATGGGCCGTATGGCTGACTATGAATTATGAATTTAAGCCGGATGGCTGAGATGGATGTTGATCCATGGCTGGGACTGAATGAATATATGCTTGAGATACCTGGGTAGTAGCAAGGGTTGTGTTTCGTCCCACTTGCTCCAGGTCAGAGACTGTGACGCCTGGGTATAAGCGGTAGTAGTGGTGATTCCACTCGCTCCAGGTTGAGCTTTTAAACACCCGCCTGGGTAGTAGCCGCAGTAGTGGTTATTCCACTGGCTCTGGGTTGAGCGGGTAGTAGCAATGGGGTTGTAGCTCAAACCTACTTGCTCCGCGATGGGTGTTTCTGTCCATGGTTAGCTACCAGGACGTGTCGGGTTGGCTATATAACCGACAGATGATATCATCAGCCACTAGGGACAGGCATGCATCATATGCATTTATGTAACATTGTTTGGGTGTGCATATTGTACTTGGTTTGCCTATGTGATTAATTGCTAACTGTTCTACTTGCAATAACTATTTGTTTGTGCTTGCATCTTCCTATTTGTGTTTGCTACTGGGACTCTGTTGGACTGTGGTGATTGGTTGTTGTTGGATTGTTTGGACCTAGGGCCGTGGTTGAAATGAGATGGACCGATGGTTGGTTTCGGTTTTGTGGTTATGGTTTGGAAAGATATGAAAGGCTATTTTGGTTCAGTATAGATAAACCTTTTTGAAAGGCTTTTGATGTTTTTGAGAATTGAATGGTTCCTCTTTCAGAAAAGATTTTCGACTTACTTTTATTGAAAACCGTTGTTTTTGAAAAGAGGCATAAGAAGGTTATTAATCACTAGTACGGCTTATCTTCACGTATCCTATTACAGTAATTCCTAAAAAACCCTCTACTGAGAACCCTTTCGAGGATGATGTTCTCACCCCCCCTACATTTTTCCCCTTTCAGGATATGGGCGCAGAAGTCACGAGAAGTTTATTTAGTTGTTGTTGAGATGCTCTGTATTGCTTTAGATTATTATTTGTACCCTCGCCTTTATCTTGATATATTCTGTAAGAGGGATAGGAATTGTATTTGGTTAATGCTTGTAATATTATATGTATTTATGTATATATATATATATATAGATGTACTCTTTATGAGTTGTTGTAAGTTGTATGGTACTTATGGATATATGTTACATAGCAAAAGTATTTTTGGATTGGTGTTGCAGTTTAAAGTTTTAAACAGGCTCATATTTTAGTATTAAATAGTATAAGTGTTGTCGTAATGTCCGAGCTATCAGAGTTGCGCAGCCGGAAGCGTGAGCTTTGGTAGTTAGGGTGTTACAAATTTATTGTAAAATTCTAGACCACACAAAAATTCGTTCATCAAAATGGCGTCGTTGCCGAGAAATTGCAAACGTGTGTCTTATTATTGGTTATTGTAAATATCTGCTTTTTGCTTATTTGTTAGTTTTTGTTAGTTTTAGGACTTTATTGCTTATTTTTGTTAGCTTTTGTTTTTATTTTCTTTTGTTACTATGAATTCTCACCCCTTTGGCTACGAGTGTGGTTACAATCATGTTACAGGAAGTGGAGATTACAATGAGAATATGCATCAAGGATGGGAGAATCAAAGATGGGAGGAGCCACAAGGATTTGATCAACCCTCTTGGCAACAACCTCCACCAACATACTACGACCAAGAGCCATTTCAAAGTGCGTACCAAGACAATGGATATGGTGGACCTCCTCGTAGTTACCAACAAGGCCCACCATATGCCTATGAACCCTCTCCTCAACATAACTTTGAACCACCATACTCACAAGCTCCGTACTACCAAACACTCTCATATGATTCTAACCCTTCTCTACCATACCAACCACCTTATGAGCCATATGAACCATATATGGAACCACCCCAATTCCAACCCAATTACTCCCAAGAACCACCATCCCCATATACACCCTCTTCATATCCATCAATCCACGAGCCATATGATCCCAATTATGTTATCCAAGAGGAACAAGAGTCAAGGGATCGTCTCAAGGAAACACTGGATCAATTTCATGCAACCCTTCATCAACTGGAGCGAGTGGTAAGCCGAGAACCACAAGAGGATCTCATGGCTAAGGAATCTCAACTTGAGAACAAGGAATTGAAATGTGTTGTGCAACAAGTGAAAAGGATGGAGAGTGTTAAACCGCCACATCCTTCTTATGATGAACCACCCTTTTATCATGAACCTTTCCTCCCAATCACTGAACCTTCATATCTATCCCAATCTTCAATGCATGACACACTTGGTGTTCTTCTTCAAGGGCAAAGAGAGATGCAAAGGGAAGTACTAGAATTCATGGCTTCCTTGACCGAGGTAGTAAATTGATTAGCTTCCCAACATTTGGACACTCAAGGAATCCCCATGGCTTCATGTGGATAATCTAATGAAGAACGTAGCATGAAGGAGACACAAGAAACTCTGGTGGACAGTGAGGAGCATGACTTTGTATTGGAACAAGTGGAGGAAGCCGTAATAGTTGAAGAGGAGGAAGTAGTTGAAGACTTAGGAGATGCCGAACCTCCATGGGAATCTAGAGTTGTAGAGTATTTCTCCAAGAAGCTTGAAATTGATGTCAAAGAGGCTAGTGCACCACCTCCATGGCATATTCCCTATGAAGAATTGGATGGAATAGATCAAGAAGCAAGTTCCCTTGATGAAGATGATCATGAAGCAAGTCTTCCTGGTGATGAATCCATATCCACAAATGAACTCGTTGAATATGAAGATCCTTCTTCGATTGAATCTGAGAATGATGTGGAAGTGGTAGTCCTTCGAAAAGGATGGACGGGAGTTGAACATGCATTGTCAAGATCATTGGAGACTTCTCTACCTAGGTTGCCGTCTACTACATCATTTGAGTGGGTAAGACTTATCTCTATTTGCTTTACAATCCCACTTGAGTATGGTATTCTTGAAACCGATGGTCAACTTAGGAAGCTTTGTAGCATTAAGCGTAAGAGAAGGATGTTTAGTAGTTGGAGTTGCAAATCAAGACTCATCAAGGTCGATATTTTAAGAGCTAGATGCAAGGGTAGGACTAGTGAACAATTGGTTGGATCTAAGAGAAGAGTTTGGTATTGCATTGAGAATTCAGACTGCTTGCCACTCGATAGGAACAATAAAGATCCACTTCAAGACGGGTGTAGAAATTGGATTTGGGATCCCAGCGTACAAGATGATCGACTTTGGAAGCTCAAAGCTTGTGAAGAATTCCCTCAAGGCTTGGCAAGTTCACTTGAGAATGATGAAGTTTATTGGACGTCCAAGCGTTGGCGGAAGTTTCAGGATGAGTTCAAGCACAAGCCACCATGACAAGGAGCTCGCCTAATGTCCAACTTAAGGACAGTAAATAAAAGTGCTAGGCGGGAGACAACCCACTATGGTATGATCTTTCTTTTTATTAGTTTGAATTCATTTCTGTCAATTTTAATTTCCAGTTTTGCATATCTACTTTTATTTTGCATTATTTAAAAAAAAGGGCAGGGACACGTACGCACGCTGTACGCGTACGCGTCGACCAGCGGATGTAGCCCCCATACATTTTTTCAGAGAGTTAGGCAAACGTTGTGTGAACACTGGGCGTGTAGCACAAGTCTCACGCACGCGTACGCGTACATCACGCGTGCGCGTCAATGCGCTTAAAGGAAAGCATGCGTGCGCGTACATGACGCGTACGCGTCGATGTGCTGACACAGTTCCCATACACATGACCCGAGAGTTGTGCTAACTCCGGGCCAATACCATGCCTCTGGCCCAACTCTCAACCCACGCGGACGCGTACATCATTCGTACGCATCCATGCACACATCTCCATTCCACGCTTCAGCGTACATCACGCTTCTGCGCTTCTCATCCTCCCGCTCACCCACGCGCACGCGTACAGCACGCGTACGCGTGGATTCAATATTATACCTCATCCACGCGAGACATCCTTGCCATTTCGCGTGCCCTATCCCTTCCTTTCCCCTCGACGTTCCCTCTCCTTCTCTCAGAACCCCCATTGCAGACCACCTTCTCCGGCCACCGCTGCAACCACCGTCCGGCGCCGCAACTGCCACCGTCGACCACCACTCTTCTTCTCCCCTCTCTTTCTTTCTTCCCCTCTCTCTCTCTCTCTCACCGTTCCCCCTCCCTATGCCTCTAACCGGCACCACCACGGTCACCGCTACAGCCACCGGTGAACCCTCAGCCACCCTCATCATCACTCCTTCTCCCCTTTTCTCACACCATCTCTTCCCTACTTTCTCTCTCTCACCACACCCTGTACCTTGGGCGGCCCCCTGCTTTTCTGCTCTGCCCTTCCGCTCTGCGCGCTGCCCCCTGCGCCGCCGCGAGCTCTTCTACGCCGCCACCACTACTGGGTGGCGCTGCTATCAACCTCCCCTTCCATTTTTCAATTCTGTTTGCTCACCCTTCTAGGTTCCCTACCTCCTACCTCCTGCTCTGTTTTAATTTTCTGCTACTGATCCTGTTAGTAAGCTTAGTTCTTTAATTTTGCTCATCTAGGTTAGTTAGATATGCATGTTTTAGCTTATCTTAGGTGGTTAGGTAGCTAGGTTGTGGTTAGAAGATTTTAGGCCTGATAATTGCTCCGTTTTTGTTTACTTTCTGAACGTATATTCCTTGGTTGCTAATTGGTAATGTTCTGTGTCCATTTTTTTACTGCTTTGCTGCCTTTTCCCTGCTGCCTTACTGAACTTCAGTTTTATGATTGAGCTTGGTGTTGCCTATGCATATGCAATCCATGCTTTTCTCATGTTTGATGTATTTTTGGATTCATATGACTATTTTTGCTATTGTTTGTTATCCGGGAACATCCGATTTACTGCTGGAATGCTACCCAAATTTCTAGAAATTGTTTTGGTTTTAAACTTGCTACCTAGAATTAAACTTGACACTTTTGGAATTGAGTTTTACTTGACTTACACCAAGTTCAATTCTTAGGTTACTTCGGTTGGCATTTCCGCATTTATTTTGTTTCTCATGATATGCATTGAACCTTCATATGCTTTCACTTTTCAAGTTAATCAAATGTCTTTTTACTTATACTACACTCACCATTTAATCTTAACTTGAAAATTTTCTTGAATATGGTTCATTCTTTTGCAATAATTGGTGCATTCCACTTGTGTAACCCTTTTAATTCAACATGGTTTTTAACTTATTTTAGTTACACAAAGAGCATATTTCACTTTTTCTACACCAATTTTTGCACATTTAGTGACCATGACATTGATTGGTGATCTGCTTTCCATTTATATGCTTCTGTGCAACATTTCATATTTCATCATCAATGACTGCATCTTCCTCATGAAGGTGAGTGTGCTTGTTTTTCACACTTTGTGCATTTATCTTGATTGAGCCAATGACCGTCCTATCCCTAATTTTTGAACTAGTTTTCTAACTTCCAACTTGCCTAACATGCTGATTTTTCCTTTTTTGGTTCCAAACTAACCCCTTCACCATTCTTTTGGGTATGACGCTTATTAGGCTTAATAAACAAGCATTGTGCTACTCTTGCACCAATTCTTGGTCTATGACTTTGTTTCGATTTCTGATTTTTGTTGCCTACTTTCCAAGGATTCTTTTATTTTAACTCACTTCCTGCATATGTCAATCCTTGCTTTCTTTTCCTCTACTTGGCTTAAGTGTTTATATCCTGTCGTATCTGTTTTTTTTTTTTTTTTTAGGATGGCTGACAGAGGGAAAGCCATGGTTACCTCTAGAAAGAGGAAGACACCTCAAGCCTCCACTCTTTCTCCTTTCGCCAATTATTCTAAAAACCCTCTTTCGGAGAAGGATAAAGTGGATCAGCTGCTGTCACCTACCGATACAGACAAGTTTCCTAACTTGTATTGTGAGTTCCGCTTCCCGACCTATTGAAAGAAAAACCTTAACATAGAGATGAAACTGGCCATCCCGCCGACCTGAGGCGATCCATTGAGGCCCGTATTCAGGGGCTGGGTCTAGGTTTTGTTGATAGGGAGTTGGGTAGGGTGAACATGTCATGGGTCAAAGAATTTTACTGTAATTTCTTTAGAGCGACCCTTGATTCGGTTTACCTGCAAGGCGGACAGATATTGGTTACAAAGGCTGCTATTGAGGATGCTCTCCATTGTCTACCTAAGACCGGTGCCACAGATGCCTATGAGTAGGCAGAGGTAGCGATGTATTATATGACTTTTGATTATGATGCTTTGAGATGTGTTATTGCCACCCCGGATGCCCCTTGGGTGATGGATGCTAACAATAAGAAACCCAAGGAGATGCTGTTTGCTCATCTATCGAGAGAGGCTAGGACATGGTAGCATATCTTTGCCACCTATGTCATGCCAAGCACACATTTTACTGAGATTCTAGTGGACATGCTCGTCCTGATCAGATGTGTTATGGAAGGGAAGGAGGTATACTTCCCTCGCTTGATTAGGAGGTACATGTGGCGAGCACATGTCCGTGGCATACTCCCATTCTCCACTTTGGTAACTAGGATGGCTGAGCTAGCCGGTGCTCCTTGAAGAGTGGATGACGTGTCACCACTATCCCCAGACGACGGCAAGGAGGACTTTATTCCGTGGGACACATGGGTGAACGAGAAGCCTCCATCCCGGCGTCCATCTCGAGCCCAAGCCAGAGCAGCAACAGCAGCTGGACCCTCTTCTTCCTCAGTTGCAGCAGGACCCTCAGCACCAGCAGCACCCTTACCACCACCAGCACCCCAGTTGACATATCTATTGGTACAACGTTTCTTCCGCTTCATGGAGCGTAGTGAGCGCCGCATAATGCGACGCCTTGATAGAGTGGATCAGATGTTTTTGGCACTGGACGTTGAGTTATCCCCTCTTCCCGACTCTTCCGCATCCGACGACGAAGACCACGAGGAGGAGCCTCCTCAGCCAGAGGCACCTCCACAGACCCAGGCCGCCCCGGAGGCACAGCAGCCCCCTGAGGAGCCACAACCTAGGACCCAGCAGCCAGATGTGATTGTTGACCCCCATCCCGTGCCCAAGCAGTAGCATCGAGGACGATGCTTCATTCTAAGTGTGGGAGGTCACCGTCGTCGCCGTCAGTGGATAGCTTTATTTCGGTGAACATTTCCGGACATTTATCTCTTAGTTTATGTTATTTTGCTTTATTTTGCACTTTTTGGGATTATTGTATATACTAGTATTGTGGATACTTTTATTTTAGTTGTTGCATTTTGCACCTTAGATTGGATACATTTCATATTTTAGTTGGACTTTGCGTTATATAGTTGTTTTAGCTAGTTTTAGCTTTTGGTTGTGATTAGAAAAATATTTTGGATTGTTGAGACCTAAGTTGACCCTTTTTGCATCTGAAGTTTATGTTGATTGAAAAAGGGGATAAACTAAGGAAATTTTAGAATTTCTCAATCACAACATTGCATTTAGAATAAGCTTAGTCAAACAATGAAATTTTTTAAGGAATTTATCTATAGGGCATCACCCCAATTGATTGGAAACTTTTGATAAACTTGCTTGAATTTTATATTTTGTGAAGCATGTTTTGAGCTAAGAACACAAGCTTGTGAGATTTGAGCCTATTGATGTGGTTACATCTTATAACCACTTATTTTCCTTCTTGTGTGCAATTGTCCTCTTCCTATGATTGTGATCCTTGATTTGTTTAATTCTAATATGTCCATTATTCCTTGTATCCATGCACTTATATGATTGAGGCCATTACTTCATTAGCTACTCATCAAAATAGCCTACCTTTTATCCTCCATTGTTAGCCAATTTTGAGCCTACGCTTAACCCAATTATTCTTTATTTTAGCACATTACAAGCCTAAAACAAAAAATAATAAAAATCCCTTGTTTGGATCTTTGATTAGCTTAGACTAGTGAGAGTGTTTATTATTCAAGTTTGGGGAGATTTGGAAACATTGGTTGGGATAAAAGGGTGTTTTGTATTTCTATATTTGGGAATTTGGTGCATACTCATGTATTGATTAAATATATAGACCTTATGCATTGATGTCCTTGTATGTAGCTTGAAAAAAAAATAGAAAAAGAAAGAAAAAGAAAAAAATAATAAAAAGGGGACAAAATGCCCCAAAGTAAAGTTCAATAAAATCAATGCATAAGTGTTGTGAAATGAAAAGAAAATGCATGAGTATGTGAAAAGGTGAAGGATGGGTAGTTAGGTTAGTTTTGAACTTGTATAGGTCATTATATAGGTTAGGTGGAAAAGTCTAGGCTAATCAAAGATTCAAACTTCTAGTCCACTTAACCATATATGATCCTACCTTGACCCTAGCCCTATTACAACCTTTAAGAAAGACCTCATGATATTTATATGCATGCATTGAGTAACTGTTGATTGTTAGATGAAGAACAAATTTTGGAAAGCATGATTAGGGGAGAATTGAGTTAATCAACCCCTAAACACTTGAGTGACTAGAGCGGATACACATCCGGTGAGGGTTCGATTGCTCAATCACATGTATTCACCACTATCTTCTATATTCTTGCAAGTTTGTAAATCCTTTTGATAATTCAATACAATTGTGGGTTGGATTTAATTCCTATTGCTTTAACCCTTATGCTTACATATGTTCTCTTGAAAGGTTTATTTGTTTTGGCCAAAGCATTTACATTCATAACAAGTAGTTGTATTTAGATAGTTTGCATATAGTTTAGTTGCATTGAAAAAATGTCATACACCTTGTTTCCTTCTTGGTTTAGCATTAGGACATGCTAAGGTTTAAGTGTTGGGAGGTTGATAAACCATATTTGTAGGGTTTATCTTGTGTTGAATTTAGAGTATTTTGTCAACCTTTTCTCACATTTACTCAATGAAATAGCATGGTTTTGTGATTGTCCCCTAATTTGTGATTAAGTGTGAAAACATGCTTTTAGAACCTTAATTTGATAATTTTAATCTTCCTTTGATTCCACTAGATGCCTTGATGTGTTTGTTAGTGATTTCATATTGAAAAGGGCTAGGAATGGATCAAAGGAGTGAAGAGAAAGCATGTAAAATAGAGAAATCATGAAAAGCCAAAGATTTGGGATGCGCCCGCGCGCACCAGACGCATACGCATGGATCGCGCAATACTCCAGGGACGCATACGCGTCGATGCCCGCACGTGACTCCTTTAATGAAATGTTGCCTGGCAATTTCAGAAGGGCTTCTGGCCCAGTTTTGAAGCTAATCTTTGGAGGAAAAAGGCTAAAGAGACCAGGGATTGAAGGGGAAGGCATCAATCAATGAATCATTCATTCACTTTTGACATTAGTTAAGTTTAGATGTAGTTTTTTAGAGAGAGAGGCTCTCTCCTCTCTCTAGGTTCTTAGGTTTTCAGATTTAGTTCTTCTCAAATTCTGAATTCTATCTTATTTCGATTTAGTTTCTCTTCTACTTTTATTGGTTCTAGCATTCTAGTTCATTTATTTCCCTTATTGATTACTTATTGTTGCCAATTTAGTTCACGAACGTTTGATGTTAGATTCAATTTCCATATTAATGCAATTTATGTTTTCTATGGTTATTGTTGCCTTCGTTAATTTATGTTATTGATGCTTGCAATTGGTTGTTAGATCTATTTTCCCTGCTAGTTTTCTATGCTTTTATTTTGTGCCTACCAAGTGTTTGATGAAATGCTTGGAAGGATGCTAGAGTAGAATTTTATGTTCTTGACTTGGGAAGATAACTTAGGAATTCTTGAGTCACTAATGTCCAAGCAATTGATGATTGGTAGCCATTGACTCTAGTTCTCACTAATTGAATTAGTGGATAGCTAGGACTTACGGACTTGGATTGATATAGCTCATTTGACTTTTCTCTACTTGTTAGAGGATGATTTAATGGGATTGATCCTTACAATTATCATGTTGTGGTTAGTGATAAGGATAGAGATCCTTGACCACCAAACCTTGCCAAGACCTTTTTGTTATTTAAATTTTCTTGCCATTTTACTTTCTTGTTCCTTATTTCAAAGACCCAAAAATATATTTTATCATAACCAATAACAAGAACACCTCCCTGCAATTCCTTGAGAGACGACCCGAGGTTTGAATACTTCGATTATTATTTTTAGGGGTTTGTTACTTGTGACAACCAAATTTTTGTATGAAAGGATTATTGTTAGTTTAGAAACTATACTTGCAACGAGAATTTATTGTAAAATTTTAGACCACACAAAAATCCATTCATCAATGCTCTTAGTCGAATTCGATTATTTTCAATCTCTTCTGATGTTTGCTTATAAAGAAGTCTGTCGATATGTTGTGATTGTTTCATCAAATCATCACATGATTTCAGCGTCTTATGATGGAATGAGTTGGGACCTTTGCCAATGTGATTCAAAAGAGCACATTCTTTTTCACTATTTACTTTCACTACAAGAATTTGACAAATTAGCGACGAATTTTTGCGAAAAATATTTTTTGTCACTAATTCGTCACTAACTTGCGAGGAATTAGTGACGCACTAACGACAAAATTAATGAGCGGTCACAAAATCTGCAATCTTGTCGCAAAGCAAAAGCTATATCCTACCTATTTTGTACAAATTACTCGCTAACCTCGTTGGAAATCAGTCGCAAAGTTATAACAAATCCAAAGCTAATCGAGAAAATTTTAAAAGTAACTAGTCGCAATTGAGTCACTAATCAAAAGCTTATTTAGTGAGGAATTAGCGACCGTTTAACAACTGATAGACTTTTCTCGCTTATTTCATGTTGCTACTAATTTGTCAGAAAAATGTTAGTCCTTATTTTGTCATTACTTTAATTAGCGGCTCATCCGACACTATCGTACCTATTCAGCCACTTTTTCTATTGAGTTTAAGAAATTAATTTTATATTTTTATTTTTAAAATTATAAATTAAATATTAATAATTGTAAATAAATTATGAAAAAGATAAAATATATTTAATTATTTAACATGTAAAATCTTTAAAATAAATAAATTTAAATAAAAAATAAGATTAAAAAAATATAAGGTTGTTATTATGTGTAACTAAATCAATATAAACACTTACTAATATTATTTAAAGATTAGTTACTTATAAATGTTATTAAATTTTATTTATTTTCTCAATCCTATTTAATTAGAAGCAAATTTAAAAATTTATATGCAAAGCATTTTTTTTATTTTCATCCATAATTCTAATAGATAAAAAAATGTATTACTTCAATTTTATCTTAAATATCTTTAATTATCTTTAATTTTATTATTTTTTAAAATTATTAATTTATATTTTGATTATATCATCTCATCATATTATACACTATCCTTTTATCTTTTTATTCTTTATACATGTATAATTATTATTATCTCTAAATAATATAACTATCATTTTAAAAATTGGTCAAAAATATAATTATCAGTTAATTTTTCTTTCTTCTTTTTACCGTTACCTTTTTATTTGGGCAAATGACCTTAATAAACCTAATGCATTTCAATATATCCTAATTATCCCAAATAAAAAAATACAACGTCAAAGTCTCAAACCACGTTTTTATATAAATCGAATTGATTTAGCGAAACACATAGTAAATGATTCGATTTCCAGAATAAAAATCGAAACGAGTTAATTCGAATTACGTGAATGGTTGAAAAGTGAATAAATCGAATTTAGTGAATTCGATTTCTAACAACGTTTAAATCAAATTAACAAGATTCGATTTAGGTAACGGATTTCATGCCCAACGTAAATCGAAACCATTTGATTCGATTTGATGGTTTTGTAAATCGAATTTACTTATTTCGATTTACATGCATTTCTCGTCGTGCATAATTCGAATAAATTTGATGGTTTTATTAAAATACTTTGCATAATCAATAATAATTTAAAAATTTAAAAAATTATTTTATTCCATGCATTAAAAAAAAGCTAACAAAATATTTAATTATGAGACTTTTTTAAAATTAATTTTTATTTATTAAATTAAAAATAACATATAAAATAACATATTTTGGTACTCTTTTAAGTACTCTCAATAATAAGATTATTATGTATAAATTGTTGATTCTTTTTGGACAAAATAAATAAAAAATTAATAATAATAATAATAATAATAATAATAATAATAATAATAATAATACTTAATAAAAATAATAATAATAATACTTAATAAAAATATAAGCTCAACGTGAAATTTTCACCAAAGTGAGATTCAAATATAATACTCTTTTATATAATTAATAATTTTAAAATTAAAAAAATTATTTTATTCTATGCATTAAAAAAATAAGCTAACAAAATATTTATTATTATTGTGTATTGTATAACTATCGTCTGACTAATTACTTAGTTGGCATGTTCTTAACTTAGCTTCTTACTACTCTTTCAAAAAAGATAATGTCAATAAAATCTTATACCCCTAACTTATATAGTTAAATCCAACTTCATCATGCTGCTGGTTGCACCATTATTAAATTTTAAAAATATTATAATAAATATAAATATATAAAAATTAAATAAATTTGTATATTTATTAATATATAAAATTATAGTTTAATTTTTAATAAGAACAAATTAAGGTTATTTGTCTTTTTTATTTTACACATAACTTATATTTTTATTGTCTTCTGTATTATTCTATTGAGTACATATAATACTCTTTTTTATTTTTCTTTCAATTAATAAAAAAATAATGATAGATATGTGTATGAAGAATAAAAATAATGAAAATAAAAATTAAAAATTTCGAAAAAATAATTACTAATGATGATTTAAGATATTAAATATAAAATAAAAAATATAGCAATTAAAATTATGGGAAAAAAAGATTTTTTTAATATAAATTTCTACATTTGCTTCAATTTAAATAAGATTGAGAAAATAAATAAATTTACAAACATTTATAAAATTTTCATCTTAATTGTTACATATAATAACAACGTAATAATTTTAATATTATACTTAAATTTATTCAAATTTTATTATTCTATATATTAGAAAAATTAAATAACTTATAAAATTTTTATTTTTATTTTTATTTTTATTTTTTATTTATTAATAATTTATTATTTACAAAATTTTTAATTTTTATCTTAATTTTATTATTAAAAAAACATAAAAATTAATTTTCCAAAAATATTAGGAAACAAAAAGGGGCATAAACGGTGTCGTCCCAAGTCCCCTTCCTAAGCTGAATGACCACCAACCCTGAACCCCCAACGTCTCTCTCACGCCATTATTATCTTCGATCGCTCTGTGTCCTCACTCTCTCAAGATCAGTCACCGCGCTCGTTGTCATCTTCTTGCTTCGGTCGTCAAGCCAGTTGGCCAGCTCACTTCACCATCATTGTCTTGCATCCAGTCGCTTATTCCCCATCATCGTCACCGCGGAAGAAGCAGTAGGTCCTGGGGTCGCACTCTGTCTCGTCATCCTCTCGTACTCAGAAGTGCGCCTTCCCTGCGCTCGTTGTTGCCGACAACGGAGGTAGCAGGTGGGCTTGTCTTCATTCATCTTCTTACTTTGAGCCTCGCCTCAGGTTCCTTCGCACAACCCAATTTGGTGAGTTCCAATTAATTTCTCATTTCTTTCTGTTCTGAAATGATCACTTTACTGATTGAGCTTGAATGTGCTTTGATTTTGTTGTCGAAAGATGAATTTGTTGCTGAAAATTGAATGTGTGGCTGAAATTTGTTACTGGAACCTTGAATTTTTTGCTTATCTGAAATGGTCAGTTGAATTTGTTAATTGCTGAAAGAATTTGTTACTGATTGAACTTGAAAGCACTTTGATTTTGTTGTTGAAAGTTGAATTTGTTGCTGAAAGTGGAATGTGTGGTTGAAATTTGCTACCGAAACCTTGAATTTTTTGCTTTTCTGGAATGATCACTTAAAATTGTTCATTGCTGAAAGAATTTATTATTGATTGAACTTGAATGCACTTTGATTTTTTTGTTCAAAGTTGGATTTATTGCTAAAAGTTGAATGTGTGAATGAGAAATTTGTTACTGGAACCTTTAACTTGTTGCTGTTCTGAAATGATCACTTAAAATTGTGTTTCTTTGATTTTTTTTTACCTATTTTTAAGTAACTGGGGTTCTTCAATTGTATAAGTCTACTACTCTACTGCTTCATTTTGAATTGGTTCATGTTCATTTGTACTTCCTTAAAAAAAATTGGATGATTTGATATTTATGATAACAGGATAGGGAAGCCGTAATCCTAATCAAATAAGCAAATAATAACAATAAATATCAATATTAATTCTAAGAGATCACATATGATATTCCTTAATGTTCTAGAGATATTATCTTGATTTTCAATAAGGCATATATACTTGTACTTATCTCAAACTTTCATTCCCTAATTTAAATCCAGCTAACTTAGTGGATCACTACCACACGCTCACTTTCCACATTTGTTATTGAAAATTTTGTGCTAGAATCCTAACCATGTTATTGATATTTTTTTTTATTGAACCCGGTATATCTCCATACTTTTCAACCTCGTGACTTGAAGTTCTTGACATGAGATTAATGATACCCAATTATTTTTGGTTTTTCTAATGCTTCAAATTGTTTATGATTATTTTCTTCAAGCTTTGTATAATATCTTTTTATGATTTATATCTTTATTTTCAAATTGAATGTATTATGTTTGTTACTTTATAACTTGTAGAAAGGGTTATTTAGTGTGATTGTGAATAAAAATATATTAATGAAATTTAGGAAAAAATATACACGAGACTATGTCCATTTATATGCATGTTAACCATTGGTATTACAACTAAAATGAAACCTTAGTTCAGATAATCATGGCGCCCAATAGAAGTTGGATGTCACGAAGGCAAGATTGCACTGGTTATCTAAGCGAGAAATTTAAGAAAGGTGTTGTGGAATTCATAGATTTTGTAGAAAGAAATCCGACAGACATTGATAGTTTAGGTCACATTCTTTGTCCATGCACAAAATGTAAGAACAGGCTTAAGGATAAAATATTCTGGGTCGAAAAGCATTTATGTGATCGTGGGTTTATGGAGGGTTATATAAACTGGACTGCTCATGGTAAGGAAAGATGGGTTGAACAGGACGCAACAAATGTTACCCAAGAACATGAAGAGGAGAATACAAATCCATATGTAGACATGGTTATTGATGCTGTAGGTGATAACTTAAACGTAGTGGAAGGTTTAGAAGAGGATCCGAATCCATCCGCGTTGAAGTATATGATGATGTTCATAAGAAAAAAAGTGGAGAATATGTTTCTGAAGTATCCAAGAAAATTATTGTAAGTGTCTCTAATTTTGTAGTATAATTTAGTTTTAGTTTTCTTAATAATATGTCATTATTTTTCTGCTGTAGGACTCATATGGAGAGGCAATATCACAAAAATATGGAGAAGATTTAATAGATCAACCTGAAGTTGATCCTAACGTGTGGACAGAAGTTGTAGGAACCAACAAGAAAGGACGAGTTCATGGGTTAGGCCGCAGTCTGGATATTGGTATTCATGATCATAGAGATGTGCCATTACCTGAAGGTACAGGTGTTTCTACAGTCAAGTCAGTTTCACAAACAGACATCACTGAGGCTATTAAAGAAGCATTGCCTAGTGCTATAAATGCAGTCTTGCATAGTATTGTAAATGAAGCTATACAGAGTAATTTACTGTCTCTTCTTTCTAAGATTCTAGGATTCCCCCAAGAGAAGAATCAGTAGAGTGATTTTGCTGGGAATAATATTTGATTAGGTGGCTTATGTTAATGCATTTTGTTAAGCTTAGTTTATTATCGTAGTTTATTTGTTTGATAGACAATTGATTAGGAAATTTGTTTCATTTTCAGTTTTTATAGAAGTTGGCTTACTTTTATTGGTAGTTTACTTAGTTAATAAATAATTATTTGGATTGATTTTTATAGTTACTGTTAGATTTAACTTGTTTTGGTATTTTATTTGTGAAGTATTTATGTTGGAGATGTTGCATTAGACTTTTATTTTAATAAATATGTTGGGTTTGATTTTTTTTTAAACATGTATAATTTTTATGAACTAATTTTATTTTTATGCATTATAATCTTTCATTTCAATAATAAAATAAAAAATAATATGATGTTTATTTTAGTATAACGAAAAAATTGGAATTCTAACTGATATTCTAGTAAAATTAGCGACATACTCGCTGTTGATGATGGTGACAAATTAAAGACTCTATTGCGACTGAAACAATTGTGAGATACCTATCGATTTGTTACTATTTTAAAAGAAATTTGCGATGACATTTTGCGATAATATTGCAACTAATTGACTACATATTATTTTTTAGCAAATTAGCGACTATTTCATAACTCTACTTTATAATTTCGAATAGCTTTGGTTTAGCGACAAAATTCCTACAAATTTGATTAAGGATTTTCAAATATTAGCTATAGATTTGCTACACAATGTGACAGATTTGCGACCATATTAGCGGAAAACTTGCGACGAGTTAGGTTCGAAAAAATTCCTCGCTAATTAGCGTCAACCAACCATCCCATTTTGTCTACGCAGTTAGCTTGTATTTAGTGATGAATCTGCTGCAGTAGAGTTTATCGCTAATTAGCGACTACCGTATAGTCCATTTCTTCTACGGAATTAGCTTTTACTTTAGTGATTGATTTGCGACTATTTATTCGGTAGCTAAAAAACTTTCCGATGAATTAGCGACTGTTGTGTTTGCGTCACTGATCTGCGACTTGTAATTAGTAAGGAAACCATTAGTTGCTAGTCGGTAGCTAATCTGCCACAAATTATATTTTGTGTCAGATTAGCGATGATTTTACGACTCTTTTTGTAGTA
The DNA here is from genome assembly GCF_003086295.3 of Arachis hypogaea. Lineage (NCBI taxonomy): Eukaryota > Viridiplantae > Streptophyta > Magnoliopsida > Fabales > Fabaceae > Arachis > Arachis hypogaea. Next base: position 20,830,101 of record NC_092049.1, read on the forward strand.
GCTAATCGGCCAAATTCTTGTAGTGTTTCTTCCAATTCCTGAAACCATTCTCAATAAAAGCATTTGAACCCGTGTTGATTGAAGGTTCCTTAGCAAAAAGAAAACATGAAAAACAATATATAGCATCATTTTCTATAGAATATTCTAACCAAGATGGGAACAATTTAAACCATGAAGATTGAAAGCGACGATGACTTTTATCACCAGAAAATGGATAATTATCAAGAATGGGTTGATTTGGCCTAACTTTAATATAAGCCCGACGGATTTCATCTCTTTGATTTGGAGGAAACTTCCAAATCATTGGTCGCATTCCAGGATCTCTTTTCAAATGAAAAATATCTAGTTGATTTGGAAGAAGTCGTGGACGCTTTGAGCTATTCAATGGAGAACTTGAAGTAATGAAATTTGATGATCCCTCAAGTATTGGAGTAGTAATAGTAGAACCATCTTCATTCTCTTGATCTTTTCTGTTAAAAAATGTATCAATGGTTTTGAACTTACTCATAATTCAAATGGCCAAATAAGTTTCTATAATTAAAAATATATTTAGCAAAAAGTGTAAATTACAATCTAAATCTTTATAAAATATAAAAATTATATTTCAATTCAAAATAAAATATTAAAATTTAGAACAATAATACTAACATTGTAGTATAAATAATATAAAATTGTAATCAAATAGTTAACTAATAAAAAAAAATAAATATACAAATTAACATATAATAACATAAACTTAATTAACAAATAATAATAAATTAAGTAAATAACTAAATATATAAAAAAAATAAAAAAATTAGACAAGACTAACAGAAAAATAATAAAAAAAACATAAAAAAATTACAATGCTAGATTAAATACAATTTATTTGTTTTATTTTTGTATCACTATGTGTCTTTATTATTCGTTCAATAATTTTCTTGAAATAAAAAAGAATAAAAATAGAACATTTTTTGAGAAAGCAGAATGAAGAACCACTTGTTGAACTACTATCTTTTTTTTAATCTGCAAAAAAAAAAGAGTCAAAGAGGTAAAAGAAAAGAAGATTAAAGAGATAAAGAAGAAGAATAATAGAAAAAGTTGTTACCTGCAAAGTGAAAGTGGGAAGTGTACGAACAAAAAAGGGAGACTGAGAAAGTGTACGAACAAAAAGGGAGGGGGCTGGGAAATAAAAAAAGGGGGGCAGAGAATGGGCTATTGGGCTGGTTTTTTTTGTATGAATTAAAGGGGGGCTGGAAAAATGTACGAACAAAAAGGGAGGAGGGCTGGGAAATAAAAAAAGGGGGAGGGGGGCATTGCCCCCTTTAGAAGTATGTATCTCCGCCCCTGACTAATGCTACCCTAAAATAATATGAGAAAATCCTACGCATAAGAAAATCCTTAACATAAAACATTTATCAAATATATAGTATGAAAGAATTCTTAGTTCATCAGTAAGTCGTTAAAAAAAATCAATTTCATCGTTGATAAATCCAGCGATGTAGGAATAGTATAATTGGAAATTACCAAAAACATTAAAAATAAAGTTTATATAAATTAAAAAATTCGAGATATTTTAAAATCTTTTTCAAATATTAGATTAAAAAATATATTTTACTGTTTTTTTCTATTTTTCTTTTTTTGCTTTTCATATAAACTCAACAATAAAGATGTCAATTTTATTGCAGCAATAGATGTCGTACATTTATCATAGTGTATGTAATATGATACAGATTGTTTACAAATTAAACTGAAATAAAGTTGAAATGTAACTAAATACTAAATACAGAAACTTGTTAGAGTAATTGTTAGTTAGTTAGTCCATCCGACAAGTTGGTTAATTCATATCCGCATTTGTTAGGAAGTTAGTTATTTATCTTCTTTCTCACTGTACAGATATATATACTAAATAGCTATCATGTACAACATATATGGTTTATTCAATTAATAGAGAATATTAATTATTTATCTCTCATTCTTTTTCTCTCTCAATCTCAATTTCATTCTTTTCTCATCTCATTTGTTTTTCTCAATGATATTTTAGAGCTAATTCACAAGTTCTTCTTTACTTCATAATCTATTTCTCATCTTACTTGTTGTACAAGGCTGATACATTTTCGACATGGTATCAGAGCCTACAATTCATGTATCAGACCCTACAATCCATCAATGACTAATGTAAAAAACAGTTCTAACATGAATAATTCATTGAATTTCGTTCCAAACTTTAAACATTTACTGTGTTCATGCGTCAGTTTTCTCAATTTCAAGTTCAAATCAACATATCAAGTTCCTCTCCATTCTCAGAATCAATTAACCCATACTTCCTTCATTCAGGTCAAAATCCTATAACTCCTTATATTTTTCTTCAACTCACATCTTAGAATTATTATTAATGGTACATGACATGTGAAGAGCGCTCTAATCGAAGAACAAGGTTAAGTTTTTGGATAGATCTATTGTGAATGTACAAGATCCTTTGTTCAAGGCTTCGACAAGTGCAACAATTTTCTGCCCTCGTGGATCAATTTCTCTCTTAGTTTTGAAATTGCCAAAAGTATAATGTGGATTAGTTTGACACCAAACTATGGAATGACTTGAAGAATCGATACTCTCAAGGAGATATTTTCAGAGTTGGAGAGCTAAAAGAAGAATTCTAAGCAATCAGGCAAAGTGATTCCTCTGTAACCTCCTACTTCACTAAATTGAAGGTTATTTGGGAGGAATTAGAGAACCTACCAGCAATTTCTAACTTTGTATCTTGTGTTAATGGCTGTCATTGTGGATTAAAGGTTGTTAGAGATCATGCATCAGAATAGTATATTGTGCATTTCTTGAGAAGCTTAAATGAGCAATACTCTACTGTTAAATCACATATCATGCCTTTAAATCCCTTGCTTGACTTCAACACTGTTCTAGCAATGTTAACACAGTAGTAAAGAAAATTAAATTTTAATTTCTTAAAAAACAAAATAGTTACCAATTCATTAGAGGTGCAATATTTAGGAAGCTGCAATCCTTCTGAACAAGGGAGAGAAAGGGGACTAAATAATTCTGGAAGAGGATAGGACGATAGCAATCAAAAGAGTTATGACAGAGGTTACACTTTAAAGTTATACACCTATTGCCATCAAATAGGTCATTTAGTTAAAAATTGCTACAAGAAGAATGGTTATCCAACACATTTCAAGCAGAAATCAACTAACAACATCAGTAATGATGGAACAATTGAAGATTCTAGTGCTAAAATCACTAATTCTGGACATGATGAAATGAATAATGAAATATTTGTTGTTTTGACTCAAGATCAGAATGAAAATCTAATGACTTTGTTCTAGCAACCAACCATAACAGCTCCAAATAATGTAAATCATTTTACTTCTGCAATCACCCTAACTCAACCAAAAGGTAAATGCAATTTGACTGCATCACCATATTTTAATAAAACTTTTACATATGATACATTTCAATATTTCTATAATATTCCCATATCAAAACCCCTTCATGATAAGTCTGCATCAACTCATAAGACTGATCATACCATTGCTACATCTAGTCATGAGAACAATTCACTTAAATTAGTTCAGAATTCATGTTCATCAGCATTATACATCATGACATTGAATCTTCTGCATCATCATTAGATTCAGTACCTTATTCACCCATCAATGCACCACAATCTACTGCACCTATCTTGAGAATATCCGAGAGAGAAAGAAGGCATAACCTTCTTATCTAAGAGACTTTCATTGCTTCAATATTTTATCACATAAGAATCTAATTAATGCCACCCAATTACTTCAACAATTAAGTATTCTCTATCTTAGCATTTGTTATATGCATCTTTCTCTCTCAAACACACACACATGCCTTCACTTTAGCTCTCATAAATAATATAGACCCTAAGTACTATTATGAGATTGTTATGCATGATTGTTGGAAAAAGGCTATTGAAATAAAATTTGTAACATTCTTTTTTGGAATAGAAACTCATTATTGTATAAACTTATAATGAGATATAATATTTAATGATAATTATACAAATACGATTATTAAATCAAATATAATACGTCTAGCTTTGTCCACAAACATACTTTGCAAAAGTAGTTATAGAAATCTATAAGATATTTATACACGATCTTGTAAAATACACACACTTGAAATACGCTTTTCATGAGTCCTTACTGAGTTTGATCTGAAATCGCATACATGTACATAATAGTAAGAATTTAAAAATTCTCAGTAGATATGACAATTTTTTATTGATGTTGGTTTCAGCCGTTCGTCGTGGAAAATATCGTTGCTATCACAATTATAAAAATAATTCTTTTAATAGAATACAAATATGTCTTATATGACATCTTTATTTTCTTTTCACTTTTCTTCATGTGGTCGTCTCATAAATACAAAGCTTTTTTAGAGAATTCTCATTTTGTGGGTGTCTCATAACATCGTGACAATAAAACAGAATTACGACGTATGAATTAAGACATCTTACCTGCTTAACGATTGACAATCTATCCTTACATATTTATTTTCTTTTTATCATAAGTAATTACAAAATAATATTGTGTCATCTCAAATTAAATAATATAATAAATGAATAATAACCACAACAAATAATAATAATAATAATAATAATAATAATAATAATAATAATAATAATAATAATAATAATAATAATAACATAAGATTCAAATAGATATAATAATCACAATAATGTCATTAGCAATAATAATAATAATAATAATAATAATAATAATAATAATAACACAACAATGATAAAAGACTAATAAAAACAATAATAATAATATAACAACAATAGTAATAATAACTAATGAATAATCATAATACTAAAAAATAATTAGTAACAATAATATAATAATAGTTTACCAATACTAACATTAATAAAGTAAATATATGATCAATAATATAAAAATAAATAAATAAAGAAAACAGAATCATTACAATTCTGGCAGATAGCGACAAAAATTTTGTGGCAGTTCTATAAAACCAGCACAAAATGACAACCTGCGGTGCATATCGCGGCGGTTAGGGGTCGGGGTTGCAATCAGCCTGGCATTTAGCGGCGGTTTTCTTCCAACCACCGCAAAATGGACATAACCATATATTTCAATATTTTCTTTAGTAATAACTGTCTGGGTATAATCTAGTTAAGTTAACACTACTATTTTAAGCTACATATTTTTAAATCATTGTTACTTAAACTTGTAACACTTTATCTAGATTCGTTTTACGTAAAAAAGCTCACAAGTTAAATAAGCTATGTATGTTAACCTATGTGAACAAATTTACCAATAAGATTTCTTTGCTTGCTTTATTGTCATTTAAATTTGCATTCAAACATAAATGTAAAAGAAGAAAATAAAGTCATACTCTGAACTTATAAAGTTAAAATAAAGTTTTAACGAGCATAAATCAAAGTTACTCCTTGTTGAAGTTATGCCTTACTAAACCCAAATCAAGAAACTCTAAAAGTAGATAAACATGTAAAACCGCGACCCAAATCATTAAATTAAGGAATCAGCGTAACTCTTATAATAAAAGATCAAAATTTCTCTTCAACATCGTATTGACTTCACGAATCTATGGGCTTCACGTTTTACAAGATCTGATATTTGATCTCGATACCATGGCTTTTTGTTCAGATTAAAGCATATTTTCTTAACATGTATATCATCTTCTCTTTGTTGGTCTTCTATAGTTTTATTGTCTTCTTCTGTAACCTTATTGAGATCAAACTGCATGGATCTGTCAATTCGAACAGAGAAGATATCATCTAAATTGTCTTCTGAATCAGACTCTTCCCCATTTAGACTGTCAAGGACTATTTCTCCAGAATATTCAGGTAATACTAAAAATATCAACATGCATACAACAAAATAAGTATACCCAGACGAAACTGAAAACTCCCAAGTCATTAGATACTGACTTAGAAAAAAAAGGCGTCAATATGCTAAGATCATTTTAAAACTAAACGCAAAGAATCGACAATTACCATTTCCCTTGTTGGTAGTTTGGACAAATTTCTTAGACATAAACTCTGTAGCAAATGTGGTGCTTGCAAAGGATGATGAAAAGTCCTCAGTTTTTATTTGTCCTTCACTGTCATGTTATGTATGCTAATGTTTAAAAAATGTAACACTATTGGAATTGATATTAAATATTGTATATCTAGTTTATCAAAACTGCAACATCTAGAACAACAACTGAAATAACATTAAAGATTTAACGTAAACTAACTTTTGATAAAACAAAAAAAAACCCGTTGAAAGAAACAGAAAATCTGCTTTTACTCATAAAAATTCACAATACAATAAATACTTAACTATAAATCGAAGTACACCAAGTTTTTTGTAACCCAAGAAAATAACATACAACGTTGAGTTTATTTAACTTAGTTCATGACGCAAAGATTCTTTTTAAATTGGTGCGTTCTATAGTGCCTATTATTTTACTATGCCTATGATGACAACAAAGAGGTGCCAAACCTGATTTTTCTAAAGAAATTTTGAACTAATGGTTAAGGTAAACATTTTAAACGAAAATTTGGAGAAAATAATTTTTTTATGCTAGAAAAATAATGAGAAGATAGATGTTAGCACATCATCTATAAATGATGAAATATGCATGAGTTAGGTTTTTTGGGTTTGAGAAGATCGATCATCATAGCAAACAAAAATTAAGATAAATTTTTGTTTATATTTATAAACACTAAAAATTCACAAACACTAGAATTTTAAACCCATATAAGAAATAAATAAAAAAATAAAAATCCTTTTATAAAATTAATTTGGTTTCAAAAAATAAAAATAATTAAATTTAATTAACATGAATAATTTGAAATTTTTTTTATATAAACAAAAATATAGAATAATTACCAAAATCAATCATTGGGCATTTTAAAATGAGAGACTTTAATCTCTTAGATTTTAAAATAGATAAAACAGTCTCCAACATTTATTTTCGTTAAACGATCCAGTCTCTCTCCAATTTGATTCGAAGAGTAAAGTATAAAACTATCTCTAAAAATTTAAAAGTAATATTTAAAAATTTTAATAGTCATTTTGATTAAAAGAATCAACTTAAAAGGATACTGTATTATCTAACAAAAAAGTAAATATTATAGATTATTTTGTGTATTTTGAAACTTTGAAGACTCAAATCTTTAATATTAAAAATTTTGAAAATGTTTTTGGATAAGTATTCAAAAAATATTACATAATTAAAATTTACAATTTTAAAATCTAAAATTTTCATATAGTTTTAAATTAATGATACATATTTAAATTAAACATCTATAATTGATAAGATATGTTAGTGTTCATAAATACTAATAGAAATAATAGAGTTTTGTCCAAAAAAAAAAAAGAAAAAAAAACCATTAAAGAGAGGAAAGAGTTCCAGGCAGAAAAGAGGCATCATGAGGGGTGTTTTTTTCCCCTCCCTTGTAAATTGGATTTTCCTTTTTTTTTTTTCAAGTGATGTATTGTAAAATGTAAATTTGGTTATCTACTATTGACATCTAAAGAAAAAAAAGAAAAAAGAACAAGAGAACCCAATTAAGCAAATTTTATCATTTTCAGTACTAACTAAGCAAGCTTCCTTTCATAATATTTTCGCCAAGTATCATACATCTATTGGTGGGTCAACAATTGGCCACTGCTAGGCACCATTTCTTATGCCACTAGAGAACTGGCCTTTTAAATTACGTTAAAATTCTTCATATAAGCATTACGCAACATCATCGATATTGTCTGAAGCATTTTCTGTTGGGTCTTCTATATCATCCTCCCTTACCAATTGTAAATCTCCAATGTCACCTTCCGCTGACATGTTCAACCCTAGCTGTGGAGAAAAACCAACTTCAGCTTCTTCATTGTCTTCTCCCATGTCATATAAATCTCGTGGTTTCACATGAACCACAACACTCCATTCCTTAACTATTTCATCATCCACATAGTATACAAGCTGAGCTTCTGAGGCCAATATGTATGGTTCATCTTCTTCTCGAACACCAGTGTGTATCGAACGAGAGAAATTAACGCTGGTAAGCCCCAAATGGTCTTGTTTGATGTCTCTACTGGTAGTGGTATCAACCCAAACACATTTGAACAATACTACTGTGAAATGACAGCTATAATTCAATTCAATTATGTTCACAATTTTTTCGTAATACAGAACACTACCAACAACGACTCTATTATCACGCATGCTTGCATAACTTCTTGTATTAGATGATATATGTACTCCACTATTTTGGGTTTTCAGCCGTCTTCCTTTGTGATAGTTCTAAACTTGTCCCATTAACGTTGTAGGCCCCAAAGCGTCTTGCCTGGATCATGGGACCGCACACAAGCAACTTCATTTCTTTCGAATGAAGCGTACTTTCCATTGGAACCTGGAACCACATAACATTTATGCTTTATATTAAATTCGGATTTCATAAAGTACTGATTCTAGGCTAAAAACACATTGGTCAGGTTAATATCCTATCAACCTCATGCTTGAACCACCAAGGAAATTCCGCATGCACAACACTATCGATCTTAGATTGCGACCTTGTCTGAGCCCATAAGCTTCGCTTTGTCTTTTCCTTAAATGTACTTTATGAGAGAAAGGAAAATTAAACCAACTAGTTATCGGGAGAAAACACTTACATTGGTGTTTTAAAAATACATGTGTATACTTACTCAACAAACGGAACCACGGTGTTGTAGTTGACTAGCACATGATGATGTGCTTGATGCTTTTCCATCGGTGTGAGTTCGAAATGCGAAACAGCCCCTATTGCCTTTCCAATAGCTGGGAACATAGTTTCTCTGGCATTATGTGTAACATCATCGGGTTGATCATCAACTCGCCCTGATCGGTTAATTCTAGTCTCAACATTATCCAACTATTTAGAACAGAAAGTTAGGATTTCCTCAAATAAATAGCCTTCTGCAATTGAGCCTTCTGGTTGTACCCTATTACAAACGTATTGCTTTAAACGTCCTAGATACCTGTTATATAAATACAACATAACGCTCAGTATATACACAATTAATTCAGCTGGTTGTATTAAAGGGGTTTAGCAGCAAGCTAACCTTTCTATTGGATACATGCACTGATAATGTATTGGTCCACCAAGAGTTACCTTTTCAACGAGATGCACCGTGAGATGAACCATGACAGTAACGAAGGATGGAGGGAAAATTATTTCCATCTAACACAGGTTTTGCACAACATGATTTTGAAGGTCAGCAAGCTGCATAGGATTTATGGCTTTCCCATAAAGTTCTCGAAAAAATTATAACAAATTTACAATCACATTGGACACCGGAATCGGAAGTGCATTCTTCACCAAAATTGGAAGTAATTATTCCATCAGAATATGGCAGTCATGACTTTTCAACCCAGACAACTTACGGTGTTGCAAATTAATACAACGAACAACATTGCTAGAGTAACCATATGGAAAGACCACATTTTGCGGAGTCTTCAGAAATACATCCCTCTGTGAATTTGACATCGCAAATATTGTAGGAGGATATTTACCACCTTCGCCCAGCCACAATTCATGCCTTATGCCCATGCATTGTAAATCTTTGCAAGCTTTAAGATTGTCTTTTGATTTGCCGCTATCGTTTAAGATAGTGAATACTACATTGTCACAGACTTTTTTTCTACATGCATCACATCAAGGTTATGACACAACATCTGATCCTTCCAGTATGGGAGGTCAAAGAAAACACTCTTCTTTTTCCAATGCGAGTCATCTTCATCTGCATCCTGGCCATTGCGTTTTTTTTGGATGTCACAGTTGAAATCTTCCAAAATGAAACGTGCACATTAGACTGTTGCCTCAATACATCTGTTCCGAATAACTTCTTCGGTGGATCTCCACCTTCGACTTGCCTGTCAAATCTATTACGGTCTAGTCTATATTTGTGTCCCTTATTCAAAAAGCGGTGATGGCCCATGAAACACCATTTTTGGCTGTCTTTCAGCCGATGAGACTTAGCGTCCAAGTTATACGTAGGACAAGCTAACCCACTATGCATATTCCAACTAGATAGGTTTTCCAATCCTGGAAAGTCGCTGATATTCCACATTAGTGCCGCACACATATTGAAAGTGTTTCCCTCTTTGGCATCATACGTTTTAACACCATCCCATAATTACTTCAACTCATCTACCAAAGGCTGCAAGTAAACATCTATGTCGTTACCTAACATTTTTGGCCCAGGAATAAGCATGGATAGAATGAGAGATGTCTATTTCATGCAAAGCCAGGGTGGAAGATTATACAAAATTAGAATCATAGGCCAGACAGAATACTTTGTGCTCATATTCCCAAAAGGATTAAATCCATCGCTCGCGAAGGCTAGGCGAACATTGCGCGGATCCTTCGACAAGTTAGTATACTTTGCTTCAAACTTTTTCCATGCTTTAGCGTCCCTTGGATGCCTAAGCATACCATCGTCATTACGCGCCTCTTTATGCCATAACACGTCAGTTGATGTCTTGCTACACATGAATAATCGTTGCAGTCGTGGTATGAGAGGAAAGTAATGAAGAGTCTTGGCTGCTATAGGTTTCCCATTTCTCTTTAGAGGTACGTTGAGCCTAACAATAGAGCCTTTTTTAGTCTTTTTCTTCCATCTTGAAGACCCATATCGCTTGTACTTGGTCAAGTTTTCATCATCACCTCAATACAACATACAATCTTTTGGACAAGCATCTATCTTGGTGTATTCAATACCCAACTTTCTTATTGTCTTCCTGGCTTTATACACTGTCTTTGGGAGTTTTGCTTGTTCGAATGCGTCTCGCAGTAAGTCAAGAATCATGGTCATTGCCTTGTCACTCACACTGCACATGCACTTAATATGATAAAGCTTAACTAAGAACGCTAATTTGGAGTACTTTGAGCATCCGGAATATAACTCCTGCTCTCCATCTGACAGTAGATCGTTAAAATCTCGTGCCGCGCAACTTGGATCTTCATATAAGTACGGCAACACATCTTCATCATCTTTGGCATGGTCGATTGTTGTTGTGTCTTCACTCCCATGTCGAAGCGTGAAATTGAATGCTTCATTGACCATTTGGTGCATTTGATTCACTTGGAATGTCAGATTTTCATGTACTCGTCCTAGTCCGGATCTCTCTACAACTGGCTTCTCACCATGACGCAACCAATTAGTATATCCATGGGGAAATGGTTGTAACGACAGATGGTCGTATGCATCCTCTCTTGTTTGCATAAGTTGAAACCCACATTTAGGACATGGACACTTTATCATGCCATCGGAGGATTCATTCGCAAATGCAAAGTCTAAGAAATTGTTCAATCCTTGCCTATATTCCACACTATTCCGTGACTTTGAAATCCAACTTTTATCAATATCTAGTATAGGATCAAATTATATCGAACTAATTAATAGACATACGAATTATGAGAAAACAAACTTGTAAAAATTTGGCCCATCAGACAATCTCAATTTAGTTTATTACTTTAATTAAGTTTAGCGAATTACAGTCACTATGAAATTTACATAGGTTTGCACAATATTTAAAATACCTTTCCTATACTTACTACTATTTTAACAGGAATAAATGTGACCGATAATATTTACAAAAAATACACCAAGGAATAGTCTTATGAAAATCCTTTTATGTCTTTTACGTTGTTATTATTTAAAATTCCGTCGATGTACGTTAGATATTTAAATGTGTAACTAATGTTTATATTAAATATTTTGTCAATTCTATTTGTTTTACATAAATTATTTATTACGTGTCATAATACTTGGTCGTATGTCTTTTTATTTTAGGTTAAATAGTATCTATTAATAATTAAATTAAACTTCAATATATTTTAAATAGGGTAAAATGCATAATTAAACCAAATGGATGTCCAAATTATTTAGGGATGACATAATAAAATTCTTAGAACAATGAGCGTTCATAAAAGATTTTTTATTATTAATCTATATGTTTCGGTTGTGTGGAAAACTGCATATGATAAATGTTTGATATAGGTATTATTTGGACTCGTACTAATTGACTTGGTTTTAACTTAATAAAATTATTTGGGTAAATTACTATAATAAAACAAATGGCTCCCAAAATTACTCAGATCTCCCAAAACAAAAAAGACTACCTAAATGTCCTAAGTTGCATTTCTATATAACTCAAATTAATTAAATTCGAGTTATGCAAAATGGTACTAAATCGAATCCATTAGATTCGAATTATATGCACACGCAAATTGTCTATAAATCGAAGCTAATAGCTTCGAATTCTATATGATCAATTATTATTATTATTATTATTATTATTATTATTATTATTATTATTATTATTATTATTATTATTATTATTATTATTACATATGATCAATTTTTTATTTACTTTGTCCCAAAAAATTTAACAATTCATACATAATAATTTTATAATTGAGAGTACTTAAAAAAGTACTAAAATATATTATTTTATATGTTAGATTTAATTTAATAAGTAAATATTAATTTCGAAAAGTCTCATAATTAAATATTTTATTTACTTTGTCTAAAAAGGTGTATTTACCTAAGCCTTTTATAGTACTAACATCTTTTAAGTCATTTTTTTAAATTATTTTTTTTGGAATAAAATATTTTCCTGTGGGATCTGAGTAATTTTGGGAACCATTTGGTTTATTATAGTAATTTACCCAAATTATTAAGTATAAGTCAATTAAGGTAATTTTATTGGGAATAATTTATTTAGATTTTGTTAAAAATTTTGGTTGTACCTTTTTTATTTCCTCAAATTTGTATTGCATTTAATTTTAATACAGTTGAACTTAATTTTTATTTTAATTAATCAATTATTCGATCCTATTAGCTTATCTTTAAGGATTTTTTTAAAATAAAATAAAAAATACTTATTTTCTAAAACCCCATTTTTCAACTTAAAATTTTCAAATACGATTTTTTTAAGAACAACTATGCCGCACTCCTGACGAACTCTGTAATTTTTATAGAGTTGCGAACTCCACTTCAAATTCTTATAAAATTGGCTAACTCAAAATAATAAATTTAACCCTTTTATACATAAATACATACATTTTTCAAAATTAACGTATTATTAGAACAATTCTATTCATATTTTAAATTATAGTAACTAAATTCAAAACATAATATGTCTATTTTTATTTTGAAAAAACTGTAATTTCAAGTTGAAAAATATTATTTTACAATAAGTCAATACCCAATTTAAAATACAAGATCTAAAAAGGTATCATTTGAGTTTTTCAATTATTATTTTATTATATGAAATTATATATTTTCTAATTCTATACTATTTTTAAATATAATTTAACATATGATAAATAACAAAAAATAATTATTATGGATCTCTATCATTATGTATAACGTCTATTCCAGTTATTTTGTTGGGTAAAGATTTAATTAAACTATATAACTTACAAAATAGAGTAACGCTTAAGGAAATGACAATATAATAAAAGGTATGGCCCATAACACAATAAATACACATACTAATAATAAAATAACTAAAAAAAAGAAAAGCCCAAAACCCCAGCGCACCCCCTTCCCCCAAAATTCCTTCCTTTTCGTGAAAATTTTCAAAAGTGGTACCTGGAACCTATTTCCTCCATTTTCCAGAGTTGAAAAACCAAAACACCCCCCTCCAAACTCGAATTCTTCCACATTTAAGTCTAGTCTTGGTCTCGTCGTTGGCAGCTGTCTCGCCCGGTAACTACCGTCTCACCGTTCTCTGCTCGCCGCTGTTTCACCCGGTCGCTGCCGTCTTTCCGCTTTCCGCCGTTTCGCGCAGTCACTGCCGTATCACCACTCCCTGTGGTCTATGCGTCGTCATGCTGTCCGGTGAAGGTTAGTGGTGTTAGAGTGTCTGGGTTGTGTCGTTTAATGGTTTCCTTTCATGCACTATTCATTGAATTGAGTAACAACTAAATGTAAACCCAAAACTAATTAATTGATTTTGGAAAGTTATTGGTAAAATCATTTTCGAAGATGGAAGATTTACTATGCGGTTGATGTGTTTAATTTCCATGGCTTCTTTTGAAATATTTATGAAAATTGAAGTGACCATTTTTTTTGTCTGCTGTTGTAAATATGGTTGATTTTAGAAATACGATGCTTATATAATGGTATTTTCAGTAATGCTTCTTCAGACATTTTTCTTAGCAAATTTGGTTGCCCTAATTTACATTAAGTTTATATATGTGTGTTTCATATTCTCATAATCCATTCAGTAGGTAATGTTTTATGCCAGATTTATTATAGTGGGTTTCGGGTTTTGGTAATTTTACCTAGTTGAAGTATTACAGGTTGAAGAAAAAACTATTATAGTAGACTATAACATGTTTTGATAATTAAATTTAGGCAATAATTTAATTTAATATTATTTTAAGTTTTGTTAAATTTTTAGTTGCATCTTTGTATCGGAGAAAATTTTAAATTATCAATTAGCATTTATTATGATTTTTAATATTTATCATTGAGATGACAATTTTTTTCACATATTTAATATTTTATATATCTTAATTTTTTTACAAATATGATGATGAAAATTAAAAAATTATGCCTGTTTTAAGAGGAAGGTTACTGCTAAAGAAAGAAAAACATATAGCGTCCAAGACGGTATATTTTCAGTAGTGGTGGAACAATACCTTAAAACTAATTTAAATTAGATTAAATTTAGAACAAGTATAAATCATCATATCAAATAATACATACATGAGACGCATATAAATGTTTACTTACTTGGTTGAAGATCTATATAACTGTCTATTGGTGTGAAAATTAAGGCCTTAAAAAATCTGAGAAAAAAATAAAACAAATACATTGTGTGAATCCAAAACAATCTCATAAGATAAAAAAATCAATAAAGCACGAAGAAATAAATGGGTGAGGTGTATAGAGAGTGCGTATAATTGTTATGTAAAAACTATTTATAAAGGCTGAAATAAAACTCTAGAGAAAACGGTTCAAAGTTTAATATAAATGAATCTTTGGAGAAAAACACAAAAGGAAGAGAACCAGAAAGGTGTGTGATGCTTGAGTAATAACTTGTGATGAAAATGTGTAAATTTTATTGCTTATCAGTAAAGTTAAGTAAATTGAAATGGCATGCTTATATACTTTTGAGAAGCACAAATTTTTATAACTGATTAGTTCAACAAACATTTCAAATTAAATCGATGTCCTCTATTTTTTTTGTTAGCCTAACAAATTAAGTCCATATAAAATATCCAAGAGGTTCAACATAATTTTTAAAAGAAGTTAAATTTATCCCGTAAAATAGTAAGGGATTTGGGGCGAGAATAAAGGAACAGGGTTACAGCTATAATACAATTTTAAGCTTATTTGAAAAAAAAATGAATGCTTTGAAATGAATAACGTTAAATGCCTAGGAAACAAGTTGTTTTGATCTCCTCCTAACTCTAAGTATTATCTGTTTTCACTGTACCAACATCTCCGTATCTCTCAATGCTTTTGATCTCCTCCTAATTCTAAGCATTTTCTGTTATATCCATATGCTCTAAGATCTCTATAACTCTCAAATCCTCACATAAGGTGAACGACCATCTCATCAGGTGAGAGACTTCTCCCTTTCAAACCCATTATATGAATAAGGGTTATTTTTGTGAACATAGAGCATCATTTTCTGAATTAAAGAATCTTGCTCTCTTATATCTGGAATTACATTTTAATTTTGAGAGGTCTATTTCCAAAGCCATCAAAATTTCCCTTGTCATGAAGTAGTCACTAACCTATGTTGGCACCTTATATATCTATCTATAACAAATAACATTATGCTTGCTTTGCTTTGTAATATTATTATTTGTCTATTAATGAATCTTTTAATTATGGCTTTTATATTTTGTTAATCTTTGTATTTGTCTAGTAATATTGTTTTCTATCAAGGTTTGTAAGAATGTATAGGAAACCACGGTACAACATTATACGGGAACCCCCGAAAGATGTCGAAACTAATGCCAAAATTGAGGAGACTATGGTAAGTGTTCATGGTTAAATTTCTTTATGTAACCTTATGTGAAAATTATGTAGCCTTCAATTGTATCATTCAGCCATGTTGTTAATTTTCGTCAAAAATTACT
Organism: Arachis hypogaea; assembly: GCF_003086295.3. Lineage (NCBI taxonomy): Eukaryota > Viridiplantae > Streptophyta > Magnoliopsida > Fabales > Fabaceae > Arachis > Arachis hypogaea. The sequence goes on from NC_092049.1 coordinate 20,846,236, forward strand.
AGTTTATGAATTCAATTAATATTCAATATTAAAATTTTTTGTTCAATATAATTCTAAACGATTTCATATTGCCTTAAGGTTGGATCCATGACTAGAGGAGCTCAGATATCACGTGGGCAACCACGTGATAGAGCTCCACCATTTTCATCTTCATCTAATAGAGCTTCAGCTTCCCGTATCAATGAACCATTTCATGCACCGCGCAACGATAAAAGGCTTGCGCTGTCAACTACAGTTGATGACCCTCAAAATCCCACAGAATGCACAGAGACGTGGCATCACGATAAAGTGGCTGATCATGAATTAGAGGATGAGGATTACGACCCGGAGGCAGATGAAGTTCCATCGTTTGAGGACTACATCGATGGCTTGTTTGCTGTCCAAGAAGCCGAAGGTCCGAACAACGACAAGGAACGCAAAGATACAGATTACTGGAATGTTACTACTATCAGTATTTTTTCTTCTGTTTTTGTCAATAGTTATTTCGATGTCCTTTACTTCTATTTACCTTTTGTGCAATGATTAGATAGTAATTTTTTTCCATACACTTCTTAGAGGATGGCGTGAGAAAAGAGGCTAGGCTGAGCGTTAAAGAGGCTATAGCACTTCCTCCCACTACAAAGATAATACTCCCATTTAATAAAGAGTTGCAACTAATTGGTCAAGCAGCTAGACTATTCAGTGGTTTCTTAGGGATTTTAGGCGCTGATTATTCAAACTTTCCCATATGTGAAGAGAGTTAGAAGCACTTTAACAAAGCCAAGAAGGAACATGCATACGACATCATTAAGGTACATCTTTAAGCTTTAACATATTAAGCAAATTTAGTATTCAATTTTTTTTGTGTAAAAACTTTTGCATGGGTAAATGAAATTGCTGGTTAAGTTTCTATATTTCATTTTTCACATGTTTAGGTCAGCATTTCTATATTATACATAACTGGGACTTCTTGTACTAGATTTGGGTGTTATACTTTTTTAGTTTAAAGTAGCCTGTAATGGTTGTGGATATTCTTCAAATTATGAGTCTTATGCTTGTTAGTTAGTTTTGGTTAATGACAATGGCAACTAATTGCAGTAGGTCTTTCACTATGAGGACGATGCCGGAGGAAAAATAAAGTCCGGAATTATGCAAAGGATAGGAAAGCTCTGGAAGGATACAAGACACAACTTGTATCATAAGTGTTACAAAGAAACAAGGACTTTTGAGAAAAATCTTGAGCATCGCCTGTCAGGAATAGAAGAAAATGAATGGAAAGGGTTCCTTGAATATCGCCAAAAGGAAGAAACAAAGATAAGCCTTAGTATTTTTTATTATTTCCACAAAAACATACATGTGTATACATATTATACCCCTTACATTCTATATTCAACATCCATTTCTCATTTATATTTGTTCTGTAATTTGTTCATAGAAAAAGTCTAAACAAAATGCTTTAAATCGGAGCAAGCAAATTTACACACATAAGAAAAAAAGATAAAGTGGTAATAAGTAATTATTTGCATTGAGCTTTTGATTAATCTTCCTGAATATGGTATTATTATTTACAAAATTGTGTCGATATCAATGATATAGGATAAAGAACAAGGAAGGCCCATTGGTAGAGGAAAGTTGTTTATCATCACTCATAAGAAAAAAATGGCTCGTATATTCATCCCCGATGCGCGTGTTGTTAGTGTAAGTAACGTCTGAAAATTTTAAACTTAGATTACTATATATATCATGCTAATGTTAAATCATGCCTTTCCAATTTCTTGTATATTTGTAGGAAGCAATTGTGAATCTTGAGAGGCAGGATGAATCCTCTAAGTACCTTTCACAAAATGATTCGCTAGCACAAGTTCTTGGAAAGGAGCACCCAGGACGAGTTCGTGCCTTAGGTGCTGGACCATGTCCCACCCAAGTATTTGATAACACTGCTAGACAACTGTCGGGTTCTGGTGAGCAAATGAAGAGTATGAGAGGAGGATTACAGAATTAACTGCTAAGATAGAAGAAGAACAGGCAAAGAGACAGTCGATGGAGAGGGTTTTGGGACATATAATCCAACAACAAGGGGGCAATTTGCCAGCTGAAATTGCTGCAGTACTGGATGATTTGGGCAGTACACTGACCTCGTCGTGTACAAGGCCATCTTCATCTGGCAACCATGGCCCACAATAAAAAAAATGACTTTCAATCAATGTTATTAGAGACTATTGAATTTAAGTTGGTTTAGTGCTTTATGTTTATTTTTCTTCAAATTATCAATTTTTACTTTATAATGAATCTTTCACTTATGACAATCTCTTTATATAAGTTATGTTTGCATATATATATAATTTGGTTTGTTATGTTATTTGGTTGTTTTATTTAGTTAGAAGTTCTTTAAATTAATCGATAACTAATAAATTAAAGTTGAATAAAAATACTATTTTAAAAGAGAGAAAATAATAAAAAAAAGCTAGAATTTTAATGGAAATCCTGCATTTGGCGGCGGTTGCCGCAAAATTATCATATTGTATGTTTCCTGAAATTTAGCGGCGATTTTCAACCGCCGCAAAACAAACGTTGTTTACAGCTCCTTGCCATTTAGCGGCGATTTGTAACCGCCGAAATACCATTTTATTACGCGGCGGTTATTCCAGCGGGTAGCTAAAACCGCCGCTAACTATTTACCCGCGGCCTATCTTTCAGTGTTTGGTTTGACCGTCGCAAAATGGACCTAGAAACCGCCGCAAAATGCTAGAATTGTTGTAGTGAATGATGGCAATCCACGCCGAACCAAGAAGAGATAATAATAATAATAATAATAATAATAATAATAATAATAATAATAATAATAATAATAATAATAATAATAATAATAATAATAATTACAAAGGAATCAGAACAACAGTAATCCGTATTGGACCGAAAAAATAAGGAATAGATAATAACAACAATAATAACATTAGCGAAACTCTATATAGAAAGCAGGGACAACACAAAATAATTAGTTGTAAGAAAATAGAATTTCAGTAGTATATAAATAATTATAATAATATATACAATAACCAAAAAAATTATTTTAAAAAGATATATTTACCTTAAAATTTTAGTACCATTAAATCTTTTTTTTCTTTTTTCTTATTCTTCTCTCACCTCTCTCTAATTCCCTCTTATTTCTGTTTTTTTTTTCTCTATCCCTTCTCACTCTCAATTTTTTTGCACTTCCAACTCCTCTCATACGTACACACATATGCATGCACACACATAAAATGAGAAAAAAAAGGATGAAAGTTTATCAATAATTTAAAGAAGGGAGTTGAATCTATGACCTCCTTTTAAATTTGTTCACTTTGGCTTTAAATTGGATTTGGAACTTATTAGCTGTTATGTTTGTCAAGTTTATATATATTTCAGGAGATAATTTTATTTTGTCTTTTCACGATTGATTAGGTACTGAGCAAACTCTTTACTTTTAGTTGCTGTGACTTCTGCGGAATAGATAAAGCAGGAGACAATTTTTTATTTTATCTCTCATCGAATAAAACCAGAATCAGAACAGAGAAGAGAAAATGACATAGTCATATATTCTAGTTCAACCACCTTGTACAATGTGGTCTATATCCAATCTCCACCACAACTGTGGTAGAATTTTTACTAATCTTTTATAAAGATTACAATCACTAATTTTTCTAGAATTCTATTTAATTATATATAGGGCAAACTAAACTTCTACCAAAACTTAATTTGGCTAGGTTCACCCTTAGACTTTCAACCACAAAATAGAAATATATACATGATAAACCACTATTTTATGGTTTATCTTGTGCTCAATTGAGTAGTTTTTATCAAGTCTTTCCACACTTATTCATTCTAATTGTATGGTTTTATATTTTCCTTCTTAATCTTGTGCTATGATTGAAAACATATTTCCTGGACCTTTAAATTGCTAATTAATAATCCTCTCTTATTACCATTCGATGCCTTGATATGTGTGTTAAATGATTTCAGGGTTTATAGGGTAGGAATGGCTTAGAGGATGGAAAGGAAGCATGCAAAAGTGGAAGGAATACAAGAAACTAAAGGAACTACTGAAGCTGTCCAGTCTGACCTCTTGGTACCAAATCGACCATAACCTGAGCTACAGAAGTCCAAATGAGGCGCTTCTAGTTGCGTTGGAAAGCTAACATCTGGGGCTTCGCAATGATATATAATTTGTAATAGCTGCCCCAAATATAGGCGACACACGCATAGATCATGCGGACGCGTGACCTGGAAAAAATGCAATCCACGCGTACGCGTGGACGACGCGTACACGTGACTTTGCCGCGTACTGGACGTATCAGAAATTACTGGGGGCGATTTCTGGGCTATTTTTTACCCAGTTTTCGGCCTAGAAAACACATATTAGAGGCTACAAAGTGGGGGAATCAATCCATTCATAAAGACAACTTTCATATTCATAATTTTAGGTTTGAGATGTAGTTTCTAGAGAGAGAGGCTCTCTCCTCTCTCTTAGGTTTTAGGACTTAGGATTTCTCTTAGTTTATGGTTCATTCCTTCTCAATTCCAGGTTCAATGTTCCTTAATTTAGTTTCTTTTTTACTTTTAATTGTCTTAGTATTCTACTTTATCTATTTTCCCTTATTGATTACTTATGTTGCCAAATTGGTTTATGGATTCCTATGTTTAATTTAATTTTTTATTTAATACAATTCGAGGTATTTCAGATTTATGATTGCTTTCTTCTATTTATGATATAAATAATTTATATTTTTTCCCCTTTTCTTTGGTTGAGTAATTGGTGACACTTGAGTTATCAAACTCAGCTGTTGATTGAAAATTGGAATTTGCTGATTGATTTAGATCCCTCTAAAGCTAGTCTTTCCACAGGAGTTGACTAGGACTTGAGGAATCAAATTGATTAGTCCACTTGACTCTCCTTTATTTAGTAAGGGTTAACTAAGTGGGAGCAATAAATAATTCTCATCACACCTGATAAGGATAAGTAGGATGAGATTTCCAGTTCTTATACCTTGCAATGGTTTTCATGATAATTAATTTACTTTCTTGCCAGTTTATTTTTCCTGTTCACTATTTAAAAACCCCAAAAGATAATCTTCCATAACCAATAATAAATCACACCTCCCTGCAATTCCTTGAGAGACGACCCGATGTTTAAATACTTCGGTTATTAATTTTATTGGGTTTGCTTAAGTGACAACCAAAGTTTTTGTACGAAAGGATTCTCTGTTGGTTTAAAAACTATACTTACAACGTGATTATTTCTATGAAATTCTTTACCGGCAGAAAATCCGATCGTCAAAAATGGCGCCGTTGCCAGAGAATTGCAAACGTGTGCCTTATTATTAGTTATTGTAAATATTTGCTTTTGCTTGTTTATTTGTTTTTGTTTTTGTTTTTGCTTTTAATTTTTTTTCTATTATTAGCTACTATGAATTCTCACCTCTATGGTTTCAAGTTTTGTTCCAATGTTATTGTAAGGAATGGAAACTATAATGAAAATAGGCATCAAGGTTGGAAGTATCAAGGATGAGAGGAGCCACAAGGATCTGATCAACCCTCTTGGCAACAATCCCCTCCAATGCACTATAACCAACAACCATTCTATGATGCATACCAAGACAATAATTATGGTGGACCTTTTCGTGACAACCAACCTCCACCAAATTACTATGGTCAAGAGCCATTCCAGGGAGCGTACCAAGATGATGAATATGGTGGACTCCCTTGTGGTTACCAACAACCCCACCATATGCTTATGAAACCCCTCCTCAACATAACTCTGAACCACCATACTCACAAGCCCCTTTCCACCATTCACCTCTATATGACCCTAATCCTTATCCACCACACCAACCACCATATGAACCACACCCAGAACCACCACCTCAATATTCACCACCTCCATATCCTTATCAAGAAGAACCACCTCCGTATTATGAGCCCTTTCTCCCAACAATTGAACCCTCCTATCCACCCCAACCTCCATTGGATAACAACACACTCATCTCTAATATCATGGGTCTCACCTCTACATTCCAAAATCTTATATCCCGCATGAACCAATCCTCTACCTCCAATATTCAACCCTCAAGCTTTAGTGCACTTCCTTTTCAACCACATAATAATCTTCCCATTCCATCACCACCCTCCATGGAAGAGCACCCACATCCATCAATCCAAGAGCAAGATGATCCTAGCTATGCTATTAACAAGGAACAAGAGAAGAGGGATCGTCTTCGTGAATTCATGCTTCATAAAAAGCTAGAGGAGGCCCTACATGTGGAGGTAGTAGAGACCCTTGAAGTCGAAGGAGTGGTTGAAGAACTAGTGAAGGAAGACATCAAGGAGGAGTCTGATTTTGTCTTAGAGCAAGAGGAGGCCCAAAATGTGGAGGTAGGAGAGACCCTTGCAGATGAAGGAATAGTTGAAGGGAGTTGTCATGGAAAGAAAATCATCAAGGATGAGTACGATTTTATACTAAAATAACTGGACAAAGTAGTAATTATTGAAGAGGAAGAAGTGGTTGAAGACTTGGGAGATGCAGAACCTCCATAGGAAAGTCCAGTCATAGAACCTCCTTCCAAGACGTTTGAATTTGATGTTGAAGAGGGTGTACAACCTCCAAGGCATATCATGGATAAAGTCTTTGAAGAGGTTGATCAAGAGATAGAGATTAAAAAAGAAGAAGCACAACCTCCCATGCCCTTGGTAAGCAATGAAGAAGAGACTGAATTGGAAGAAAGCTACCAAGAGGAAGAGGTTGAAATTGAAGAAGCTTGCAAAGAGGTGGAAGTTGTCAAGGAAGAGCTCAAGGGAATAGAGCTTGAAACCACCTTGCCAAAGTTGTTGAAGACCTCTCCGCCTAAGTCACCATCATCCTTCACAACATTCAAGTGGGTAAAATTCGTATCCCTTAGCTTTCTCATCCCACTTGAATATGGTTTACTTGAGACAGATGGTCAACTTAGAGCTCTGTGTGGCATTAAGAGTAAGAGGGAAATGGTTAGTGGTAGGAGTTGCCCTGCAAGGTTCAATATGGTTGCATGCTCCAAATTGAAGTACAAGGGTTGGTATAATTCTAAATTGAATGGGTCTAGGAAGTTGTTTGGATGCCTCAGTGAGAATTCGGATTGCTTACCACCCGGTTGGAACAAAGATGGTCAACAAGAAGACGGGTGCAAAAGCAAGGTTTGGGACCCCGGAATTCAGTCTAGCAATCAACATTCTTGGGGCCTTGTCACTTGCTTTAACTTGCTTGACGGCTTTATGCAACTAGTATGGGATCCCGGAGGCTATTGGAACTACAAACACTGGTGGGGATTCTTGGATGAATTCAAGCACAAGCCTCCATGACAAGGAGCTCCCCAAATGTCAAACTTAAGGACTTTAACTAAAAGTGCTAGGTGGGAGACAACCCACCATGGTATGATCTTTCATTTTTTATTCTTAGTTCTATTTTATTTTATTCTTATTAGTGTTCATTCATAATTTCTGCATAATCATCTGCATTCTGCATTTTGCATTCTGCATTAAAATAAAAAAAATAAGAAAAGCGCGTCCCACGCGTGCGCATGAACCACGCACACGCGTCACATGCGACGCTAAACCTTACAGAAAGTAACGCGGGAGCTGTGTAGGAAGGGTGCTGGTGCGCGGAAATTGTGATTACACTTTAATTATGTAAAATTCATCGCTCTTTCTTTCCCTGGTAATGGCGCCACAAACATGATGCCAATACCATGGTTCACAACTTCGCACAACTAACCAGCAAGTGCACTGGGTCGTCCAAGTAATACCTTACGTGAGTAAGGGTCGAATCCCACAGAGATTGTTGGTATGAAGCAAGCTATGGTCACCTTGTAAATCTCAGTCAGGCGGATATAAAATAATAATGGGGTTTTCGAAAGTAATTAATAAAATAGGGATAGAAATACTTATGTAAATCATTGGTGAGAATTTCAGATAAGTGAATAGAGATGCTTTCGTTCCTCTAAACCTCTGCTTTCCTACTATCTTCATCCAATCAGTCTTACTCCTTTCCATGGCTGGCTTTATGTGATACATCACCATTGTTAATGGCTACTTTCGGTCTTCTCTCGGGAAAATGATCCAAATGCCCTGTCACGGCACGGCTAATCGTCTGGAGGCATCACCCTTGTCAATGGTTTCATCTTATCCTCTCAGTGAAAATGATCAACGCACCCTGTCACGGCATGGCTATTCATCTGTCGGTTCTCGATCATGCTGGAATAGGATTTACTATCCTTTTGCGTCTGTCACTACGCCCAGCAATCGTGAGTTTGGAGCTCGTCACAGTCATTCAGTCATTGAATCCTACTCGGAATACCACAGACAAGGTTTAGACCTTCCGGATTCTCTTGAATGCCGCCATCATTCTAGCTTACACCACGAAGATTCCGATTAAGAGATCTAAGAGATACTCATTCAATTCTAATGTAGAACGGAAGTGGTTGTCAGGCACGCGTTCATAGGGAATGATGATGATTGTCACGTTCATCACATTCAGGTTGAAGTGCGAATGAATATCTTAGAAGCGAAATAAGATGAATTGAATAGAAAACAGTAGTACTTTGCATTAATCTTTGAGGAACAGCAGAGCTCTACACCTTAATCTATGGAGTGTAGAAACTCTACCGTTAAAATTGCATAAGTGAAAGGTCCAGGCATGGCCGAGATGGCCAGCCCCTCTGATCTAAGAACTAGGCGTCCAAAGATATCAAATACAATAGTAAAATGTCCTATTTATAATAAACTAGCTACTAGGGTTTACAGAAGTAAGTAATTGATGCATAAATCCACTTCCGGGGCCCACTTGGTGTGTGCTTGGGCTGAGCTTTAACTTTTCACGTGCAGAGGCCATTTGTGGAGTTGAACGCCAGATTTTGATCCATTTCTGGCGTTCAACTCTAGTTTTTGATCCATTTCTGGCGCTGAACTCCAGAATTGGGCAGATAGCTGGCGTTGAACGCCAGTTTGCGTCATCTAAACTTAGGCAAAGTATAGACTATTATATATTTCTGGAAAGCCCTGGATGTCTACTTTCCAACGCAATTGGAAGCACGCCATTTTAAGTTCTGTAGCTCCAGAAAATCCATTTTGAGTGCAGGGAGGTCAGAATCCAACAACATCAGCAGTCCTTCTTCAACCTCTGAATCTGATTTTTGCTCAAGTCCCTCAATTTCAGCCAGAAAATATCTAAAATCACAGAAAAACACACAAACTCATAGTAAAGTCCAGAAATGTGAATTTAACATAAAAACTAAGGAAAACTTCCCTAAAAGTAACTAGATCCTACTAAAAACATACTAAAAATAATGCCAAAAAGCGTATAAATTATCCGCTCATCAGGTGCCTTGCGCACGAGCCAACCCACGCGTACGCGTGGGCGACGCGTGCTCGTAACCCATATTTTAGTCACCCCACGCCTAAGCGTCAGCGACGCGTACGTGTGAATCGCCAGATCGGCGTCAATGGGTGATTTGCCCGAGAGTTGTGCTGCCTTGGTGCTGGTATTGTGCGTTTAGCACAACCAGTGGTCACGCTTCTTGCTCAACCACGCGTAAGCGTGGACGACACTTACGCATCGCCTCTTCTTTTGCACACCCACGCGTACGCGTGGGCGACGCTTACGCGTCGCTTCGCAAATTCCATTCTTCTCCTTTTCTCTCTCTCTTTTCTCATCCTTTCCTCCTCCTTTCTCACTTTCTACTTCTTCATCTCTTCAACTTCTCATCCCTATTCTTTTCCATTCTATTTTACTTAAATTATTTGCACGCTTTCATTCATTGTATTTTAATTTTATGCATATTTTTTTTTCTTTTCTAAGTTTATTATTTTTTCATTGGTGTTAAATTTTTTTATTCAACTGTTACATCTTTTCTTGCAGTACTCTGGTGCTTCATGACTTGTTTATTTTGATTAAGGTAATATTATTTAAGTCACTGCTAATCTTTTATGATCCCTGTATTCCTTTTGCATTGACATGAATTTATATTGTCTTTCATTATCTACTATCTCTTCCCCATTGTTGCAATTTGTGCACTATTGATATGTCATTTGCTTCTACTATTTTCTCACTTGCATGTTGTAACTACCATGTAATTGAGACCCTTATTATTTGGCATTAACTCCCATATTTTATTTGTTTTTTATCTTTGTTTCTGGGTTACTTTTCTTCTTTTCCTCTTCTTTCAGGCTGGCCACCGAGAAGGAAAAGGAAGAACTTCTATATGGGGTGACAAACAAGTTCCTACGCACATTCCTTGGAGAGAAAAGCGTCAGTTGGAGCCACCCATCCACTTGCACATCTCAGCATGCACCGAGGACGGTGCAATCTTTAAGTGTGGAGAGATCGATACCCATCTCCGTGGGTTAGTACCTTCCTATCTCAACACGAATTTTTAAATTTTCTTTGTAGTTAGTTGTTGCATTTGCATGTTTGATTGCATTTTTGTTACATTTTATGCATATTTTACCAACTACTTGGTTGAAGTAATATTTTCTTTTTCAAGAAACTTTTTATAACATTTTACTAATTTGATTAAAATTTTTGTTAAACTTGCTTGAAGAATTTTATTTTAGAACATGGTTTAGAGCTCGAACACACAAAACCAATGAGATTTTGAGCCTATTTGATTGGTTGTATTTTATCAACCAATATTTTTATTTTGGTGTGTGTTGTTCTCTCTAAAATTGTGATCTTTGTCTTGCTTAATTCTATATTTCCATTATTTGATGTATGCATGCACTTATATGATTGAGGCCTTGTTTCACTAAGCTTACATACCCATATGGCCTTACCCTTTCATTATCCTTTACAAACTAATGTTGAGCCTATTATACCCCTTTGTTCTTTACTTTAGCTCATCACTAACTCTATGCGAAAAATAATATTGTCCTTAATTTGAATCCTTGGTTAGCTTAGACTAGTAAGAGTGCTCATGAATTAAGTGTGGGAAAAAGTGGGTTTGGAAACGTTTGGTTTAAGAATTGGGTGTTGTATATCTTTATGAAAATGTGAAAGAAATATTTAGGACATGTTCATGCATTCAATAATGTAATCATATGCATTGAGAAAATTAAAAAAAAATAAAATAAAGTAAAATAAAAAGAGAAAAAAATAAAAAAATAAAGGAGAAAAAGAAAAGAAAAAAGAGCAAATAATAAAAGGGACAAAATGCCCCAAAGTAAATGGTGATAGCAATGCATATGTACTGTACTCAAAATCGGATGCATGAATATGTGGTAAACATAGTAAATGGGTAGTTAGATTTTGTATTGTGATTACATGGATTGTCTTAAGTTAGGTGGGAAAAGTTTAAGTTAATTAAGGATTCAGATTTTAGTCCACTTGGCCAAATACAATCCTACCTTGACCCTAACCCCATTACAACCCTTAAAAGACCTCTTGATATGTGCATCTGTGCATTAATTCTTTTTTGATTGGTAGAAGAAGAGCAAGCCTTAGAAAGTAAGATTAGTAGAGAATTGAGAGAGTCGAACCTTAAACACTTGAGTGATTAGAGTGTATACACTTCCGGTGAGGGTTTGATGCTCGATTCTTTGTTCCCGGCTTTCATGAGCTATTTTCTTCTACAAGTTTACTTGTACTTTATTTTGTGATTTGAATTAGTGGAATCCAGTTCATATTTGTTCTTAAAAGATTTGTTTACTTTTAACCAAGTAGGCAACAGCATTTTACATTTAGTTGCATTCATATAGATAGGTTGCATTTTATAAGTTATATCATTCCCCTTCACTCCTTTATAGTTTCTCTTGAGCTTAGCATGAGGACATGCTAATGTTTAAGTGTGGGGAGATTGATAAACCACTATTTTATGATTTATCTTGTGCTCAATTGAGTGGTTTTTATCAAGTTTTTGCACACTTATTCATACTAATTGCATGGTTTTACATTTTCCTTCTAATCTTGTGCTATGATTGAAAACATGTTTCCTGGGCCTTTAAATTACTAATTAATAATCCTCTGTTATTATCATTCGATGCCTTGATATGTGTGTTAAGTGATTTCAGGGTTTATAGGGCAGGAATGGAAAGGAAGCATGCAAAAGTGGAAGGAATACAAGAAACTGAAGGAACTGCTAAAGCTGTCCAGCCTGACCTCTTGGTACTAAATCGATCATAACTTGAGCTACAGAGGTCCAAATGAAGCGGTTCTAGTTGTGTTGGAAAGATAACATCCGGGGCTTCGCAACGATATATAATTTGTCATAGTTGCTCCAAAGATAGGCGACGCACATGCGTGGATCACGTGGACGCGTGACCTGGAAAAAATGCAATCCTCGCGTACGCGTGACTTGCCGCGTGCTGGACGTATCAGAAATTATTGGGGGAAATTTTTGGGCTGTTTTTGACACAGTTTTTGGCACAAAAAACACATATTAGAGGCTACAAAGTGGGGGAATCAATCCATTCATAAACACAACTTTCATATTCATAACTTTAGGTTTGAGATGTAGTTTCTAGAGAGAGAGGCTCTCTCCTCTCTCTCTTAGGTTTTAGAACTTAGGATTTCTCTTAGTTTATGGTTCATTCCTTCTCAATTCCAGGTTTAATGTTCCTTAATTTAGTTTCTTTTTTACTTTTAATTGTCTTAGTATTCTACTTTATCTATTTTTCCTTATTGATTACTTATGTTGCCAAATTGGTTTATGGATTCCTATGTTTAATTTGATTTTCTATTTAATACAATTCGAGGTATTTCAGATTTATGATTTCTTTCTTCTATTTATGATATAAATAATTTATATTTTCCCCCTTTGCTTTGGTTGAGTAATTGGTGACACTTGAGTTATCAAACTCAGCTGTTGATTGAAAATTGGAATTTGCTGATTGATTTGGATCCCTCTAAAGCTAGTCTTTCCACAGGAGTTGACTAGGACTTGAGGAATCAAATTGATTAGTCCACTTGACTCTCCTTTATTTAGTAAGGGTTAACTAAGTGGGAGCAATAAACAATTCTCATCACACCTGATAAGGATAACTAGGATGGGATTTCTAGTTCTTATACCTTGCAATGGTTTTCATGATAATTAATTTACTTTCTTGCCAGTTTATTTTTCATGTTCACTATTTAAAAACCCCAAAAAGATAATCTTCCATAACCAATAATAAATCACACCTCCCTGCAATTCTTTAAGAGACGACCCGAGGTTTAAATACTTCGGTTATTAATTTTATTGGGTTTGCTTAAGTGACAACCAAAGTTTTTGTACGAAAGGATTCTCTGTTGGTTTAGAAACTATACTTACAACGGGAATTTATTTGTAAAATTCTTTACTAGCAGAAGTCCGTTCATCAATACAAAAGAGTTTGACATAATTTTCTGGCTTTTTAAGATAATTCTCTTTGCCTTTTCTCTCAATGGCTTTCACTGATACCTCACTTATTGCCTTTTTCCATTGAAAAGAAATAAAGAAAGATGAACACTGAAGAATAGAAAATTTAATGTGAAACCATGCAAGAGAAGAAGGGTTAGCTTGTAAATTATGATAATCCAAACTGTGTGCTCACTCTTTATTTCAATTTTGACCATTTACCCCTTTTAAAGAGGAGTAAAGCTTCCAAAACTTGAACTTGGTTTGAACACCTTTGACTTGTTCTTCTTCCCCAAATAATAAAGCAGCAGCACAGAGAAGAGATGGGACAACAATAGTGATTAAAGTTGACATGCATCTTTACCTAGCTGCTTATCTTTCTTCCTTTTTCATTTGGCTTCAAGGATCTAAGCCATTCATCAATTCTTTGACTCCAAGTTTTGTTCTTGACCTTTTATTTATAGCAGAGATTCACAAACTCTATTTTTTCCAACTTATTCGGATGGTGCATCTGTGCATGCAGGAGGAAGGCATATTCAACAAGCTACAATGGAAGCACAAAGATGAAAATGTTGTTCTGATTCAACCTTGATTTGATTTTTGCTTTTGTGCCCTAGCCTCTAAATTTTTTTCTTCTTTCCTCTTTCTTGCTTGATCTGTAATCATATTTTTCCTTTTGATTTGAACCCTAATATGAGCTTCCTTTTCTTGCTTACTTTTAGAACTAATCATGTGAGTGGAGAAGAGAGAAGAGAGAAGGAGAGTTCGGTTGCTTGGTAATGGATCAGAGGAGAGTGTTGCATCTTTTCATATTGGTTAATGATTAGAAACAATTGTTATGGGCCACAAGAGAATGTATTATTTTATGTTGAGCCTTGTTTATTGTAATATCATTTTATTTTGGCCTGCACACTAGCCAAATAAATTATACACATAATTTGACTTTTGGCCCAAGATTATAATGTTTAGTCATCATCAAATTATTATTTTTGTTTTTTCAATCTCAACAAAAGATATGGGCGATATTGTGCGTTGCTGACCCATTGTTTTATTTTTTTTTAAACTATTACATTAAACTTATTGCATGTATTATTTTCTTATCATATAATGGCTAAAAAAATTCTAACTATATATTATAATTAGTAAAAATAGATATTATTATTATAATTATTATTATTATTATTATTATTATTATTATTATTATTATTATTATTATTATTATTATTGTATGAAAAATAGATAAAAAAATGAATATATTATGTCAAATATTTATATATAAAAAATAGATATTACAGAACTTACTGCACTTAAGCAAAATAAGACTTGGACCATTACCTCTCTGCTTCTTGTAAAGAATGCAATAGGCAGTAAATGGGATTTTCGAAAAAAATTTAACGTGGATAGAACCATTGAAAGGCATAAGGCATGTACTTATTGCTCAAGATTTTACTCAAATCCCTGAAGTAGATTGCATTGATACTTTTAGCCCTGTTGTGTAAATGAGCACTATCAGAGTTCTTTAGGCTATTGTAGTAGCTAAACAATGGCATCTTCATCAGCTTGATGTCAATACGGCTTTTTTTCATGTAGACTTTCATGAAGGTGTGTACATGAAAATTCTCAAGGGGTTGAAGTGCTGAAATCCTAACTTGGTTTGTAAAGTATAGAGAGATCTTTTTATGGCTTGAAACAAGCCAATCCTCAGTGGCACATCAAACGGTCAGATGCATTAATCAAAGCTAGAATTTGTTCAATATGAAAATGATCACTCACTATTTATGAAATTGACCATCAAAGGATTTACTGCAATTCTATTTTATGTGGACGATTTGGTCCTGGCAAGGGATAATTTAGATGAGATTCAAGTTGTCAAAGTTTTCTTAGATAGCAAATTCAGCATCAAAGATCGTGGCATTTTGAAATTATTCATTAGTATGAAAGTGGCATAAAATCAGAAGAGTATTGCTCTATACCAATGAAAATATGTGTTGGATTTGATCACAGATTGTGGTTTGCTTGGTGCTAAACTAGCTTCCACTCCCATGGATTGCACTGTTACTCTCTAAAGATTCTGGTTCTCCTCTCCTTGATGCATCTATTTACAGAAGATTGATAGGTACCTTACAAATACTAGACCAAATTTGAGCTATATTCAGTAGGGTGCCTGAGTCATTTCACGGATTTTCCAACTGATTCTCACTTGAAAGCTGCCTTTTGAATTCTTTGCTACCTCAAGCAATCCCCAACAGCAGGTCTTTTCTTTTCAGCCAGCAAAACATTCACTCTCTTAGGTTACATGGATGCAGATTAGGGAGCTTGTAAAGATACTAGAAAATCAATTAGTAGATATTGCTTCTTCCTCAGCCAAACTCTCATCTCTTAAAAATGTAAGAAGCAAACACAGTTTCCAAATCCTCTTTTGAGGCTGAATACCGTGCATTGGCCCATGTCACCTTGTAAACTTGTTTGGTTGCTGAAATTGCTGAAGGAGTTCAATGTTCAACCACTTATACTTGTTGTAATATTTTATGACCACAAATCTGCGATTTACATTGCCTCTAGCCCATTATTCCATAAAAAAAACATATTGAAGTTGACCGTCATGTTGCTCAAAACAAATACAAAGAAGGGGTTTCTAACCTGTGTCACATTGCCTCCGGCGAGCAAACTACTAACATCTTCACCAAATCCGGCCCCTACTCTAGTGCCATTCTCTCACTTACTATCCAAGCTAGGATTACTTGATTTACACAAACCAAGTAATGCCAGTTTGCGAGAGTATTGTTCGCAAGTTGAGATGAAATAAAGTTGAAATGTAACCAAATTCTAAATGCAGAAAGTTATTAGAGTAACTGTTAGTTAGTTAGTTAGTTAGTTTACTTGGCAAGTTGGCTAATTCTCACATTAGCATCAGTTAAGAAGTTAGTTATTTATATTCTCTCTCATTGTACAGATATTTATAAAGGTATTCAAAACCGATCCAAACTAAATAAAATTAACCAACCGAACTGAAAAAATCGAAAATCGAACAAATCAAAAATTAAAAAAATAAAAAATGACATTTTTAGTTATTTTTGTGGTTCGGTTTTTGGTTTTGATATGAAAACCATAACTGAACCGAATCGATTTGCTTAAAAACCCTAAATAAACCAAACCCCCTCTAGTAGATGACCCATCCACCAGCCACTCCAGGAACCGTAACTCTTTCCACTCTCCAATCTTCACTCCACAACGTCAAAAACTCCTCCTCCTACCCTTCACAGCACCATCGTCCTCTCAGCCCTTGACGTAGCTGATGAGTGCTAGAGACCGGTTTAGAATTTCAGAAGTTTAAAAGTTTGAGTGCGTCGTAGATATAGTCCTAAACCGCCAACTAATACAATCAAAGTTTAGTGAAAATGTCACAAATTCAAAACAATATCGGGGATTTGGATCCCGGATCGTTCTTTCTTGGAATCACAATCGAGTGCATTATCATTGGTTATGGGAAAATCGGGATATTGATGGTAATCAACGAAAATTAAAATAGCTAGAAATAAAAAAAAGCAAGCAATGAGTAAATGTCAAGAGAATTTAAAGTAAGAGCAATTAAGACAATTAACTAGTGAAAGAAATTAAATTCAAATGCTAAAAAATCTTGGCAAGTGTTTAGGGTCTAGGATCACTATCCTCGTCACTAATCATAATATGATAATTACAAAGAGCAAACCTAATTCGTCAACCTCTACAAGTTAAAGAAAGTCAATTAGGCTTAATTAATCCTAATTCACAAGTCCTAACTAATTTACTAATTAAATTAATAAAAGATTAGCGTTAGTGAAAACAAGATTAATTAATATCTCTAAATTATCAATCAACTTGGACATCAATGACTCAAGGTCACCCAATTTTTTAACCTAAACCAAGAATGTAAAATGTACTCTATAACTAAGTCAAGCATTTTATCAAACACCTAAGAGTGCATATAAACATAAAACTTCATAAATTACAAGAATTAGAAAAATTTACAACTACCCAATGCAATAAATCAATGATAACAACTCAATTAAGTATAAATAAAATATAAAACATCAATTTCATTAAAAGAAAATGAGAATTCAACATATTCATAAACTAAAATAACAATCTAGAAAAATTAACAAAAGATTCTAAGTAAAGTAGAGTAGCAACACAAGAAATTATAAACTAAAAAACTACAATTAACAAAACTAAATTCTAGAACTAAAAAAAATTCATAAGAAACTCTTGAATTCTAGAGAGAAGTTGGAGCTTCTCTCTAGAATTCAAGGTCTAAAACCTAAAAAAGGAAAAATAAGTTTGTAATGTTAATGTTGCCTCCTTCCCTCTTCATCTTGGCTTCATAATAAGATCAGAAACATCTATTGGGGTTCCTTAGAAAGCACAAAAATGAGGATGCACGTGTTTTATTAAACCAGACACGTGGGGTCATCTCGCGCACACGAGGAGTAGTCGCTCGAGCGAAAAGCTCGCCCATGCGAGGAAGGTCTGTCCATGCGAATAGCTCGCTCACGCGAGGAATGTCTGCCCACGCGAGCTATCAAAAAGCTCCACTCCCAAATCACTACCAAAAAGCTGCACTACCTAAATTCTGAAACACTTAAATACATTTGATCATGACATCAAATACCATAAAACGAGATTAAGAAATTAATGATTAGAAGCACAAAAAAAATTATCTTTTTTTACACACAACTTCATTGGAAGCAAGATTAAAAAAACTCAATTAATTGAGCCGAAATTGTGCAAAATAGTTGATAAACTTCATACTTTTAAACACAATTGAGAATGATAAAATAGAGTTTATCAATCGTTGGACAACACCCTCGGTCCCTTGCAGCGGCCTTTCCTTGTTGTGCTTCCTTCTCCTTGGCACGACCCTTTCTCTCCCTCCCTTCTTCGTCGTCCTCCACGCACAGCAACTGCCGTCTCCTCCACGCCGTGTCTTTCCATGCACCAGGAGCTGCTGTCGCCCTCCATGAACATAGGCCACCGTCTCCTTCACGCACAGTCTTCTCCTCCAAATATGTCCTGATTTATATGAATAGGGATAAATTGCTAAAAGAATTATTGTCCTATCAATTTGTAAATTGGTTTTTTTATTATCTTGAACTTTTATAGATTGATGGCTATTGTAAGTTCTTTATTGTTCATGAGATATGTCAAACTGAGCAATAAAGAGAAAATAGAATGGAATAACAGGTAAAATTCCTTTGCGTTATGATTTTAGTCTGTAAATTTGTTCTATAATTGATACTTTTGTTTGAACAACAATATTTTGTATTGCAAAAAATTCTCTATTGTTCATGCTATTTTCGCATCTTTTGTATCTTTTTACCTCTTCATGAGATCAAATTTCTTTAGTGACGATTCGCGTGAAGAGCTAATTGTTCATAGATTATCTACTTTCTCAAATTCAGTATTGAGAGTAAAAGTCTATTATACTAAAAGTTAATCTTAGTTCTATCCAATTTATGTAATGACATAGTGTATGTAACGGAGTTAATAAAATGTGCAGACTTATGTTAATTCTTACTGTTCCTTGTCTATTTCATACAACATATTTAAATATATTTTTCTATCCTTTAATTTGCCTTTAGCTCCCTTTTTTGTCATTGAATGTCTCTTTCTCCTAATCTTCTTAGTAATGTTATTTTTTAGGAATTATTACTATGCAGATTGTTCAATTAGTTTGTTTGCTAATATATTCTTCCTTTTCTTTTTCAGATTTTTGTAGGTTATTTTCTAACAGATTTGGCAATGATTCTTTGGAATATGTAAGTTGACAACACAAATTTTCTTGTTATTGATGATGTATTACGTGATATTAGATACCGTATTCTTTCATCATCTCTTTTATTTTTAAGATGCATTGAACTCAATTTCATGTGATTTTTTTTAAGTAAAAAAGTTCAACACAATAAGATGGAGCAAGAGAAAAGAAATAAAAATTTATATCGCTAAAAATAATAATTTTTAGCCATTTCCGACATTGTCATCAGGGTTCACCACCAATTCACTCATCGTAATTTGTAAAGAATCTGTTAATAATATCCACCACACTTGAATATTAATTTTTGAAGATTCTATTATTTTTTTTTAGCCAAATTATCCAAATAATTGCAAAAAAAAATTAACCAACCACCTCTTCCATTCAAGTTATGTAATTTAAAAGTGACATTTTAAATATTGATGTTCTAATTGCATATACAGCCACTTGGGGTGTATCTGATCTCAAGAGCTCAAAACTTTACATTTGGTTTGGTTTGAATAGTAGAACAAGTTTTCATTTGAATTTATTGAAAAAATCGAACCAAATTTAACCGAAATTTTAATAAATAATTGGATCATACTACAATAATATAGACTATTTTTTAGGATTATTATGTGTCAAAAAAATTAAAATTCGTCAAAAAAATAAATTTTGACATTATTTTAACTATAAAAATATGTTAATAAAAATTTTGTCAAAAATAGTATTTTTAACATATAAGTAATTGTAAAAAAAATTTATATCTTATTTTGATAAATATTGACCGTAAAAAATAATTTGTTAGAAAAATTTGAGAATATATTTTTTGTGATACTTATTAACCGTAAAAAATACTATTTATTTTGATACTTATTGACCATAAAAAATTTTCAACAAAATTTTTTAACAAAGAATGAGATGAGATCTTGAAACTGAAGAATAAACTGAGATTTTGAAGAGGGAGAATGAGTAGTATGATCCTAAATTAAGAGCAGTGTGATGCCAAAATTGACGGAACTCAACGAAGAAAAAGAATAATAGAGTAAGTTAAAAATAAATGAGTGTCAAAATTAAGAAGTAATTTTCTACAATCAAATTATTCATCAAAAAAATAAAGAGAATTTGACATTTGCGATATTTGTCAAAAATATATGTTAATTTTTACACTTAACTATAGCTGTTAAAAAGAATTATGTTAAAATAGCTCTCTTTTCTTATAGTGCCAGATAACTTTTTTTTAAATAACTGAATCAAACCGCACCGCGAACACCCCTATATATATATATATATATATATATATATATATATATATATATATATATATATATATATATATATATAGCATGTACAATGGCTTGATTTGGTAAAATTTTTTGAAAAGGTATTTGTACTTTTTAAAAGCACAAATTCCTCATTTTACATTTGGTAAATCAAAAAGATCATTTGTTTGTATTTATAGTTTTTAAAAAATAGAGATACTTTTCAAAATACCTAAAATAGATCTTTTTAAAGATGACTGATACTTATCAAAATTAAAAAATCTAATATAACTTCATACATTAATTAATATTTAAATTTAATTTTTATATTAATATATATTATAATATTTTTTAAATTTTAAAAATTATTTTACTAAATATATTTATTATTTATGTTTATTAAAAATTATTTTTAATTTAATTTATTAAATATAAATATTATAACTTTTAAAAAAAATTTAAAATTCATTTTATTAAATTACTTTTAAAAAATAAAAGTTTTACCAAACTGATATTCAATCATCTACCTCTCATTCAACTTCTCTCACAGTCTCAATTTCATTCTTTTCTCATCTCAATTTTTTTTCTACTCTATTTTAGAATTGATTTACTAGCTCTTCTTTGCATCTTAACCTGTTTGTCATCTTACTTGTGGCACAAACCTGATACTATTTCTACAGTGTCTATGGATAAATCTTCTATCTTTAAATAAATCAACAAGCAAAACGGTCGATATTGTTTTTCATAATATAAAATACTAATACTGTCTGATCTGTAAATATCATATTAATTTGAATGAATACTTATTTTGACTTCTAATAATTTTTTTTGAAGGAATACAAGATGTTTAATAAAAATAAATATTCTTTTTAGAATTTGATATTTAATTTTTTGAAATTAATTAACTTTTTTGTTAATAATTTTTTCATAATATATTTTGGCGACAGATTAATTGCTAATATATTTTTATTTAATTTTTATAAATAAAAATAATTTAAAAATTATTAATATTTTTTAATTTTACACTATAAATTTAATCAATATAATTTAAAAAAATAATAAAAATATTAAACAGTCCTGATAATTATCTCCAAAAAATATGAAGACTCAAAATGAGTGAAATTTTATTTTCCTTAGATATGTTTGGATGAAAGAAAAATGAGAAGGAAGAAAATAGTATATAATGTTATGAAAAGACAATTTTATTTTTAGATATTTTAAAATATATTAAAAAATAGAGGGTAATATTAGAATATTGATATAAAATACACTTTCCTTTCATTTTCCATGCATCCATTGTTGGAGGAAAAAAATTTTCAATGGATCCCACCCATTTTTTACACTATTCATTATTTTCCCTTGACTTTTCCATTCAACCAAACAAAGAAAAATAGTTATTTTCCTTCCAATTTTTTTTTTTTCTATTTCTTTCCTTCCATTTTTCCTTCAAACAAACACACCCTTAGTGAATAAATTAATAATTTAATATGTCATGTAAATTTATTCTATTAATACAAAAAAATTATTAATAAAAAATCTAATCAATTTTATAAAAATAAAGATAAAAAATAAAAAAATATTTTTTTTAAAATTTTATTGTTAACCATTAATAAGTTGTATTCTCTGTCGCATGCACAGATTTCGATGATATATTTTCTACATTTTATATAAATTTATAAAAACCGTTTATTCTTTTGATTAACCGATTTAATATGTCATAATATAATTTGAAACTCAAATATTAATTTTTATAATTTTTTTTTAAATAATCATACTTGGTAATTTAAAATAACTATTATATAATTATTATTGTCAAAAAATAATTATATTTTTATTTTTTAGCACATTAGTATTAGCCGTAGAAATTAAGAGATCAGCATAGAAAATCAAAGAAAATACACATTGCTTAATTAATATTATCGTTAATAAAAAAAATACCAATGTAATTTATCCACATGTATATGAAAGAAGAAAAATAGAATAAAACATGGCCATGGTTAATTGGCCTTCAAGATTGAAAGAAAATGACACTGTTGGCTTGTTCTCATCATATAATTGCATGCATCTGTTAGAAGCTAAGCAACTACGCCAAACATTTTTTTTATATTTTCTTTTAAAACTAATTGTGTTTTTTCAATTATTAAATTCGTCTTAAAAAAAAATATTTTTAGTACTTTCCACATGATGATTCATCGTTTGGCCATGCCTCTTGTTTTGTGCCACGTTTCATCGTTTACACGTAGAATAATGCTGCTTCAAACACGTTAGCTAGTGACCTAGCTAGTGTTATTCCTCTTCTCTCAAATCTTCATTATTATTAGTGGGACCTTATTGTTAAGATTATTATACATTCAATATACCTTTCACCTCCTCTTCATAATGATTGTTACTTCTCTCTCGGGAACTGTGGAAGATTATTTATACATTTTGCGCAACTCTCGGAATTTTCTTTTCCTATTTAATTAACTATGCATGCTTTAGATGTACATTTTGATTAAACAAAAAAGAGATAAAGATAAATGAATTGAGTAAACATGAAGATAACATGGATATTGGGTAAAGAAACCATATGATCAATTAACCTTTCATGGAACTTATTATATAAATATTTTGTTGGTATTGGGTAATAAAGATTTGTTAATTATAATAATATAATCATTTTGTGGTTTAATTGCTATCCACTTATGTCATCCATTGCATGTTCTCATTTTTATAATTTTTGAGATATTAATTAAGTACTTTGCTGATATAATATTAAATAATTGAATGCTTTTATTTTTTTCTGGTGGGAATTTGAATACTTTTATTAAACCTTTTTATATTGACAATTTATACATATTAATTCTTCCATAATTTTATTTTAAAAGAATTTGTTGATTAAAATTTGAAAATTATAATAATAATAATAATGATGTTTAGATTTTTAGTATTGGGAAGTTACTTGTTGCATGCTAATTTTTACGAACTAAATTAATAAAATCTAATGACTTTCTTTCACCAAGCTCATGGTTATTTGTTGGCACGCAACAAGTTTAACATGAATCGTTATTAGCACATATTCTCCTAAAGTTTTGTTTTTTCCTGTACGTCCGATAATTTAATTCGGTCCTCCAATACCTCTAAGCATTTTTATCAAATTTAATTAAATTAGTTTAAATTTGTGTAGAGTACTACTCTTTTAAATTGTTTTACTAGAATTTTTCTTAAAACAGTTTTTGTGTTATTTACTATTTAGGTCCATGTTTAACTTTTGTTCATTTCGTTTTTTTATTCATTTTTTTATTCTTTTTCTATAATTCGTCATAAAAAATTTTTCATAAAAATATCAGAGTTTGGAGAGACTTTTGATAGTCCATAACTTTAAAGAAAAATACTAATCTTACTCCTTTAAGATTGTGTTTATATGTGAAACAAAAAACCAATCTCGTCTGATGAAAAATAAGCTAAGATCTTGTCATTTTATGAATGGGAGAATTGTTAGTCCAATGGGTACAACTGATAGATTGGCTTTAGCATGGAAGGAGCACACAGCAGTTGAGGTTCTTGCTGAAAAAAAAATTTTCATAACTGACAAGGTAACTGATCCTGTTTTGAACTGTTCTTTGGGGCTGATTAAGGTACATTTAAATAAGTTTGATGGAATTTCTTCTCTCCAATACACAGAACTTTCCTCTTTTGTACAACCTTTTCTTAGAAAGGTTGTAATTATAAGTGATTTTAATGCTATAGTGAGCCTTGATGAGAAGGAAGGAGGGAGATTAAAATCAGCTTCATCTATTTCTAAATTTGTGAATTTTATTGGTGGTGATAGACTAAAGTGCTTGGGTATGATTGGGAGAAGGTTTACCTGGACTAATAGGTGACGAGGGAAAGACCATATCAGAGAGCGACTTGACCGTGCACTTGCAAACGGTGAGTGGATGGATCATTTTCCGTCAGCTTCACTATCTCGGCTCGCAGAAAATGGTTAAGATCATGCGCCTATCCTCCTTTATACAAATCCGGTCATAGAAAAATCTAAATGGAGGTTTAAGTTTTAGGAGAGGTGGTGTGATTTAGAAGAAGTTAGGGTAATTATCATCGAAGCTTGGAAGGAATGGGTGGATGGCTTAGCAATATCTGTTTTGGCTAAAAAATTGAAGCATTCTAGGCACCATATTGTTTAATGGCAGCAATAGAACAAATTTAATTCGAAGAAGGGCATAGGTGAACTCACATTTCAGCTTGAAATTTTCAAAGAGAGAACAGATTGAAGTCTTGAAAATTAAACTTGAGGATACTTACTTTAGGGAGGAAAGCTATTTGAGAGAGAAATTTCGTGTAAAGTGGCTAAAAGAAGGGGACAGAAATGCAAGTTTCTTTCACCAATCATTCCAATCCAGAATTCGGAGAAATAAAATTGAAAAACTGAAAAAGAATGATGGTACATATGCTACCACCCGTAAGAAAATTGCACAAGTAGTTGAAACATACTTCAAGAATATCTTCACATCGATTGGCCAAGCTAATCCGGCACATGCATTCAAAGATTTTGAAACCAATGTTTTAGCAACCATGAACAGAAAATTAACTAGACCGATTAGTTTTGATGAGGTAAAACGTGCAATTTTTAGTGTTCACCCCAGAGCACCCCTAGTAATGATGGATTTACAGCTAAATTCTTTCAATTCTACTGGAGTGTAGTAGGAGAAGATGTTTTTAAGGTTGTCCGTAGTTTCTTTGTCAGTGGTAGACTACTCAAGAGTTTCAACCATATACAAATCTGTCTCATTCCTAAGATTCCTAATGCAAAGGATATGACACAGGTTAGATCCATCAATTCCTCAATTGTGTATAAAATTATTTCTAAAGTACTAGTCCATTGACTACAGAAATTTATGACTTCGCTTATCAGCCCTTATCAGAGTACCTTCATTAAGGGTAGATTGATTTCAGACAATGTCCTAGTCACTCATGAGTGTATGCACTATCTAAAGACAAAGAAGAGGGGTCTATCGACTGAAATGGCTGTTAAATTGGATATGAGTAAAGCCTATGATCGTGTTGAGTGGCATTTCCTTTGGTTCATTTTGGAGAAACTGGGATTTTAATCTAGGTGGATTGGTTGGATACAGGAGGTGATGACTATAGTTTCTTACTCTGTTGTTGTTGAAGGTCAACCTTTTGATTTTTTTAAACCAAATAGAGGTATCCGTCAAGAAAACTCTCTATCCCCTTACCTTTTTTTTCTGTGCAGAAAGATTATCCTTTTTGCTAAATATGGCACAGCAAAACGGTCTCATTGAAGATATTCAGATCAATTGAAGATGTCCTACTGTTAATCATTTATTGTTTGCGGATAATTCAATCCTTTTTTGCAAAGCGTAGAAAACAGTTATAGAAGTATTCTCAACCTTCTTCAGTCATACGAGGGTTCAATGGCCAAAAAGTTAATTTGAATAAATCATCTCTATTCTTTAGTAATAATACTCTTCTTGCTGATCGATTACTACTGGCTCAAAAATTGAAAATTGAAAATTGTTCATATTGGTGCATAGGATAAATATTTGGATCTTCCATCTACAGTCCAAAAATAAAAAAGGTTACCTTCGTAGAAATCAAGGATAAGGTGAGGAAGCAAGTTCAAGGGTGGAAAATGTAACACCCTAACTACCAAAGTTAATGCTTCCGGCTGCGCGACTCTGATAGTTCGGACATTACGACGACTTTTATACTATTTAATACTAAGATATGAGCCTGTTTAAAACTTTAAACCGCAAAACCGCTCCCAAAAATACTTTTGCTATACAACGTACATCCATACATACCATACAACTTACAGAAACTCATAAAGAGTACATCCATATATATACATATATATATATATATATATAAATAACATTACAAGCATTAACCAATACAATCCCTATCCCTCTTACAGAATATATCAAGATAAAGGTGAGGGTACAATAAACCATAACTAGAACAATACAGAGCATCTCAACAACAACAAATAAACTCTTCGTAACTTCTGCGCCCATATCCTGAAAGGGGAAAAATGTAGGGGGTGAGAACATCATCCTCGAAAGGGTTCTCAGTAGAGGGTTTTTGGGAATTACTGTAATAGGATACGTGAAGATAACCGCACCAGTGATTAATTACAGGCGACAACCACTGCAGCAGCTGGCTGGACGGCGGCAGCTTCTGACGGCAATGGAAGCTCTGGCGGCGTCGCGGGTGGCTTTCCCCCTCTCTCCCGTCGGGTTCTTCTCAGGCGACGGTGGCGTCCTCCATTACTGGCGCCAGGGCACGATGGCGACGCCGGGTTGAGACGAAACGGCGATGGCGAAGGCACAAATAGCGACGGCGGCGCGATGCTCCTCGCGAAGCCTTCCTCCCTCCTGACGCGCATGCCCTCCCGTCAGACTCTTCCTCTCTCGCCTCAGTTCCGATCTGTGACAGAGGCGACCTCACGAACAGCAGCGGCGGCCTTAACTGGGCAGGGCACGGCGGCAGAACGGCTCCCCACGTGTAGCACTCGGCGTCTTCCTACCTCAGCAGCATTGGCGGCTGTGGCGGAACCCAGTGGCGCCGGTAGACAGCCCCCTTCCTCCCTTCTCTCTTCCGTTTCTCTCTTTTCCTTTGGTTCGGGAACCAGGTGTGTGTATTAGTACAGAGAGGGGCAGCAGCAGCTGCTGCTGTAACATTAGGGAATTGGGTGTGGGTGAAACGGGTCGGGTTAGGGTTTTAAGGGTTAGGGTTTCATTTTTGAAAATTAGGGCTGAGGGTGATTTGGTAATTTCACATAAAATATGGATAATATAGTAATTAGAAATAAATTCTAATTCAACAATAATAATGTACAAAAATACTATTTGCTCATCAATTGTACAAATTATTTTCAATAAAATGTTCAAATCCAAAAATTAGAAATAATATACTTAAATCCTTTATTTTCTCAAAACAGTAGTATCAATATTCTAAAATATTAATTATTTAGTCCAAGATCATATAAAAATCCTTATTATTTCACAACCACCAACTTTGTGATTTAAATATAGAAAATAATCCAATAATTATAAAATTGGATAATAATCATAACTTATCTCAAATTCAATAAATCAAAACTTGCTTTAATTTTCTTTAATAAAATAATTTCTGAAATTAAGGCTATAAACAACCATATGATTTGAGACTTGATCATAATAAGACTTTTCAAAGGTTTTGGGTCTTACATTCTACCCACCTTATAAAAATTTTCGTCCTCGAAAATTGATACAAAACGAAAGAAATCTCATAACAGTTCACCCTTGAACACATTTAAGGAAGAAGCAAAAATATCTCAACATATAAACATATATACGGTTTTCAAATACTTGGATGGTCGTATGCATAAAGATACAAAGGTAGGAGTGTGATTGCAAAGCAACGTTGCAAGATAGGCTCAATGCAAAAGATGACACGGTTCAAACGTGTGATAGCAAGGCAAGGCGTCGAAGGCTATAAAACAGGATGGGGTTAAAACGATGTGCTTAACATCCGCACACTAATCTCATATCAACCTCAAGGCTTCAACTTTCCAACTCCATCAAGCACCTTACAATCCCCATAACCGATCATAAGCCTAACGACCGCAAACCCGTTCGCAAGGAACAAGACACCCACAACTCATAACGTTGTACACCTACCGCTTCAACTTCCGTATACACATATCACGTCTTAAAGAACTAACGCATCGCGTTACTACGTCTACAAGTCGCACGTGATATCAAAATAATTCTTGAGTCTACTCAGAAAGATACAAGATCTAGAACGGAGAAACAATTATCAAGGGTAATACTCATAGATTTAGAGAATGTATCCAATTCCCAGATAAACAAAGACGCTCAAGCAATGAAGTTTGCTAGAAATAAATCAATTGACAACTTCAAAGATAACCCTTGGATCCAAGAAATTCAATAGGACCAATAAGAAGAGAACCAGCACCTTAGTTCAAAACAAATTCAAATTGAGTCGAAGAAGTAGGAGGTTTACAGGAAAGAATATCTCGAACCCAAGACAAAGCTCATAGAACTCAAGAGCACGATTACAAATACTTTCGGATACATTGTTCATGAAAGAGTCGAAAACTTGCGAAAAAACCACTTTGCAGTCTAGAAGAAAAGTTAAGCAACAAACATTCTTCAAGAGAGTAGCAAAAGCATAAATGTGGCTTTACTTCAATACAATTTCATGTTGAAGTAGATTTTGTAGAGTTGCAAAAACAAATGCACACAACTTTGGCTAAGAGCTAAAATATTTCCTCAAATATTTTAGAAAGATAATTAGATGCACAACTTAACCAAAAGCAGTTCATAAAAACTCGGAAGTAATCAAATGCTTGTTCAAAATTCTCAAAATTTCATATTCAAACAAGCATGTATAACATTTATAGCAAGTACGAAAGAGGAAGTTAAACTCTTTTTAGAAAAGAAACTCCGAAGTAAAAATTTGCTTACAATTTGGTAAAGGAAATAAGTGGGGCGTTACGGTTTCCACTAAACATGGAAACTTTCCAAAACCTCATTTAAAATAGCGCATGTCAACTTTAAAATAATTTTGTCAAAAATTGAACAATGGTTTCAATTATAACCAAGCAACTGAAAAATAAGTTCGATTTGGAACTTCTTCAAAGAGAATTCAATCTGCTTTATAAAATTCAAAACAAGACTCCAAAAGTATACTTGAAATCACCATGTCACAATAATATTCAAGAAGATTAGGATGTACTTGAAAAGGAGTCAAGCCATACAAGAAAGGATCTTAAATCAAGATAGTTAAAACAAGATCCACTAGGCTCGAGACATCAAACAGGTTTTAAATTGATCCTAAAGAATACAAAAGTCATAGAAAAAGACAATTCAATCATTAGTGATTTCTCAAGGATAAATCTTTGACTAAAAACTCTTGTAGAGATAATGAGAGGATAGACGATGCACGAAATGGAAACAAATCAAGTTGACTCACATAAGAGTGAGATTCACAAGAGAGGAAAAACCAAGATCAATGGTAATGTTCACAAGATGTAAAAGATTAGTTAAAAACAAAGTCAAACATGACATTCATGGAGATGAAAAGCTTAAGAGAGAATGAGTCCATTCATAAGAAGAAAGCTGCGAGTCCAACACTTTCAAAAGAACAACAATGGCATGAATCATATAGCATGATAAATCAAACTCAATTCAAAATAAGTTGAGTAAAGCTTACCAAACGAAACTCAACCGGAGTAAAAGCGAAAAATTCTTTCTTTCCGGAATTTTGAAAAATACCCCAAATACATAATCAAATGAAATGAGCATTGGAACTATAGTAAAATTACTAGAAAGTCAATTTGTATTTAAAGTAAATGCAGTTCCGTAAACCAGTAAAAGTACAGGCGAGGTATTAGAAATAAATGGTAGTTAAACCGTATAGGAAATCTTTAAAGTTCCACATATAGACAGGTATATCTAGTCAACAGCAATTTTCATAAAAATTTAAAAATCGGCTGTAATCACTGTCAAATAAGAGAAAAACTGAATCAACAATTTCTCAAAGAATGGACTCGGAACCCGAAGTTAAAAGCACAGCGCATTAAGACAAGTTCAAAGCTATATTAAGGAACACGTGAATCAAGAAGAGCTCAAACAGAGGAAGATAGACGCATCAAGGATCCCAAACAAGCATATGCAATTAAGATCAAGCAAGAATGCATATGAATAGAGGAATAGAGTTGAAAAATCAAACTACTTTTTTTTTTAAAGGATTAGCAAACAAGGACTTCAAGTTAGGATACGAAAGAACAGGTCGACTCGAACAGAATTCAAGACACACAACTGAATAGCCTCGAGAAATAGTTTCCAACGTTCCCAAAACCTGCGATACGCTTTACTCAAAACTCGTATAACATCTATGATAACCCATCAGTGCCTTCATATACATAATTCACTAGTATTAAGCCGGCCAAACTTAATACCAAGAATTATGCAATGCAAGACTAACAGCGTTAATCAATAGACCGTCATATGCATAAAGCTCTAATTCTCGTCATTCGACAAGACCTAATACATGACAAACACTCAGAGTATGCAATTGAAGCATAGTTGGTCCATTCCTCAGGCTCTACAGGAAGGACTGCTCTGATACCATAATGTAATACCCTAACTACCAAAGTTAACGCTTCCGGCTGCGCGACTCTGATAGTTCGGACATTATGACGACTTTTATACTATTTAATACTAAGATATGAGCCTGTTTAAAACTTTAAACCGCAAAACCACTCCCAAGAATACTTTTGCTATACAACGTACATCCATACATACCATACAACTTACAGAAACTCATAAAGAGAACATCCATATATATACATACATATATATATATATATAAATAACATTACAAGCATTAACCAATACAATCCCTATTCCTCTTACAGAATATATCAAGATAAAGGCGAGGGTACAATAAACCATAACTAGAACAATACAGAGCATCTCAACAACAACAAATAAACTCTTCGTAACTTCTGCGCCCATATCCTGAAAGGGGAAAAATGTAGGGGGTTGAGAACGTCATCCTCGAAAGGGTTCTCAGTAGAGGGTTTTTGGGAATTACTGTAATAGGATACGTGAAGATAACCGCACCAGTGATTAATAACCGTCTTATGCCTCTTTTCAAAAACAACGGTTTACAATAAAAGTAAAGTTGGAAATCTTTTCTAAAAGAGGAACCGTTCAATTCTCAAAAACTCAAAAGCCTTTCAAAACGGTTTATCTATGCTGAACCAAAACAGCCTTTCATATTTTATTCCAATCCAGAAACACAAAACCGAAATCAACCATCGGTTCATCTCATTTCAACCACAGCCCTAGGCCCAAACAATCCAACCATCAACCAATCACCACAGTCCAACAGAGTCCCAGTAGCAAACACAAATAGGAAGATGCAAGCACAAACAAACAGTTATTTCAAGTAGAACAATTAGCAATTAATCACATAGGCACACCAAGTATAATATGCACACCCAAACAATGTCACAGATGCATATGATGCATGCCTGTCCCTAGTGGCTGATGATATCATCTGTCGATTATATAGCCAACCCGACACGTCCTGGTAGCTAACCATAGACAGAAACACCCATCACGGGGCAAGTAGATTTGAGCTACAACTCCATTGCTACTACCCGCTCAACCCAGAGCCAGTGGAATAACCACTACTGCGGCTACTACCCAGGCGGGTGTTTAAAAGCTCAACCTGGAGCGAGTGGAATCACCACTACTACTGCTACTACCCAGGCGTCACAGTCTCTAACCTGGAGCAAGTGGGACGAACCACAACCTTTGCTACTACCCAGGTATCTCAAGCATATATTCATTCAGTCCCAGCCATGGATCAACATCCATCTCAGCCATCCGGCTTAAATTCATAATTCATAGTCAACCATACAGCCCATAATTCATTCGGCAATCAGCCATAAATCAATATCATACACAGTCATTCCGGCTCATGGTTCAATCCAGAACCAGCCAATATTCATAATCATACACAGCCATTCCGGCCCATAACAAAATAGCACTTCCACCATCCAACATCATCAAATTCATAAAACCGGCATTTAAGCCATAAATCACTTTTTCTCAAATCGCTTCACTTTGAAATCAAGTTTCAACTCTTTTCAGCCTTGGCTTTAGAAATCTCGTTTCTCAAATCATCTCAGGCTCATAAGCCAAATTTACTCAAAGTGAGTTCCCTTTTTAAAACAAAGCCACTCTCGGCATTCTCTTTCCAAAACTTCCAAAACCATGGAAAGTTAAGGATTTATTTCAAAGTATTCGAAATCACCATACAACAATGAGATTTTATAACAAAAGTTTCTCGGCAGAGTCCCAAGTCTTTAGGGAAGGTCAACCTATATCAATTCCTTAAAATTCATTGAAACTCTTAAAATCATGGATTCTCGATTCAAGTAAATAAAACTGAATTTATTATGAAACCGACCATACAAAATCACAAGTTTCAACCCGGTCCAAAAATCAACTCATTTGAAAAAGAACCGGTTCATTTGAATCAAACCACTTTCAGGTTTCTTTTTGGAACCCATTTTTCTAACTCTTCCAAAATGCCTCAAACTTAATTACTCAATCAAAAGTCTAGATTCCTTTGAAATCACTAAAAGCTCCTTTTTATATTGAAATCAATATTAGAGCATCATTCTTTCCTTCAGTGATTCAAACGGTAAAAATAGTTCATTTCTAAATAAGTCAAACTCAAGGCATAAAGTTCACTAAATAAATTAAGCTTGAAAATATAAATATTCTCTTAATAAATCAAATAATACAACTTATCAAATCCAATCCTTTTTAAATAACTTTTTAAACAAGACTAGGATTTTGTAGAAATTTCGGCAGCACCTCCCCTAAAACTTGAACTTTTGCCACTCGGTTTGGGTCCCAACTAAACTATTTCTCATTCCTTTTCAACAGCTCAAAACCAGAAATCAATTCAAAGCAAGCTAAATCCAACAGTCGCCTCAGTGGTATATCTCAAGAAAACCATTTTAAAGCCAACTTAATATCAACCGATTTAACTCATTTCCAAAGCTTTAAAGAAACGGTTTAGTAACAAATCATTTGTCCAAGATCAAGTCAATTAAAGTAAACCAGGCTGAATTCAAAAGTGCATTCGACTTTTCACATCATCAAATAATTGACTCAAATCAAATCAATCCTCAACGGATTAAACTCAGATTTCAAATCCTTAAAGAATCACTTCAAAACATTACATTTCACAAAGCCGCACAACAATTCAGCCAAACAAACATCCATAATCATTCGAGTCAATCAAATAATACATAAGGCAGATACAATCACTAAATACACCATATCTCACATCAGTATCCATATGTAATAATTCCAATAATAAACTATAGTTTTCGGAAAGCGCCCCTACCTCAAAACGCAAATTCCATAACTCAAACGCGTCACATAGTCCTTTTCGCCTCAACCCGAAATCAACTATCAAAATCCCGGTTCCGCGTGTCTTTCCCAATAGTAGAAACAGCCTCAACGCCACAAGTAAACTCGGGTTCTAACTCCTAGAACCATCAACATCACAATTACTTTATTACACGGAACAGAACACTAATGCAGAGCTCTCGAAACAGGAATACTTACTGAAACTAAGAAAGAACGGCTGAACCGAACTGCAGCGCCCTCTGAACCGGTTGGGCAGTAGCCCCGGCAGCCACATCCAGTGGCTGCGGTGACCCGACTCCAACAACGGTGACTGAAACCAACATGCCACAACAATAAAACACCAGAATCTCACAAGAAACGAAAACCAAATTCGAAACCCTTACCGGCATTGGATCTCGACGGCGGCAGAGGTATTTTCCGGCGACGGCAGCGGGGTCTCAAGTGGCAGAAACGGCCAGAAGCTCCGGTGTGGTTCCGGCAGCCACAACCACTTCTTCGGAAGCCATTCACGACAGGCGACAACCACTACAGCAGCTGGCTGGACGGCGGCAGCTTCTGATGGCAATGGAAGCTCCGGCGGCGTCGCTTGTGGCTTTCCCCCTCTCTCTCCCGTCGGGTTCTTCTCAGGCGACGGTGGTGTCCTCCATTACTGGCGCCAGGGCACGATGGCAACACCGGGTTGAGACGAAACGGCGATGGCGAAGGCACGAAAAGCGGTGGCGGCGCGACGCTCCTCGTGAAGCTTTCCTCCTTCCTGACGCGCATGCCCTCCCGTCAGACTCTTCCTCTCTCGCCTCAGTTCCGATCTGTGACAGAGGCAACCTCGCGAACAGCAGCGGCGGCCTTAACTGGGCAGGGCGCAGCGGCAGAATGGCTCCCCACGTGTAGCACTCGGCGTCTTCCTACCTCAGCAGCATTGGCAGCGGTGGCGGAACCCAGTGGCGCCGGTAGACAGCCCCCTTCCTCCCTTCTCTCTTCCGTTTCTCTCTTTTCCTTTGGTTCGGGAACCAGGTGTGTGTGTTAGTACAGAGAGGGGCAGCAGCTGCTGCTGCTGTAACATTAGGGAATTGGGTGTGGGTGAAACGGGTCGGGTTAGGGTTTTCAGGGTTAGGGTTTCATTTTTGAAAATTAAGGCTGAGGGTGATTTGGTAATTTCACATAAAATATGGATAATATAGTAATTAGAAATAAATTCTAATTCATCAATAATAATGTACAAAAATACTATTTGCTCATCAATTGTACAAATTATTTTCAATAAAATGTTCAAATCCAAAAATTAGAAATAATATACTTAAATCCTTTATTTTCTCAAAACAGTAGTATCAATATTCTAAAATATTAATTATTTAGTCCAAGATCATATAAAAATCCTTATTATTTCACAACCACCAACTTTGTGATTTAAATATAGAAAATAATCTAATAATTATAAAATTGGATAATAATCATAACTTATCTCAAATTCAATAAATCAAAACTTGCTTTAATTTTCTTTAATAAAATAATTTCTGAAATTAAGGCTATAAACAACCATATGATTTGAGACTTGATCATAATAAGACTTTTCAAAGGTTTTGGGTCTTACAGAAAAGAAAACTTTTCTCCTCTGTAAGCAGGCATGTTCTAATCAAATCTGTTGAGGATGCTATCCCAATTTATTCATTATGATGTTTCCGTCTTCCTGACACTTTAATTAGCGAAATTCACAACATACTCTCCCAATTTTAGTGGGTCAAAAAGGTACAGAGCAAAAAATAACATAGATTAGTTGGGATATTATGACAAGATCGAAATTGAAAGGTGGACTAGGTTTTAAGTATCTAGGGGCTCAAAATTTGACACTATTAGCAAAATAATGTTTGAAAGTTGTCTCTTAGCCACAATCACTCCTATATAGACTCCTTAAAGGTAAATATTTTTTATATAGTTTTATAATAAATGCAGAGATCGGAACAGTACCTTCGTGGGGGTGGCGTAGCATATTGGAAGGGCATAAGGTTGTTGAAAAGGGGCTGGTTTGGCGAGTTGATGATGGGTCCAGTATCCGAATCTTTAACGATCCTTGCCTTACTCCTCCACATCCTTGTGTTGTCCTTCCATTGAAGCTTCTAATATGAAAAATCAACCACTATTGATGGTCAAGGACTTAATACTTTCTAATCTCTGTGAAATCAAACTCTAATTAGAAGTATTTTTTTAAGGCACTAGTCAGCGTGTACTAGCAATAATAATTGGGAGTGGAGAAGATAAAATTTATCGGGTCCTTAATAAAAGTGATTTGTATGAAGTGAGTATGGGGTACCGTGTGGTTTATGGGTTCTCACATCCTCCCATTGAATTTTGTCCAGAAATTATGAGACAACGAAACTTATGGCGAGAACCGTGGAAGCTGAAAATTCCAACGAAGATTAAGATTTTTCTCTGAAGGGGTTTTCATGAAAAGCTTCCAGTACTGCAAAAGCTTCATCATCGCATCCCATCTATTCAAATTACCTACCGAAGAAGCTTACAATTCCCGGAAATAATCAATCATTCCATCTTCTATTGTGAGAAATCAATGGAGATTTGGTAAAAAAAATGGGCTTACCTGCTACTAGAAAGGACACTGAAAACTCTGATTTCTATGTTGAGTGAAACTTGAGAATGGGGGTCTTGCGTACCCAACCCAATAGCTCATTTCAAAGAATGATGATGGTAATTTTGAGCTGGTCCTTATGAAAGGCTAGGAACAGGTTCATCTTTGATAATGTATCAACTAGTGTGGAAGAGATAATGGCATCGATTTTGAAGCTGCAAAAAGAACTTCAACAAATTCCTATTTCCTAATTAATAAGCACTTTACTTCGTTTTATTTATCTTATTAGATTATTATATGATGTTACCTCTATAGTTGGGAGTTTTCCTTTTTTTGCTTGTCCCATATATGGACACCTATATGTTTCTTTCATTTAATAAATGGAATTATCTTACTTTAAAAAAAAATAAATTAGTTTAAATTTAATAAAAATTATTCACAAAACATATACATAAATCACACACTTCTTCACATTCTTTCTTTTTCTTTGCTTATTTCTTTTTTATTGTTATTCTTTTATTGCTACTGTGTTTTTTTTTTTCTTCTCTTTCTCTTCTTTCATTTTTTGTTTCTTTTTCTTCTTTATTTGAATTTTTTATTTTTATTCTTATTAATAAAATGAAAAAATTTATAAAAAAGTGAAAAAGAAAAGAGAAGATAAAAAAATAATGATGAACAAAATAGAAAAGGAGAATTTTGAATTATACAGAATCTATTAGAAAAATAGCATTGAAATTTTTCAATCATGACAGAAAATTTTTTTAATTTTGACACATGAATTTTTCAACCATGTCAAACAAGAATAATTATGAGAAAATGAAACACGAAAGAAAAGATGAAGAAGAAAAAAAAGAAGATGATGATGAAGAAGAAGTTAACGAGGAGGAAGATTTTTTAATTGTGCAGAATTTATCAGAAAAATAGCATTAAAATTTTTAGCCGTGATATAAGAAGTTTTTTAATTTTGACACATAAATTTTTTAATTGTGACAGATTTTTTAAAGATTTCTCGTGTCATTTATCAAAAATTGTCGTTTTCAATAAATTTCTTATATTATTCACCAAAATTCTTGTATCATTTACAACTAAACAATGTATTTTTGTTATCGTTAAACTATTGTATAATATTGAACTAAGAAAAAAATGTGGTGGTGGTGGTAGTGGTGGTGGTGGTGGAGGAGGAGAAGGAGGAAAAAAGAAAAAAATCAAACCAAAAAAAAAGAAAAAAAAAGAAAGAAGAGGAAGAAGAGGAAGGAGGATATGATGGTGAAGGAAGAAGGACATACAAGGATATTAAAAAGTGTTCATATATAAAATTAACTTAGTTAAACTTAATTAAAAAAAATTAATTGTCTAACATTTATCAATTTCATTTAGCATTGACCATGCAAGATTATACTTAAAAAAAAGGGGGGAGAAAGGTAAGATTAAACATGACTAAATAAATGTGTCAATCATAAAAACACAAACCTCAAATACCTTTTCGCTACTATACCATTGAACTTGGATGTATTTTATGATTCTCAGGTGATTTTATGATCCTACAATCTAGGGTAAAAAGGCATGTGCATTATCCATAACTAGCAACCCGTTTGATTACTGTCCATATCTATCAAAAACATGAATACGGTAACCCACGTTTAATGTTTGTTTTGTGAGACACAAAAAATAGAGAAATACAGATACACACAAAACTACATGAAATATGTGTATTTTGTGTCTCTCTTAAATGATGAGACATGTTTTTAACCTGAGACACAAATTGAATTATAATTTTGGATGAATTTACCTTTAATATTTTATGAAAATTTTACATTTATCCTATGTCATTTAGCCTTTTCGTTCTTTTTTTCTCCCCGTCAGTGCCCCATCCCCTCTCTCTCTCTCTCATAAGTCTAAACATTGTCTCGCCTCCAGCCTCCCTCAGTCTCCTCGCCGCCATTGCTACCTATATCCCTCACTTCGAACTCTACCATTTCAACTGTGAAGGATAACAAAGATAAAGATTGTAAATCTTTATTAGAAACAAAGCGTTAGTTTAGTTAATTAGTGGTTTGTTATTAGCTCTTTCTCTTGTGCTAGTATATATATCAGTAGTTGACCCTTTAGGAAGAATATAGCATTGTATTCATTTCATACATTTCTAGGTATTCATAAATCAAAGAATTCCTTTTCTGCTTCGTTTTGCTTTCTTTTCTTTTCCTATTTTGATTTCTTGCTAAACTAGTTAGTGTTCCAAAACTTCTTTATGGTATTAAGAGTTTAGGTCTTTTAAAGATCCATGGCTTTTCCGTCAGATGATTCTATTATCTTTGCTAATAAAAATCCAAGTGCTGCAAATACAAATTCTTCTCAAATTCCACTTCAATTTTTCAACCAAAGGCCCTTTAATCCGATTCAAGATAAGTTAGGAGAAAATAACCACAAGACATGGGAGCAACAAGCTTTGGCAGCCATTCGAGGACAAGTATTGGAAAATCATCTTTATCAAGGAAAGATCCCTACACCTTTTAAAAATTCAGAAAATTAATTTGCTGGTATTGAATCTTCTCAATACAAACAATGGATTCAAGATGATCAAAACCTAATTTCATGGTTGCTGGCCTCTATAGGTTCTTCTATCAAACCTATAATGGTTGGATGTACTTATAGCTACCAGATTCGGAATAGGATTGAGGCATATTTTGCTGAGTCTACAAAACTTTGAATCAAACAATTAAAGGCACAACTTAAGCTTATGAAGAAACACAACCTCACTACTTCAGAATATATTTCAAAGATCAAAGTCATTGCAGATTCATTAGCAGCCTTGGAAAAGCCTCTCAAACCAGAAAAATAGGTTAAAGCTATTCTTGAAGGTCTAAATGAAGATTATCAAATGCTTATGACTACCATCAATTCAAAACCCGATATGTTTACCCTGTGTGAAGTTGAAACTATGTTGTTAACTCATGATGAAATGTTGGACAAATATAGAAAACTAGAGAATCTAGTGATGCAAGCTAACCTCACACAAATCTCCTTTCCATCCATTTCAAACTTCAATCGTGGCACTGGAGGAAGAAGAGGCAAAGGAGGTGGAAGATTCAGAAGAGGAGGAGGAAGATCTTTCTATAATTCTCCTAGACCTCAATGCCAAGTTTGTGGGCGTTTTGGCCACATTGCTTGGCATTGCTTCCATCGATTTAATCAAGAAATTTCACCCCCTTCCCACTCTCAATCTTTTAGGCCTAATAATTCTGGATACAACATTGCATTACCAACTTCCTCTTCACAAAATAATACGTCAACTTCTACTCCTCCACCACCAACTTTATCTTTTCATAATCCACAAGCTTTTCTAGCTGCACCATCTACCATTTCTGATCTAGCATGGTATCCAAATACAGGAGCCTCACATCATGTGACTCCACATCAATTAAACATGCTATCTTGCTCCAAATACTCTAGTCCTGAGTAGGTTCAAGTTGGCAATGGTTCAGGTATCTCTATCTCTCATATTGGTAGTTCTTTTTTGTATTCTTTGGATTCTAAATGCTAGTTTTTATTGCAACAGTTAATTCACACACCTTACATTACTAAGAACCTAATTAGTGTATTTAAGTTTGCTCAATATAATTTTGTTTATTTTGAATTTCATGCAACTTACTGTGTTGTTTATTGTCAATTCACCCAGAAAGTTCTACCGTAAGGTTTTAGAAGAGGAGGCCTTTATCAGTTTGTGAATGTGGCTGTGCCTCAAACTACATCAGTTTCTAATCTCCTCGTGTCTTTACTATTTTTTGTTCTATTTTTTATTTGTGGCACAAACGTTTAGGACATTCAGCCACTAAAATAGTTCAATTAGTTCTCAATTAATGTAATATAGCTCACAATACTCTCAATTCTGATTTAGTTTCTAAGACTTGTAATAATTGTGCTCAAGCAAAAATGCATAAACTTCCTTTTTCAGATTCTACTACATCTTATACTTCTCATTTACAATTAGTTTATAGTGATGTATGGGGTCTTGCCCCATTGTGTCTCATCTTGGTTATCGATATTATATTACTTTTATAGATACTTTTAGTAGGTACACTTATATTTATTTGCTTGTTAACAAGTCACAAGTTTTACATGCCTTTAAACAATACAAAAATCTAATGGAAAATCTTACTAATTGCAAAATTAAGGAGTTTCAATCTGACAATGGCGCTGAATATAAATCTCCTGATTTTGCTAATTTTATAGCACAACAAGGCATCTTACATAGATTTTCATGTCCTTATGCTCTTGAGCAGAATAGTTGTGCAGAGGGGAAGCATAGACATCTCATTGAAATGAGTTTGTCTATGTTATCTACTACCTTTATGCCCTTAACTTATTGGAATGAAGCTGTTATTATATCCATATATTTAATCAATCGTTTACCTACTGTTATTTTGGCTAACAAATCACCACATGAAGTCTTATTCAATCGTAATCTAGATTATAGTTTTCTAAAAAAATTTTGTTGTTCTTACTATCCATTATTGAGATCTTACACTAATAACAAACTTGAATCTAGATCTAAGAAATTCTTGTTTTTAGGTTATGCTACAAATTAAAAAGGTTATAAATGTCTTGACTCCACTGGCAAAATTTATATATCTCGACATGTATACTTTAATGAGTCTGAATTTCCCTATCTTGAATTATTTCATCAATCTTCTTCTACGAATTCTTCACAGGTTCCTCTCAATATTGATCAGGTAATAAGTTCTAATTTTCCTACTTTGGTGTCACATAATAAGCTTTGCACTACCCTTAATACTCCTTTCATTATTGCAGATTCTTTTATGCTAAGTAACACTAGCACTACCACTAATATTAATGATTGTCCTTTTCGTACTACTAGAAATGATGATATAGTTACTACTAATAATAATTTAAATCATCCTGACACTCAAACTCGCCAAGATACTCACACTAATGGTGAAAGTCAATGTCCAAATCCCCCCTTTTTTGGTACTGATTCTATAATACCCATATCAGATATCCACATAGAGCCTTCTTCTATTGAGAGACAAGATAATTCCCTATCTGAGTCACAACAATCTAAAACTTCTCTAAATGTACATTTTATAGCAACTAGGTCTAAAACTGGTTCTTCTAGACCAAAAATCTTTACTGTTACAGTTAATACTATCACCAATAGTCTAGATTATATCCCTAAAATACCAACTATTGTTCTTGGTATTTCACATTGGCATAGAGCTATGATTGAAGAGTATGATGCTCTTCTAAGAACTAAAACCTGGGATTTAGTCCCTATACCTCAAAATGCCAAAATTATTGGGTGTAAATGGGTGTACACAATCAAGAAGCTACCTGATGGATCAATTCAAAAATACAAAGCTAGGTTAGTTGCACAAGAATTTCATCAATAAGAGGGCTTTGATTTTGAGCAAGTTTTTAGTCCCGTTATAACGCCAACTACCATTAGATTAGTTTTAAGTATAGCATTATCTAGAAATTAGGTCATTAGGCAATTTAATTTTAATAATGCTTTCTTGAATAGAGATTTACAACACACTATTTACATGTCTCAGCCAATTGGATTTGAACAAAATAGTGATACTCATGTTTGTCAATTGAACAAGTCTCTTTATGGCTTAAAACAAGCCCCAAGAGAATGGTTTTTAAAACTCAATAATACTTTGAATCTATTTGGCTTTAAAAGTACTAATTGTGACACATCTCTCTTTATTAGAAGGACTTCAAATTCATTAATCTACATCTTATGTTATGTTGATGATATAATTATAACTGGGAATAACTCTAATCAAATAACCTCTATGATTCAACAACTTGATCAAATATTTTCATTGAAAGATTTGGGACCATTAAATTATTTCTTGGGCATTGAAGTTTGATAAACCACTATTTTATGGTTTATCTTGTGCTAATTTGAGTGGTTTTTATCAGCTTTTCACCCACTTAGTCATATGATTTGTATGGTTTTACAATTCCTTCCTGGATTTATTCTATGATTGAAAACTTGCTTCCTAAAGCTTCAAATTGTGTATTTTAATTTCTCCTTTATACCATTTGATGCTGTTATCTTTGCGTTAAGTGTTTCAGGCTTTATAGGACAGGAATGG
This sequence comes from Arachis hypogaea, assembly GCF_003086295.3. NCBI lineage: Eukaryota > Viridiplantae > Streptophyta > Magnoliopsida > Fabales > Fabaceae > Arachis > Arachis hypogaea. The sequence continues at coordinate 20,888,291 of NC_092049.1, forward strand.
CTTAGAGAATGGAGAGGAAGCTTGCAAAATTGGAAGGAGCATAAAGGAGACAACCAGCAAGAAGTGACGCGCACGCATGGCTCACGCGTGCGCGTAAAACGGAGAAAATCACAGCGACGCGTACGCGTGCTTGACGCGTACGCGTGGAAGCAAATCAGCACAACGACGCGAGCGCGCGCCTGACATGCACGCGTGGAAAGGGAATTCGGCCAGTGACGCGTACGCGTGACCGACGCGTATGCGTGACAAGCGCGATCTGCAGAATTAACAGAAATTGCTGGGGGCGATTTCGGGCCACGTTTTGACCCTGTTTTCGGCCCAGAAACGCAGAATAAAGCCAGGGAAGATGCAGAGACTCAGGGCATACTTGAACACGTTCTCATAATTCACAATTTTAGGATTAGATGTAGTTTTTAGAGAGAGAGGTTCTCTCTTCTCTCTTAGGTTAGGATTTAGGATTTCTTCTTCTCAATTTTCAGGTTCAATGTCCCTTTTATTTATTTTCTCAATTTAGTTTATGAACTCTTTATGTTTATATTGATTTTCTATTTAATACAATTTGAGGTATTTCAGATTTGATTTTGCTTTATTTTATGTTATGGATGCTTTTAATTTAATTTAAGATATTTTCCCCTTTTAGCTTTGGTTAAATAATTAGTAACACTTGAGTTATCAAACTCAGCTGTTGATTGAAATTGGAATTCTTTGCTGATTAATTTGTACTCCAATAACTCTAGTCTTTCCATAGGAGTTGACTAGGACCTAAGGATCAAATCAATTTGTCCACTTGACTTTCTTTTGTTTAGCAAGGGTTAATTAAAGTGGGAGCAGAATCCAATTCTCATCACACCTGATAAGGATAACTAGGATAGGACCTCAATTTCTTATACCTTACCAAGAGATTTTCTTAATTATTAAATTAGTTTTCTTGCCATTTAAATTATCTATTTCCTATTTCAAAAACCTAAAAATATACCTTTTTCCATAACCAATAATAAATCATACCTCCCTACAATTCCTTGAGAAGACGACCCGAGGTTTAAATACTTCGGTTATAAATTTTATTGGATTTTGTTACTTGTGACAACCAAACTTTTGTACGAAAGAATTCTCTGTTGGTTTAGAAACTATACTTACAACGCGATTATATTTGCAAAATTTCTTTACCGATGAAAAATCCGTTCGTCAAAATTCAAAACACCAAAGATGGTATGTTGCATCTGTCACAAACTAATACATAACAGATTTGTTGTTTAAAGTTGGCATGGGAGAGGCATCTCCAATGCCAACATCAATGATTTCTTCTTTGTAGCTCTTGTCTTCAGGAGCTGAAGCTTTTAAAGATCCTAAGCTATTTCGGACAGTGGTGGGTTCCTTGCAATACTAACCATCACCCACCTAGATCTCTCCTTTGTAGTCAACAAATTAAGTTAATTTATGCATGCACCCCTTCTTCCTCATTGGAAAGTAGCAAAGAGGATATTAAGATACTTGTAAGGGACAAAGGAGTTTGGATTCACATTTCATAGATGCAATGATACAAGGCTCTATGCTTTCTCAGATTCGGATTGGGCTGTTGATATTGAGGATCAAAGGTCAGTATCTGGATTTTGTGTGTATTTTGGTACTAATTTAGTGTCTTGGTCTTGTAGGAAGCAATCTACTGTTAGTACGAGATCTACTGAGGCAGAATTCAGAAGTTTGGCATCCTGTAAACCTAAGTTAGTCTAGCTTAAAAACCTTCTTCAAGAGTTAGATGTTTTCCTTCCAACTCCTCCCATTATTTACTGTGATAACCTTAGCATAGTTCTGCTTATGCACAACCCAATCTTGCATGACAAGACCAAGGATTTTCAGCTTGAAGTCCAGCTGATTCGAGACAAATTGAGGGACAACTCCCTACATATTGTGCATATCCCAAAGATTGAACAAATTACAGACATCCTCACCAAGCCATTGACAGCTGCTGCCTTTGAGAGATTACGGGTCAAACTGCAAGTAGCTCTTCAACCATACTCCAGTTTGAGGTGGGGTGTAAAGGATAACAAAGATAAAGATTGTAAATCTTTATTAGAATCAGAGTGTTAGTTTGGTTAATTAGTGGTTTGTTATTAGCTTTTTCTCTTGTGCTAGTATATATATCAGTAGTTGACCCTTTAGGAAGAATATAGCATTGTATTCATTCCATACATTTCTAGGTATTCATAAATCAAAGAATTCATTTTCTGCTTCGTTTTGCTTTCCTTTCTTTTCCCATTTTGATTTCTTGCTAAAGTAGTTAGTGTTCCAAAGCTTCTTTATCAACCTCTCCTCTCACCATTGTGTCATCTTTCCTCTGCCTTTTGCCTATGCGCCTCTACATCTCGCCGTGTCTCCTTTCTTCGTTGTTACAAGTCTCACCGCATCACCGCTCCCTCACCGTTGTGGACTTGCCGTCAATGTGGATACTGCAAGTGCCCATTACTCTAACTGTTTCACATTTTACCTCGAGATATTTTTTTTTTTGGATAATAATATTTTGAACACGAATTGTTGTTTGGGTTTTGTTTGACTGTTATTTTTTTACACTAAATTTGCTGTAATTGGATTAGTGTTAATGTAAATATCTTTATTCTATCGTTGCTTCATTTCTATCTCCTTGTGCTTCTTTACTTATCTATTTTCATTTTAGAATATATATTATAAATCTTGTTTTGTTGTGAAATTTATTAGATGAATGTGCTGGTTTTACAATTAATTTTATTTTTATTTTTTAAAAAATGGGATTAGATCTGGAAGTTACTATGAGGAAGAAGATTGAAAGAGTTGAGAGTGATGAAGATGATAATGACCCTGTTTTATGCTATGGAGGATAAAATAGACCTTTTCAAAATATATATGTTTTGTCCATCATAACTACCAAACACAATAAATAACAAGCTATTATAAACACTATAGGGTCAATGAATACCATAAATGATATGAAGGTATTCATTAGTTAGAGTTAATTTTCAACTATCAACTTTGTACAAAAATAACTGTTATAAATCTTTTCCAAAATGTAAACCCCCTTCTAATTATAATTAATTCACTTTTAGGATAAATTCTAACGTAGTGAGAATCGCATCTAGAACAATAACTAAATTCTATTAGATAGCTTCTTCCTCATATCAAGTTTTATTACCTCACTGGTTTCTCTTTATCAATTAAATTAACCTTTGATACCAACCTGTTAAAATTTAGCCCCCTTTTTCTTTGGACGTGGAAATTTAGCCTCTCAAACGATGGCCACTAGTTTGGACTCAGCACCTAGGTTAGAGCCCGTATTTCTTGAGCCTTTTTTTTTACAAACACTTGTTTTATACATCGTAAATTCGTAATGGATAAATTAGTGGGCCCATTAGTTTTTTTTTTTTTTGTCATACTCACGTTAATGGGATGAACGTTAGAAATCAGTTTATTTTGGAGTTCGTTTTATTCTTTTTCTAACCCAAAAAAAAGAAAAAAAAAAGGAATGATTGTGACAGGAATTTAAATAGGTTATATTTGCAAAATTATTACTTACAGAGTATTACTCCTATGTAGCAACAACAAACAAATTTGAAGAAACTAATACCTTCAAGTCAGCATCAAATTAAATAGATTAAACGTGTTTTAATAACCTCAAGTGAAATCCCTACTTGCCTTATGGTTTTTTGGTTGCCTGCTTGGTATCCGGAGCTTCGTCCCCCGACTAATTCAGACAACCTGGGTCGCGCATTTGGCTGTGATGAGTAGGCTCCCAAAGGGAACAATTGCATACACTAGCCCTCCAAGGTAAATCCGAACCGCTTACCACTGGGACCAACCCCTTTTTGTTTTTTGGGGTCTGGAGAAGGTGGTCTTGTTTGAGATGGTCCGAATAAACTTTTGGACTCGTATGCCCCAATACCCAAGCTTACCAAGTTGTTCTATTCGGATACAATACATCACAAGCAATCACGGAGGCTAAGTAAACTGAACTTTGTTGCAGCCTGGACCCAAGCAAAGGGACTTGGACAAGAAACCTCTAAATTGAAATATTGCTCTGCAACTGCAACCCTTCACTATTATCCATCTTCAACTTGTTTATCACACACTTCTTACACTACTACCATAAGAAGGAAAAAGTCTTAACAAAAATAGCAGCAGCATTTCTCTAATAAGTTTGCTCAATATGGTATAATCAAACTCTCCCGACCAAATAAAAGAAAAGAAGAGAAAACACACACAGACACACACACAATGTCTCGTTTTACTTCCCTCTAATGGGAAGATTGAGGTAATCAACTAATCTTCATGCTCATTGAAGGAGGAAAAATTAGAGTAAAAAGAGCTAGAGTGTTGGCTTAACATAGTCATAGATCCAACAAGGACAACGAGATTTTCTGTTCCTTTCCAGCCATTGCCTGTGTACTCATATTCTAACTTTATTTTAACAAGTTAATTTACATACACCAACTTACGTAGGCCATAAAAAAATGAGTAAAACAATCCACTTTAATAGGGAAGACAAAACATTCTAACAAAAAGAAAAACTTGTAACAGATATGTGTGGAGTTAACCACAAACCTTCCACCATTCAAAGGGAAAAGAAGAGACTTCATCCCAAACAAACACCATGCATTAGAATCCAGTACGAATTGGGAATCACCAGAATACTGATAACCTAATACAGCTATATTTGAACATTAAGGTGATAATAAAAGGCTTATAACCATGATAAGGATATGGTAATGAAATCTAAGATAAGCAACTAACATACACCGTGGAGCAAATTTTCATGTCCAACACATCATCTTTGACTTATGGAGACCATCTAAGGAGTAAAAGCTTCAGATTCAAAGCGCCACACAAACTAGCACCAATTATAAATGACAAGATGAGATTAAGATAGAGATAAAGACAAACTCAACACATTGATAAACAATATCAAGCATATAGAAAATCTAGAAAATATCGACATACTTGGTGACAACAATAGCTAAAGAGACCTGAAAGATGCACCGTCCATTGCAGCCAAGGAGATACCAATGAGCAGTGTTATATGAAGATGTCGAGTTCTGGCAGACACTTTGATCAATTCTATTTTGCAATAGCTTTAATATGAGAAAATATATTAAATTAGAGGTACCAAAGACTTAAAATTTATGACTTCACATTTTCAGAAAGTACCATTTATCCTTGAATGAGATAGCACTAACAGAAACAATATATTTGTTGTCAACCAAAATCTTATTATCATATCTTCGCAAGTGACCTTAGTGTAATAAGTTGTGACCTAAAGACCATATTCAGCATAATTGAAGTGGTATGGTTACAAGAGAGGAAAAAAATAATTTTACATGTCTAGATTTTGCATGTGAGAGATAACTTTATAGAGTCTATACCTTTAAAACTTTCATAGAAGCAATTGAGATCAGAAGAAACAGGTTAACAATCAATCAAATGATAATTACAGCTAATGCTTCAGTTCAAGTTCATTAAGCCTAACAAATTACCTTGATGAAGCCTAGAGAACCAGGTCACTCTGCAAATGAGAAGTGATTTTAATCTCAGGAGAATCCAGAGAGGAAGATAAAAGGAATGTAGTCTTGAATCCTTAGACTAGACTTTATAGCATGTAAATTCACATTTCATACTATGAACATTCTACTCACTTCACATATTAGGTCATTTTGTTTTCTCAAATAAAGAAATGATATGGTGTATTGACAAATGTACCAGCTGTTGAACTCTCCACTTTCTCCATATCAAATGTCCCAACTTTATAAGGTTCCATAACCTGGCAAGTTTGTTTCTATCCCTTTCTCTATTCTCCGGCTTCAACCAATCATATTTAACAATTACTTCTTTATTTCATATATTCTCATAGATGTATCTATAACCATATCAAATTTACAATATTATCCTCTGTCAGCAACATCAATATCTTCATAAACTATACTGATATAAACAGATCACCAAAAAAATTGGGATCCCTGTAAAAAAAATGTTATTACTACACTAATGTCCTTCATCTAACCGTGGGAGTCATCTGGTTGCAATATTCCACGTATTTCCCGCATTAATAACTTCGAACTATTAGCAATCCGTATGCTTTCAGAAATGATATGACTGCATAACTCATGCCTCCGAGCTGGTCTAAATGATCTTAATTCAAAAAGAGGGTCTGTTATAACTTTCCTACTATACAACTCCCTTGCTGGATGGACATGTTTCCACCAGAAATCAGATAGTGCCATTTCCATCACATTCCAGTACTCAGCATCACGATGTAACCTGAACAAACTACTGCCATTAGGAGTCCATACATAAAAATCCATCCAATCCCTCCCTAGAATCTCCATTAATCCCTGAGCTTGAGGAATATAGCGAATTGGAATTCGAGACCAAGGGAAGGCTTTACTCATGTCTCCATTGAGATACGGACACTTTATCTCTAGAACCCCATGAGAAGACAACTCAAATAGCTTTCTGTCAAGTACACCATCTGGCGAAGCAGCTAGCCAGTCATTTTCAGTGTTAGCACCATACACCTGAAGTTCAGGAAACAATACAGTATTGCCACTTATCAGCTTGTATCTTTCAAGTGCTTCCTCCTCTTTGATATTGTTCCAACAGGTAGCGATGTTTCCTGAGAATGGTTCAATAGCACCTATCTTCTCTAGCCACAACTGGCACCTTTGCCTACGCCAAAATCCAATAGCAGCAGCAAAAGTGCTAGCTGTCAGTTTGTGTTTTCTAAGTGTTTGCCAGTTTTTAAACCGGTGTTGAAGACTCGGTGCTTGAAGGAAAGAATGAGTTTCGACAGATTCGTATTTTGACATGGCACCAACTATGCTCAAACTTCTAAAGTTGTTATTAGGAGCACGGCTATAGGAATTAGATCCTACAATAACCGATACTAAGGAATTGCTACTAATGTTTTTCTTATTACCCAGACATGCATCAAGAGAACCCATATAACATCGAATTTTGTGCATGCAATGCAGTCGAACAATGTGAGAGAATGATGAAGCAACTTCACAACTGTTAAACAAAGAGAAGTTGTCATTTGATGATTCGAACCATAGATATTAGCTCGACAACATCTGATACTTATCAAATACATAACTAACATTCAAAAGAATAATACGATGAACATATATGATTCCTATTCCTCATTAGTTTCATTATAGAACTAGTCCTGGGTGGTTCAATTATTATATACGAGGTGAAAATGGGTGATAACTTATTTAAACCAATAACTAACTAATATATGCATTGCATTACAAAAGCATGTCGTAATGGTGGAATGTTCCTTTTTTATAATCTTACTGCAGCATGTGCACAATATTTATGGCGGAAGCCACTTAGAAGCATGTAGAAATCATTCATAAACTCATAATCAAAAGAGAGAAAGGAAAAAAAGTATATATATGATTGGAGCATTTCATCGAACACAGTGAGGGGCGCATGAAACAGAGAGCAAAAAAGAGCAGAAGATAATCTTTACCAAAGCTGGGAGTGGATGCAGAGTCTTGAGTGGAAGTTTCTCTCAATAACAATCATGGTAGCCACGCGGCCATGGAAACCAAGATTCTGAAAACTGAGCGGTCATCGAACCATTCCGGATATCGGTTCAACAGTTCGGAGGTTCAACCAATCCAACGGCGGAGAAAGGGTTGTTGGTTGCTGTGGGTTAGGGTTGGGTTGTTGGATGCATTTCGGACCAAGCTTTGACTGTGCACCGTGAGAGTAAGCATAAGAGAAAAATACTAAATTAGGCTATAAAAACGTACATATAAAAATAATTAAAAATAATTAGATGTTAACTGTTAAGTCTGTTGTACAAATAAAAATAATTAATTTTTACACTTGTTATTTAAAAATAATATTTTTTCTCTCTATATATATAAAAATATAATTAGATATTAATATAAAAAAATTATATTGATAGTTATAAAATTAACTCAAAATTAATTTTTTTTAAAATAATTAAATCTTGATTCTAACTTTTAATTATAATATTAGTATTCTCTTCAAATTATATGTAATAAATATTTGAAAGAAGAGAAATAAAAATATAGATTAAAAAGATAAACGGTGAAAATTTAAAACTAAATAAAAAAAACTAAAAAACTATGTATATAATAACAATAATAATAATATTTTTTATTTAAATTATATTATTTTGTTAATTTTGTTTTCGGTAAAAAAGAAAGATAGAAAAAATAGAGAATGAGAGAAAAGAGAGAGAAAGATAAAGATGAAGAATGAAAGTGAGAGAGTTTGTTAATTTTGGAAGAATAAATTTTATTTTAATTGTAAAAAAATATCAAATGACATACTTTGATTTGTTAAATTACTAATATAAAATATAAATTATATATAGAGTAAAAATAGTAGAGAGAAATAGAAAAATGAAGAGAGATAGATGAGAGAATTTAGGAAGGGAGTTTAATAATTTTGAAAAAAAAATTTTCTCTTAATTTTAATAAGAGAGTGTCATGTGACACATTTGATTATTAAATTAGATAGTAATATATGATATATAATATAGGTATATTTCAATTTCAATTTTAGTTTTAATGCAATTAAAAAATGTCATGTTGCATATTTTAATTGTCAAATTAGTAATTAGTCATTGATATTGGTAATGATATATAAAATAGATAGAGTGGTTGAAGGAATGAGAGAAATAGAGAAAGGAAGAGGGATGAGGGGAGTACTCTTTAATTTTAGAGAGAAATATTTGATTTCAATTGCAATTAGAGAGTGACATGTGGCAATTTTAGTTATAAAATTAGTAAGGAGGAGGGAATAATTCTTTAGTTTTGGAGGAAAAGATTTAATTTCAATTACAATAAGAGAGTGACATGTGGTACATTTTGGTTGTAAAATTAGTAAGGAGGAGAGGTGGATTCCTTAATTTTGGAGGGAAAGATTTGATTCCAATTGCAATGAAAAAGTGACATGTGGCACATTTTGGTTGTAAAATTAGAGATATATAATAAATTTGGGGTGTAGTATGTTTTTGTTTTATTAAGCTAATTTTAGAGTTTATTGTTCACATTGTTCACAAAAATTATTGTCTACCTAACAAAGTCCGTTTGTTAATTAAAATAAACGAAGTGTTTATAATTTTATATTATAAAATAATTTGGACAGGGCTCAGTGTTTGTGTTACCGGGCCATAAATTTTGGGTTCGAGTAGTTGAATTTTTGGTATTTTGAGTTGTATTAAAGAATAGCATTCGAGCTTATTCCAATTCTCAAATTCGTAATCAAATTTCAATTTTTTTATTTCGTTAACAAATCCAAATTCACCGAAAAAAATCAGATCACGAAGGATTTTCTTTTTCTTTTTGTTTTTTGTCATGGCACATGGCCAAACAGGCCTAGGTCGGGTATAACCCGTTCAAGCTATATCCAGAAAGAATCAGATCCACATCCTAACTCAATCACAGATTGGCGCCATTTTCAGGACACCCCCAAGGCAGCACCGTCTTTCTTTTCAATGACATTGTCTCGTCCATCAGCTTGGTATCAGTTGCCACCACCAGCCTCCACTAAAGGTTACATTGATCGCACCTTCAAGCCCGCTGTGTTGTTTTTCCATTCTCGAAGATCGCCGTTGCTGCTTTCTGGTTGCCTCTCACTATGCTTGTGCTCCTTGCTGCTCTTCCGTCACCAGTTGCATTGGCTCCTTGCCTTTAAATCCAGATTTCGGAGACCGTCGTCCTCTGCCTTGAATTGAATCCTGGTGTTCCCTATCCCGTGCTCGACCTTCCTATTGTTTTTGGTCACTCATTTTCGACTCCATTGATTTCACCCAATAAGCTTTAACATCACCATATCCACCCTAAACCCAAATACCATTGCACCTTTACAACAACAACAAAAAAGAAAAAGAGGCCAACTCCTACACCCATATATGTGGCTCAATTATCCTTCATTATGGAACTAAATAAATAAACATAAATAATTAAATTGGAGGAATGATAAACGTTGAAATCCATCACCCATCACAACGCTTATATAAATGACGCAATGCAGACCCATTTCTTTCACACGTGGTAACCTCATGTTGTGACACCTATTGATAGCGTGACATGATGATTTTCACTATCAAGACCATAGAATATTTCATGGATTTTTTTTAATATAAAATGAAAAAATTCATTAATTCCTAGAAGAAGAGATTTGAACTTTATTTTTGAAAATACGATTTTTTTTATATTAAAGGCAAGTTTGCCGCACCCCTGTTTTTTCTGAAATATGATTTTTTTTCTGTTTTTAAAGGTTCTCCTTTTTTTTTAAATTCCTTCAAAGGCTAATTAAGAGTATTGTCTAATATTTAGACTCTAATATTACTAAAGATAAGTTAGTAAATTATTTTAGTGAATTTCTATGTGAATTTAGAAAACGGAGACTTAGGATTCTGGAGTACTGTGGGTGGATTAGTTGAGAGAAGTGGTAGAGTACTGTAAAGACGATTGATATGATGAAATTGAGGAGTTGTGGATTTGATGATGCTTGAGACGAGTCTAGGATTAAGAGTGGAATGATGGCCTTACTGAATACTGAAAATGATTTCTGAAAAACATTGATATATTATTTTATACTGAGATTGTTGAGACGATATGCACCTGGCAAGGACGGTTTGGTTAATCCCGCTTGTCAAGGTCGCGGCAGCGGCATAAGGGCTGTGGTTAGTCCCGCTTACGTTGAGATGTGAGGTCCGTGGCAAGAGTATCCCGCTCGCATCCCTTCGGAATCACTAGAGTGTGCAGGCACTATATCCTGGACCGTGTTCTGGGCACAATATCTCGGGGATTCCCATTATGAGACCGAAGGGCGACATCTCCATGGAGATGTGTCGGGTTGGCAGTTGAATCGATAATGTGATATCACAGCTAAATAGGACAGACATTCATCATGTGCATCTTCTATCTGTTTGTTTGTTTTGCCGACTTGAAACTGCTTGTCTAATTGTTTAACATGATTAATTGCTACTTGAATTTCTTGTTATACATGCTATACTTGTATTTTACTTGCATTGTTATTATTTGTGTTTTCTACTGGGATTGAGGAGGTTCGGAAGGCGGTGGCGATGGGATCGCATGGCGGTTAGGCTATGGGATAGTGGTGAACTGATAGTTAGAAATCCCTTAAGATAGTTACCCCGTTTCATAAAGGATTTAAAGTTATGGTTTTAATTTTAGTATGCTTTAAGTTGAATCTCAAGATTAATATGAAGCTTTAGGATTGCCTCTAGCGTCCCGAGGTCTTATATCTTACATTATTGGGCACTATTACCATACTGAGAACCTTCGGTTCTCATTCCATACTTTGTTGTTGTTTTTCAGATGTAGGTCGCAACCCACTTCGGTGAGTTGCTTGATGGTGACAGAGCGGCGGATCTTTATCATGGTTTTGGAGTCTTGTGGTTATTTTGATCAGTTCTCTCACTTTTGTATTTATATTGCCTTAGAGACTCACTTTGAGAGAGATATTTTGTATAAGCTATTTTACTTTCAAAATTCTGTATGTCTGTTTATACTAGTCGGCTTAAACTCCGCGGGCTACGGTTAGTTCTTTATGACTATTATATTCTCTTATATACTTATATTTTGTTATTTATATCTTTATCTTGTGACTTAAGTTTATAGCTTCGTTTAAATGTTTTGCACTTTTGTAACTCTGTTTTTGAGCTTATTCCTTCATCGGGCTTCTAGAATTATTATTCCTTCTATATATATTTATCTATAAGCTTAGGATTGTCGTGATCTCTGATTAACCTTTACTTTACGGCATGAGGTAAGGCTTAGGGTAATTAGGGTGTTACAAGCTTTCTCGTTGGTTATTCGCTATGTAGATGTACTTGCCCGATAAGATTTATTTCATTGTGGTTATTCGCTATTAAGAAAGACACTATCTATATGTTCTAACCGATAATAGGTCTTTAGGTACTTTGGTGCAACTTGTGACACAGCCTTGGCCTGGTTCAGCTGACACAGTCATGTTTCATCCGGTTTTTTGGACGTTTTCACCGTGTGTTGAGCTTTCAAGCATTGCAAGCCACTTATTTCCATCGATGGTATCCACTAATATGGTAAATACGATGGGACGTTGCTGATGGCCATGCGCAAGATGGAAATGCAAACATTTTGCCTATTGCATTTGCCGTTGTTGAGGGTGAGACGAAGGAGGCTTGGTCGTTCTTTCTTTCGTATCTGCGACAGCATGTGACACTACAACCCGGTGTCTTAGTGATTTCAGACAGATACAAATCAATTGATGGTGCGCTGAACGATGAGGGAAGTTTGTGGAAACCACCTCGTGCCTTCCAAGCATTTTGTACAAGACCTATTGCCACCAACTTCATGACTCACTTCAAGAACAAGGACTTGAAGAAGATTCTGATTAACACAGCGTATTCGAAATCGCAGCGTGAGTTCGCACATTATTTTGGCCGGCTGAAGGGCAAAAATATAGCAATAAGAAACTCACGTACAACCCTGTCCACCTGATGCCACTCGACAATAGCGAAGCAGAGAAGCGGGCACACGACAGCTGTCGAGGTTTCAGCCTCAGCAATCGCCGGTGGAACTAGACCAATCAGCGGTGGGTCAGCATACGGCGTCCACTCAACCTGTTCACAAAATGCAAATTAATGATGACATTCAAATTTCAAATCCAATATGTATTTAATTAAAATGAATTTGTTATACTTAAATATTTATCACTTACATTCAGCATCCCAATCTCATTCAAGGTACGCTTGTAATGCCTAAGCCTGCCCTTGCCTCTGACATTGTCCGGCCGGTATTGAACCCACCTACAATGCCAAACACAATTCCACATTATCGCTCAAATTCATTAACTAATTAATAAATTAACTAAGGGTTTTTACAAGTTTTTATAATATCTCTCGACCAGCGGAAACCGACGAGTATCAAAGCCATCGGGCCGTAGCAGCGGAATATGGTGATAGGCCCAGGACAGTAGCAAGCTGACACACCCACCCAAATTACGCTGACCATGCTCCGTGGTATGGCACATCTGGCGGTACAGCCATGCTAGCACAGTCGAGCCCCACGATAATCAGCCACACGTCTTAAGGTCCTCCAGTAGGGGGAGCCACCTGATGTGCACCCGAGAGTCAGATGCATCTAGGAATAGGATACTCCCTATCAGGTGCATGATGTTCCCTCTCGTGTACCTCAACAGGTGCTCATTTGTGGCGTCCTGCTCCAACTCTCCGCATACCGTGTTGTGGAACCAAATGAGCTTCACAGTCCACTTCGTCTGTGACTATCTGTCATCTATGCTGGGAACAGCACCTAGAAGCTGCTGACATAACTCTTCAATGGTCCGTCTCTGATGGTGCTGCTCCCAACCACCAATGTATCCACTGACAGGATCACCGTCGATCCTGAGTCCCAGCTGATAGGCTACATCCTGCAGGGTGATAGTCATCTCCTTGCATGGTAGATGAAATGTATGAGACTCAAGCCTCCACCTCTCTATCAAGGCCGATGCAAGTGACCAGTCATGCTCGAACTCAACTATATAGGCCACATACTCAAACCCAGATCGTCTGAGATATGACCTAATCTGCTCCGGCAGACGTGTCATCAAATTTCGCCTAGTGCAAAAAATCCGAGACGCCTACCAAACGGAGACAAAAATTAAAAAAAAAGGAACGGTGAACACACAAAATAACAAGTTCACGATTTATTAATTACAATACAATGAGTAACAGTGAAAAAATTGTACCACTCGATCAAGCCTGCCAGCAATGTGCTCAACCTAATCCAATCTGTACATCCATCTCCTCGTAACCCAATAACTGCTGCTCTATCTAACCACACTCTAGTAAAATAAAATCACATATACTGAACTCAGTTCCTTTTACATCAACTGAATTCGTAAAAAACATACTTAAATCTATAATGGTCTACCTTAGTTCTTCAGTTTATAAATTTACTAATTTAAATTTAACCCAATTACATGACATCGTCAACTAACACCCTAAACAACCGTAATTAATAACTAACTGAATCCTAAATTTTACTAATCATGTTTCTTTCTCATCTAACTTAACTTAATTAATTATGCAACTAATTACCTTGTAACTCACAACTTAAACTACCTAAGAATTGACTAATAACTTATACTAATTAACATATTATCAACAATAAACAACAACTTAGCAATAACATAAAAAATCTAACTAACATGTAATCAGTTAACAGTAAACAGTAACTCTAACTAACATGTAAACAATAAATTTGTAACTCTAACTAACATGCAACCTCTAACTAGTAACTTTAACTAATATATAAATAGTAACTCTAACTAGCATATTATTTACTGACCTGAAACTGAGAATGTCGTGGATAACAAACTTCACGAATGTTGAAAGACAGAAAGAAGGAATAGAGTAAATTTTGAGTAGAGAAAGGAAAGAAAGGGACAAATGAAAATGGTCCCACCAGTTTTTATAGTCTGCCAAACTCAACATAGAGTTCGCTGGGGGTACGACAAACTCTATATAAATTATAAAATTCGTCGGGAGTGCGGCGAGCTTGCCTTTAATACAAAAAAAAAAAATAATATTTTCGAAAGTAAAGTTCAAATCTCTTCTTCTGGGAATTAATGAATTTTTTATTTTATATTAGAAAAAAATCCAAATTTTTCATACACTAAAATTTACTCATTAAAATTAATTATATATAAATATATATTATTTAATTTATTTTTAATATTTATTAATAATTAATTTTAATGTATATTTAACATCATCATGAATATATTATATATGGGATTTATGTGAGTGGATCATTTATTCAAACCTAGAAGAGTAGAGAGATCTAATTATCTAAATTTGTTGGTCATACTAAGTTCCTTAAGATCAAATAAAGTATCGAATAAGAAGTCTAAAATTTTAACAGTTTTAACTGGATTTCAACTATAGTAATTAAATTATAGTAAAGTAATATATGAAAAACTATTATTTTGATCCTTAATATTTGGATCAAATTTTAATTTAGTTCTTAATATTAAAAATATTTTATTTCTATTCTAAAAAAATTTTAGACGGGTTTAATATTATCTTACTATTAAATTATAAAAATTGTGTTCCGAGGGTTACTTGAAACTATGATTTGGATCTGAACACGAGGTCCAAACTCCTATTGGGGTATATCCGACGTCTTCGAGCGCCGAGGTGCCGCCGTCCGACATCTTGGTGAAAGGGATGATACTTGCAAGAGACTCTGATACTTAAGTTAGCAAAAGTTTTAGGTAGATTTTAGTATATTGGAGTTCGAAAAATATCTGAGAGTATCAGAGTAAACATAAGTGTAGATATAGAGTCATTAACCACCTTTCAAGTAGTTTTACCTTTGGTGGTGGATTAGTTACTCCCTTTTGGTAGGGAGGTTGTTGATATATCCTTTCTAGGTGAGTAAGAGAGATTGTAGGAGTTAGTTACTTATTTAGGAATGTAGGGCTAAGCCCATGTCGCTGTGTCCGACCTCTATGAGGTCGAGTTAATAGTAGTGTAGAGCTGAACATTATTTATAGAGTGTAACTTGGGCTTCATCCCTTTTTAGGCCTTTTTAAGTTGTGGACCAGGATATGAACAGTTTTCCTGCTTGATCAAGCATATCTGAGTCGGTCTTGATCTCTTGTAGCTTGTATTCGATCAAGCCAGGTATTCAATCTTCCATTGGTAGCAAGTTGGGTACTCGATGCATTTTTAAATCTGAACGTTGTGTCTTTTTATAACCGTTCGCGTGTCTTTTCAGTTACATTGGTAGCCGGGCATGCCACTAAATGAGGGATAAATTTATCGTTTTGCCCCAATGGCGATATAAACACAATTCTTTTTCTCTTTTTCGCTTCAACTTCTAAAAATTTACTTTATTTCTCTCGAGACTTTTTTTTCTTCTTCACTATGATTCCATTTTCATTCATCTTTTCCAAGATTTCTTTGTCTTGGAAATCTACTTCAAATCTTCGTTTGTGTTGTTTGAGATGTTTTAGAATTGTCCGTTTATATTGCTGTTGCACACGTTTTCCTTACCTTCTGTTCATCATCAAGGTTGATTTTTTTTCTCTCTTGTTTATTATTGTTGTGGCTGGATGATGTTTTTTTACGGGTGGAGTTTTAAGTTTCTAGTATTGTCTTGATACTTTTTGTGGGGAATAGTCCCTTAAAAAATATGGTTCTTGCTATTATTTTTCTTGCTCGCCGCCGTTTGTAACTTCTGGCTGTTCTTGTAGTAGTGGATTTTCTTGTTTATTATTTTTTGTAGGTTATCCATTTGTTGTGGTTTGTGTTGAATTCTGGATTTTACCTGTACCCCCAAATAGTGTCATTTTCTTTTTGAATAATGGCTTCATTTCGTATTCTGGTAGAGTAGATTAAATTTTCCATCCTTAAGGATGATCCGACTTCTTTGAGTATTTGTACGTTGTGTTGTTGTACCCGACTTATAGCTTGTGATTCTTTGTAGTGACATAACTTTATTTTTTCTGTTTTGTAGGTATAATCGTTTACGTCTCATTTGGTAGTTCTCAGCATGTCATCAAAAGTACCTCTTGGCTTAGACTAGTTACTGTACTTTTTGCTATCCCTGTAGTTGACAATGAGTATATAAAAAAGTTTCGTTTACAGCATAAGATTTGTAGAACCCAAGAGGATGAGAAGAAGTACAAGTTAGTGGCTCCTGACCCTGAGGATAGAATTTGCTTCCTCTGACTTAGTAACTCGGAAAACAACTTTCTATTCTTGTATGACTATTTATTTATGGGGCTGGGGTGAGACTTCCATTTACCGATTTTGAATATGAAATTCTTCGTATCTATGAGGTTGCTATGTCTTATCTCCACCCGAACTCGTGGGTTTTATGAAAGTTTATCAATTAATAAGCTGGAAACTCGACCTTCCCCTTTCTTCTAATATTTTCTTTTACCTTTTTCAACTTATCAAGCATTGTAGCTCCAAAAAATAACACTGAATTTCCTTCCGAGCTATTCAGGGTAGGAATTTTTTTCTATTTTTGATGATTTTTTCATGACTTAAAGAATTATTTCTTTAAGGTCCGACCTGCAAAGGGTGTCTGAACTTTTTTCCTTAATGAAAGAGATGAACCCGTTTTTTGTTTGTACTGGGAAGAGGTCTCCGACATCGTTAAATACAATCTCGAGGATCTGGATGAGATAGAGGAGTGGTAGTGGCCTTGTTTCAAGAGTATTGGGGCCAATCTCCTCCCTTGACACCAAGAAATTTTTGATAAGCAAGACGAGCTATGTTCGTACTGAATTAGATAGTTAGCTTTTTGCCCTTCATAGATATTTCTCTTTTCTTTGTCAAATTTTATAACCTTAGTATCTTTATTTGCTTTGTTTTTGTAGCAAGAATGACTAATGGATCTGGTGCCTTGCAAAGGCTTCGGGTTGCCAAGAAAACTATAGCAGTTAGGATGGTACAGTTAAAGAAAAATGAAAAACGGGAGATCTTTATCCTCCTTCTAAGTCGGACTCATCTTCATCTCAATTGGCCAAAGCCATACCTCTTCCTCCTCCAATTACATAGCCTCCTCCTGGGACCGTGCCCCCTATGCCTCCTTACACTGAACCAAGTTTTCGGAAATGTAAAACTCCATCTTCCGAGTTTGGTAGTGCTTACGACCCGGATTTCGACGCTATTGCTTTCTGTGAGGAATACATTCTTTCTCATAGTGCCATAAACATGGATGACATTTCTTTGAAGAAACATTTAGAGGTGCTGGCTTGAGGAGAAATTCGGATAGTGAGGGTGTGCGTAACCTTTCTGAAGCAGCTTAATGAAACTCTTCTTGGAGATACCCAAAGGGAATTGGCCGACTTTCATTCTGAGGTGGCTTCTCTAAGGGAGACCAAGTCAAAATTAGAGGCCGAGAAGGGGTTCTTTCCTCCAATCTTTCCAAACTTCGTAAAATGGTGAAGCATTTTGAAGCAACTTGTGCTATGGTAGAGGGCTTCCAAAAGAAGGATGAGGAGACTACCGCCATGTCTTTGGGGAGAAATTGAGCCTGAAGGAAGAACTGGAGAGACTTGAAGAAGAATATGGGTATCTGGAGGAGTCTGAGGCCTAGAGAATGGACAAGATAGCGGAGAATTTGAAGGCACAATTTCGACTTCGTGCACCCGAGGTGGACCTCACTCCTATTGATCTCGACAGTCGTGGTTGAAGGAAAAATTGTTTCTCTTGAGGCCTAAACCATCTTTGCCAAGGACCCGAAGACTTCAGGTGCCCGAGTAGATGAGACTCTCCTAGACTCCACTATTCGAACTACTGAGAATCTTCTTACCTCTCCGGTCTGAGTTGATGAGGTAGCCGACATGATTATTGAAGAGCATGATCCTTGGTGCACGAATTATAAATCACACCTTTCACAACTCGTACCACTAACCAGCAAGTGCACTGGGTCGTCCAAGTAATACCTTATGTGAGTAAGGGTCGATCCCACGGAGATTGTTGGCTTGAAGCAAGCTATGGTTATTTTGTAATTCTTAGTCAGGAAGTTAATAATAAAAATGGTTGGGTTTATGAAAATTAATTAACATAAAATAAATAATACTTGTTATGTAGTAATGGAGAACAAATTGAGGTTTTGGAGATGCTTTGTCTTCTGAATCTCTGCTTTTCTACTGTCTTCTTCTTCACGCACGCAGGTCTCCTTCCATGGCAAGCTGTATGTTGGTGGATCACCGTTGTCAATGGCTACCATCCATCCTCTCAGTGAAAATGGTCCAAATGCGCTGTCACCGTACGACTAATCATCTATCGGTTCTCACCCATGTTGGAATAGAATCTGTTGATTCTTTTGCGTCTGTCACTACGCCCAACACTCGCGGGTTTGAAGCTCGTCACAGTCATCCCTTCCCAGATCCTACTCGGAATACCATAGACAAGGTTTAGACTTTTCGGATCTCAGGAATGGCCGCCAATAATTCTAGCCTATACCACGAAGACTTTGATCGTGAACCAGGAGGCTAAGAGATACACACTCAAGCTAGTGCAGATAGAACGGAGGTGGTTGTCAGGCACGCGTTCATAGGTGAGAATGATGATGAAAGTCACGGATCATCACATTCATCAGGGTGAAGTGCGAGTGAATATCTTAGAATAGAAACAAGCGTGATTGAATGAAAAATAGTAGTAATTGCATTAATTCATCAAAACACAGCAGAGCTCCTCACCCCCAACCATGGAGTTTAGAGACTCATGCCGTCAGAAATACAATGTGAAGTGTAAAAATATCATGAGATGCATAGTAAATCTCTAAAAGTTGTTTTTATACTCAACTAGTAGCTAGGGTTACAGAAAATAAGTAACTAAGTGCAGAAATCCACTTCCGGGGCCCACTTGGTGTGTGCTTGGACTGAGCATCGAGCTATACACGTGTAGAGGCTTCTCTTGGAGTTAAACGCCAGGTTGTAACCTGTTTCTGGTGTTTAACTCTGGTTTGTAACCTGTATCTGGCATTTAACTTCAGAATAGAGTAGAAAGTTGGCGTTTGAACGCCAGTTTGCGTCATTAAAACTCGGACAAAGTATGGACTATTATATATTGCTGAAAAGCCCTGGATGTCTACTTTCCAACGCAATTAAGAGTGTGCCAATTGGATTTCTGTAGCTCCAGAAAATATACTTCGAGTGTAGGGAGGTCAGAATCCAACAGCATCTGCAGTCCTTTGTCAGCCTCTGAATCAGATTTTTGCTCAGGTCCCTCAATTTCAGCCAGAAAATATCTAAAATCACAGAAAAACACACAAACTCATAGTAAAGTCTAGAAATGTGAATTTTGCTTAAAAACTAATAAAAATATAATAAAAACCAACTAAATCATACTAAAAATACCTAAAAATAATGCCAAAAAGCGTATAAATTATCCGCTCATCACAACACCAAACTTAAATTGTTGCTTGTCTCCAAGCAACTGAAAATCAAATAGGATAAAAAGAAGAGAATATACTATAAATTCCAAAATATCAATGAAACTTAGCTCCAATTAGATGAGCGGGACTAGTAGCTTTTTGCCTCTGAATAGTTTTGGCATCTCACTTTATCCTTTGAAGTTCAGAATGATTGGCATCTATAGGAACTCAGAATTAAGATAGTGTTATTGATTCTCCTAGTTCAGTATGTTGATTCTTGAACACAGCTACTTTATGAGTCTTGGCCGTGCCCTAAGCACTTTGTTTTCCAGTATTACCACCGGATACATAAATGCCACAGACACATAACTGGGTGAACCTTTTCAGATTGTGACTCAGCTTTGCTAGAGTCCCCAATTAGAGGTGTCCAGGGTTCTTAAGCACACTCTTTTTGCTTTTCACTTGACACCTTCACGCCACAAGCACATGATTAGGGACAGCTTGGTTTAGCCGCTTAGGCCAGGATTTTATTCCTTTGGGCCCTCCTATCCATTAATGCTCAAAGCCTTGGATCATTTTTATTACCCTTGCCTTTTGGTTTAAAGGGTTACTGGCTTTTTGCTCTTGCCTTTTGGTTTAAAGAGCTATTGGCTTTTTTTGCTTGCTTTTCCTTTTTCTTTCTTTTATTATTATTTTTTTTCGCAAGCTTTGTTCTTCACTGCTTTTTCTTGCATCAAGAATCAATTTTATGATTTTTCAGATTATCAATAACATTTCTCCTTTTTCGTTATACTTTCAAGAGCCAACAATTTTAACATTCATAAACAACAAATTCAAAAGACATATGCACTGTTCAAGCATTCATTCAGAAAGCAAAAAGTATTGTCACCACATCAAAATAATTAAACTAATCTCAAGGATGAATTCGAAATTCATGTACTTCTTGTTCTTTTGTAATTAAAGCATTTTTCATTTAAGAAAGGTGATGGATTCATAGGACATTCATAGCTTTAAGGCATAGACACTAGACACTAATGATCATGTAGTAAAGACACAAAACATAGTCAAACATAAAGCTTAAAACCGAAAATAGACAAGGAGATTAAGGAACGGGTCCACCTTAGTGAGGGTGGCGTCTTCTTCCTCTTGAAGAACCAATGGTGCTCTTGAGCTCCTCTATGTCTCTTCCTTGTCTTTGTTGCTCCTCCCTCATAGCTCTTTGATCTGCAGTCAAATGCTCTACCACTGAACTATGGACCCTTGAGATGAACCTCTCCATCTCTCATGACTCGAGGATGGAAGCAACTACTTTCTTTTTCCTCTTTCTAGAGGTTTTTCCGGCCTTAGGTGCCATAAATGGTTATGAAAAAACAAAAAGTAACGCTTTTTTTCCACACCAAACTTAAAAGGTTTGCTCGTCCTCGAGCAAAAGAAGAAAGAAGGGAGTATAAGGAGAAGTGGAGGAGATGGAGGTGTGTGAGTGGGTGGGTTTGAGAAGGGAATGGTTTGAATTTGAATAGTGAGGTAGGTGGGGATCCTGTGGGGTCCACAGATCCTGAGGGGTCAAGGACTTCTCATTCCTGCTCCATTTAGGCATGCAAAACGCCCTTAGAGTGCAATACTGGCGTTAAACGCCAGGTTGCAGCTTGTTTCTGGCATTTAACGCCAACTTTTCTTCCCTTTCTGGCGTTTAATGCCAACTTGGTGCTCTATTCTGGTGTTAAATGCCAGCTTGTTGCTTCTTTCTGGCGTTAAATGCCAGTCTGATGCTTCTTACTGGCGTTTAAACGCCAGTAAGCTCTTCCTCCAAGGTGAGCTGTTTTTAATGCTGTTTTTGATTTTGCTTTGATTTTTGTGACTCCACATGATCATCATCCTAAAGAAAACATAAAATAAAATGGAAAACAAAAAATTAACATAGATAAGTAAAATTGGGTTGCCTCCTAATAAGCACTTCTTTATTGTCTTTAGCTGGACCTTGCTGAGCTTTTAATCTAGTCTCAGCTTTGAGCATTCTTGCTCAAAATTGCCTTCAAGATAATGCTTGACTCTCTATCCATTAACAATGAACTTCTTATTAGAATCAATGTCTTGAAGCTCCACATAGCCATATGGTGACACACTTGTAATCACATATGGTCCTTTCCACCGGAATTTCAGTTTTTCGGGAAATAATCTGAGCCTAGAGTTAAACAGCAGAACCTTTTGTCCTGGTTCAAAGACTCTAGATGACAGTTTCTTATCATGCCACCTTTTTTCCTTCTCTTTGTAAATCTTAGAATTTTCGAAAGCATTGAGTCTGAATTTCTCTAGCTCATTCAGTGGAGCAATCTTTTTTCTCCAGCTAATTTGGCATCAAAGTTTAGGAACCTGGTTGCCCAGTAGGCCTTATGCTCCAGTTCCACGGGCAAATGACAGGCCTTACCATACACAAGCTGGTATGGAGAGGTCCCTATAGGAGTCTTGAATGCTGTTCTGTATGCCCACAGAGCCTCATCCAAGCTTCTTGCCCAATCCCTTCTACGGATACTTACAGTCCATTCCAGGATTCTTTTTAATTCTCTATTAGAGACTTCAGCCTGCCCATTTGTCTGTGGATGATATGGAGTTGCTACTTTGTGGCTAATTCCATATCGGACCATAGCAGAGTAAAGCTATTTATTGCAGAAGTGAGTGCCCCCATCACTGATTAGTGCTCTAGGGATACCAAACCTACTGAAGATATGTTTCTGGAGGAACTTCAGCACTGTCTTAGTATCATTAGTGGGTGTTGTAATGGCATCTACCCATTTGGATACATAGTCGACTGCCACCAGAATATAAGTGTTTGAGTATGATGGTGGGAAAGGCCCCATGAAGTCAATACCCCATACGTCAAACAACTCAATCTCTAAGATTCCTTGCTGAGGCATGGCGTAACCATAAGGCAGATTACCAGCTCTCTGGTAGCTGTCACAGTTACGCACAAACTCTCTAGAGTCTTTATAGAGAGTAGGCCAGTAGAAGCCACATTGGAGGACTTTTGTGGCTGTTTGCTCACCTCCGAAATGTCCTCCATACTGTGATCCATGACAATGCCATAGGATCTTCTGTGCTTTTTCTCTAGGCACACACCGACGGATTATTCCGTCTGCACATCTCTTAAAGAGATATGGTTCATCCCACAAGTAGTACTTTGCATCAGTAATTAATTTTTTTGTTTGTTGCATGCTGTACTCCTTGGGTATGAATCTTGCAGCTTTATAGTTTGCAATGTCTGCAAACCATGGTGTTTCCTGAATGGCAAACAATTGCTCATCCGGAAACGTTTCAGAGATCTCAATAGAGGAAAAGGACGCCCCCTCTACTGGTTCTATCCGGGACAGATGATTAGCCACTTGGTTCTCTGTCCCTTTTCTGTCTCTTATTTCTATATCAAACTCTTACAGAAGCAACACCCATCTTATGAGCTTGGGTTTTGAATCCTGCTTTGTGAGTAGATATTTAAGAGCAGCATGGTCAGTGTACACAATTACTTTTGATCCTACTAAGTATGATATAAACTTGTCAATGGCATAAACCACTGCAAGCAATTCTTTTTCTGTGGTTGTGTAATTTTTCTGGGCATCATTTAAAACACGACTAGCATAATAAATGACATGCAAAAGTTTGTTATGCCTCTGTCCCAATACTGCACCAATGGCATGGTCACTGGCATCACACATTAGTTCGAATGGTAATGTCCAGTCTGGTGCAGAAATAACCGGTGCTGTGACCAGCTTAGCTTTCAGGGTTTCAAACGCCTGCAGACACTCTGTGTCAAACACAAATGGCGTGTTAGCAGCTAGCAAATTGCTCAGAGGTTTTGCAATTTTTGAAAAATCCTTTATAAACCTCCTATAGAATCCTGCGTGCCCCAAAAAGCTTCTGATTGCCTTAACATTGGCAGGTGGTGGTAATTTTTCAATTACTTCAACTTTAGCTTGATCCACCTCTATTCCCTTGTTTGAAATTTTATGCCCAAGGACAATCCCTTCAGTCACCATAAAGTGACATTTTTCCCAGTTTAAAACTAGGTTGGTCTCTTGGCATCTTTTCAGAACAAGTGCTAAATGGTTAAGGCAGGAGCTGAATGAGTCTTCAAATACTGAAAAGTCATACATGAAGACTTCCAGAAATTTCTCTACCATATCAGAGAAGATAGAGAGCATGCACCTCTGAAAGGTTGCAGGTACATTGCACAGACCAAAAGGCATCCTTCTGTAGGCAAACACTCCAAAAGGACATGTGAATGCTGTTTTCTCTTGGTCCTGAGGATCTACTGCAATTTGGTTGTAACCTGAATAGCCATCCAAAAAGCAGTAGTATTCATGACCTGCTAGTCTTTCTAGCATCTGGTCTATGAATGGTAAAGGAAAGTGATCCTTCCTGGTGGCTGTATTGAGCCTTCTGTAATCAATACACATACGCCATGCTGTAACTTTTCTTGTAGGAACTAGTTCATTCTTTTCATTATAAACCACTGTCACGCCTCCCTTCTTGGGGACAACTTGGACAGGGCTCACCCAGGGGCTATCAGAAATAGGATAAATAATTTCAGCCTCCAATAACTTGGTGACCTCTTTCTGCACCACCTCCTTCATGGCTAGATTTAGCCGCCTCTGTGGTTGAACCACTAGCTTAGCATCGTCCTCCAATAGGATCTTGTGCATGCATCTTACTAGGCTGATGCCCTTAAGATCACTTATGGACCACCCAAGAGCTATCTTGTATGTCCTTAGCACTTGAAGTAGTGCTTTCTCTTCCTGTGGATTTAAAGCAGAGCTTATGATCACCGGAAAAGTGTCACCTTCTCCCAGAAATGCATATTTCAGGGATGGTGGTAATGGTTTGAGCTCGGGTTTAAGAGGTTTCCCCTCAGAGGCTCTTTTATTTCCTCTGATTCCTCCAGATCAGGCTGAACATCTTTAAAGATGTCTTCTAACTCTGATTCGAGACTCTCAGCCATGTTGATCTCCTATACCAGGGAGTCAATAATATCAACACTCATGCAGTCTTTTGATGTATTTGGATGCTTCATTACCTCAACAGCATTCAGCCTGAACTCATCCTCATTTACTCTTAAGGTCACTTCCCCTTTTTGGACATCAATGAGGGTTCGTCCAGTTGCTAGGAAGGGTCTTCCTAAAATGAGAGTTGCACTCTTGTACTCCTTCATCTCTAGCACTATAAAGTCAGTGGGAAAGGCAAATGGCCGAACATTGACAATCATGTCCTCAATTATGCCTGATGGATATTTAATGGAGCCATCAGCAAGTTGAAGACATATTCGGGTTAGTTTGACCTCTTCAGTCAAGCCAAGCTTTCTGATAGTGGATGCAGGGATTAGATTGATACTTGCCCCAAGGTCACATAAAGCTGTCTTGGTACAAGTACCCTCTAATGTGCATGGTATCATAAAGCTTCCGGGATCCTTAAGCTTTTCTGGTAAGCTTGTTAGGATGACTGCACTGCATTCTTCAGTGAGAAAAACTTTTTCTGTTTCTCTCCAATCCTTCTTATGACTTAAGATCTCTTTCATGATCTTAGCATAAGAGGGTATTTGCTCAAGTGCCTCTGCAAACGGAATCTTTATTTCAAGAGTCCTGAGATAGTCTGCAAAGCGGGCAAATTGCTTATCCTATTCCGCTTGGCGGAGTTTCTGCAGATAAGGTATTTTGGCTTTATATTCTTCAACCTTAGTTGCTGCAGGTTTATTTCCTACAGAGGTAGGTTGAGAAGCCTTCTTGAGGGAGTTATTATCATCACTTGCAGGTGTCTGATCCCTCACTGGCGTTTGAACGCTAGAACTGGACATGGATTGGGCGTTTAACGCCAGTTTTTCACCCTTTTCTGGCGTTTAAATGCCAGACTTGTTCCTCTCTGGGCTCTTACTATCCTCAGAGGGATTTTGGGTAGCAAGTTGCTCATCCTCTGTCAGCTATTCTTTTCTTGGCTTTCTGCTGCTTTGAGTTGAGGTATTTAACGTTTTTCTACTTCTTAATCGAACTGCTTGGCACTCCTCTGTTATCTTTTTTGATAATTGCTATTTTGTCTGATTCAATTGTGATTCCATATCCTTGTTAGCAATTTTGGTTTCTTGTAGCATCTCCTTAA
Source organism: Arachis hypogaea (assembly GCF_003086295.3). NCBI lineage: Eukaryota > Viridiplantae > Streptophyta > Magnoliopsida > Fabales > Fabaceae > Arachis > Arachis hypogaea. The sequence goes on from NC_092049.1 coordinate 20,914,345, forward strand.
ATTTTGCTAACTGCCTTGTTATAGAAGATAGTTGCTGATTGAGTTCAGCAACTTGTTCCTGAGGACTAAAGTCAGTTGATACTGCCTTAGCTTATTCTTTCATAGAGGACTCATTACTTATGTACAGATGCTAATTTCTAGTAACTATATCGATAAGCTCTTGAGCCTCTTCAATAATCTTTCTCATGTGTATAGATCCACCAGCTGAGTAGCCTAGAGATGTCTGAGCTTTTTCTGTAAGCCCATAGTAGAAGATGTCTAATTGTACCCACTCTGAAAATATTTCAGAGGAGAATTCCTTAGCATCCCTCTGTACCTCTCCCATGCGTTATAAAGGGATTCATCATCCTCTTGTTTAAAGCCTTGGATGTCCAGCCTTAGCTATGTCATCCTTTTTGGAGGGAAATATTAATTCAAGAATTTGTCTGATAACTGTTTTCATGTTCTTATGCTTGCTGTAGGTTGGTTATTTAACCACCTCTTAGCTTGATCTTTTACAGCAAATGAAAACAGTAATAATCTGTAGATATCCTGATCTACTTCCTTGTCATGTACTGTGTCAGCAATTTGCAAGAACTGTGCCAGAAACTCAGTAGGTTCTTCCTGTGGAAGACCAGAATACTGACAATTTTGCTGCACCATGACAATGAGTTGAGGATTTAGCTCAAAACTGCTTGCTTTGATGGGAGGTATACAGATGCTACTCCCATATGCAGCAGTAATGGGGTTAGCATATGACCCCAGAGTCCTTCTGGACTGTTCATTTTCACTTAAGTCCATGATGGAGAAAAGGAAATTGATATGAATTGCAAATAAAATATATTTTTATTTTTATTTTATAAAAAAATGAATAGATAAATAAAAAAATAAAATAAAATAAAGTAATTAGAAATTAAATATAGATTTCGAAAAGTAAGAGAAAGATAAAATTGAAAACTAAAATAATTACTTAATTAAGAAGATTTGAAAAACTTTGGATATGATTTTTGAAAAAGATTTTGAATTTTGAAATTTCAAAACTAAGATAAGATAGAATAGAAAGTTTTAAAATAAAAATCTGAATTTTTAAAGGAAAATTCGAAAATTAATTAAAATAAAGAGAAAATATATTTTTGAATTTAATGAAGAAAGAGAAAAACAGTAAAAATGACACCAAACTTAAATTTTTAGATCAAAATAAGGAAAACAAACAGGAAAATTTTGAATATCACGATGAACGCTAAGAACAACTTTTGAAAAATTTTTAAGGAAACAGAAACACAAAGAACACCAAACTTAAAAAATTTTATATTCTGAGCACTAATAATTCGAAAAAAAGGAAAGAAAAATAAAATAATGCAATTGACACCAAACTTAAAATATGAAACTAAACTCAAACAGAAAAACTCAATTATTAGTTTATAAAAATTTTTGAAAAATTTAAAAACAAAAAATAAGGATTTTAAAAAAAAGTTTCAACCAAAAACAATAATAGAAGACGCAATTTTAGTGACTCTAAACTAAAAAGATAATTTTTTTCCTAATCTAAGCAACAAAATAAACCGCCAGTTGTCCAAACTCGAACAATCCCCGGCAACGGCGCCAAACATTTGGTGCACGAATTGTGAATCACACCTTTCACAACTCGTATCACTAACCAGCAAGTGCACTGGGTCGTCCAAGTAATACCTTACGTGAGTAAGGGTCGATCCCACGGAGATTGTTGGCTTGAAGCAAGCTATGGTTATTTTGTAATTCTTAGTCAGGAAGTTAATAATAAAAATGGTTGGGTTTATGAAAAGTAATTAACATAAAATAAATAATACTTGTTATGCAGTAATGGAGAACAGATTGAGGTTTTGGAGATGCTCTGTCTTCTGAATCTCTGCTTTCCTACTGTCTTCTTCTTCACGCACGCAGGTCTCCTTCCATGGTAAACTGTATGTTGGTGGATCACTGTTGTCAATGGCTACCATCCATCCTCTCGGTGAAAATGGTCCAAATGCGCTGTCACCGCACGGCTAATCATCTGTCGGTTCTCACTCATGTTGGAATAGAATCCGTTGATTCTTTTGCGTCTGTCCCTCCGCCCAACACTCGCGAGTTTGAAGTTCGTCACAGTCATCCCTTCCCAGATCCTACTCGGAATATCACAGACAAGGTTTAGACTTTCCGGATCTTAGGAATGGCCGCCAATAATTCTAGCCTATACCACGAAGACTCTGATCATGAACCAGGAGGCTAAGAGATACACACTCAAGCTAGTGCAGATAGAACGGAGGTGGTTGTCAGTCACGCGTTCATAGGTGAGAATGATGATGAGTGTCACGGATTATCACATTCATCAGGGTGAAGTACGAATGAATATCTTAGAATAGAAACAAGCGTGATTGAATGAAAAACAGTAGTAATTGCATTAATTCATCGAAACACAGCAAAGCTCCTCACCCCAACCATGGGGTTTAGAGACTCATGCTGTCAGAAATACAATGTGAAGTGTAAAAATGTCATGAGATGCATAGTAAGTCTCTAAAAGTTATTTTTATACTCAACTAGTAGCTAGGGTTACAGAAAATAAGTAACTAAGTGCAGAAATCCACTTCTGGGGCCCACTTGGTGTGTGCTTGGGCTGAGCATTGAGCTATACACGTGTAGAGGCTTCTCTTGGAGTTAAATGCCAGGTTGTAACCTGTTTCTGGTTTTTAACTCTGGTTTGTAACCTGTTTCTGGCGTTTAACTTCAGAATATGGTAGAAAGTTGGCGTTTGAACGCCAGTTTGTGTCATCAAAACTCGGGAAAAATATAGACTATTATATATTTCTGGAAAGCCCTGGATGTCTACTTTCCATTGCAATTAAGAGCGCACCAATTGGGTTTCTGTAGCTCCAGAAAATCTACTTCGAGTGTAGGGAGGTCAGAATCCAATAGCATCTACAGTCCTTTGTCAGCCTCTGAATCAGATTTTTTCTCAGGTCCCTCAATTTCAGCCAGAAATACCTGAAATCACAAAAAAATATACAAACTCATAGTAAAGTCTAGAAATGTTAATTTTTCTTAAAAACTAATAAAAATATAATAAAAACTAACTAAATCATACTAAAAACTACCTAAAAACAATGCCAAAAAGCGTATAAATTATCCGCTCATCAATCCTCCTCCTTCTTAGTTTTATTTTTGGACTTTTATGCTTATATTTGATGGCCCGGTGTATGGGTCTTTGAACACTTCGTTTTTTGTAATAGTTGGATATTGTTTTCCCTGGTTCAGGCTTTTGAATGCTTTAGCTTTTACTTTTTCACACTTATTTTGTGGTTTTATAAGTATTTATAGTTTTGACTTGCATAGTAGTAGTTTTGTTTGCTTTTTTTCGTGAATTCAAAGATCATTTTATAACAAAAATTTTAGTAATTGAAGATGTTATCTTCTCTGTAAAACTTTTTCTGCTAAAGTTGTCATATTTTTAGTTGTTCCAACTATGTGAGATTAGTAGCTTTCGTTGTTGTGAAAAAAAATTTTACAAGTTATTTTAGACTCTCTTTTCAACTCGTTTAGTCAAGTTGTTCTACAAGGTCGGATAACTTATTCTTGCTGTGTCAACTTAGTAGGATAAATAATCATGAAATAAAGAATATCATTAATGAAAAATGATTTACAAGTGAATTTGCTATTTGCTACTAAGAGTTTTCTTATTTTAACTCCAAGCCTTTGCTATGATGCCTCATTGAAACCCCCTCAGAAAAACCTTTTTTGAAAAAAAAAACCATGAAGCCGGAAAAAAGAGTACACCAGAGAGAAAGGTTCACTTTCTAGCTGTGGTACCTCTTCATGTTGCATGCGTGCCACGACCTATGAAGCTCGTTCCCTAGTAGGTCGAACACTTTGTAGTAAATTTTTTCCAAAACTTCAATGATCTTGTGAGGTCTTTTCTAATTTGCAGCCAACTTTTCATCACCCAACCTCTGTACCCTGATGTCATTTCTGATAAGAATAAGGTCATTTATGGCAAAGTTTCTTCTGATGACTTTTTTGTTGTATCTTGTGGACATCATTTGTTTCAATGCTTCCTCCCTTATCCGAGCTTATTCTCAGATTTCTGGAAGGAGGTCGAGCTCTTCTTTCTAAGCTTGGATCTTTCCTACTTCATTATAAAATCTTACTGATGAGCGGATAATTTATACGCCTTTTGGCATTATTTTTAGTATGTTTTTAGTAGAATCTAGTTACTTTTAGGGATGTTTTTATTAGTTTTTATGTTAAATTCACATTTCTGGACTTTACTATAAGTTTGTGTGTTTTTCTGTGATTTCAAGTATTTTCTGGCTGAAATTGAGGGACTTGAGCAAAAATCAGATTCAGAGGTTGAAGAAGGACTGCTGATGCTGTTGGATTCTGACCTCCTTGCACTCAAAGTGGATTTTTTGGAGCTACAGAACTCAACATGGCGCGCTTCCAATTGCGTTGGAAAGTAGACATCCAGGGCTTTCCAGCAATATATAATAGTTCATACTTTGAACGAGTTTAGATGACGTAAAAGGGCGTTGAACGCCAGTTCTACGCTGCTGTCTGGAGTTAAATGCTAGAAACAAGTCACAAACCAGAGTTGAACGCCAGAAATACGTTACAACCTGGCGTTCAACTCCAGAAAGAGCCTCTGCACGTGTAACATTCAAGCTCAGCCCAAGCACACACCAAGTGGGCCCCGAAAGTGGATTTATGCATCAATTACTTACTTCTGTAAACCCTAGTAGCTAGTTTATTATAAATAGGACTTTTTACTATTGTATTAGACATCTTTGGACGCCTGGTTCTTAGATCAGAGGGGCTGGCCATTCGGCCATGCCTGGACCTTTCACCTATGTATTTTCAACGGTAGAGTTTCTACACTCCATAGATTAAGGTGTGGAGCTCTGCTGTTCCTCAAGAATTAATGCAAAGTACTACTATTTTTCTATTCAATTCAATTTATTCCGCTTCTAAGATATTCATTCGCACTTCAACCTGAATGTGATGAACGTGTCAATCATCATCATTCCCTATGAACGCGTGCCTGACAACCACTTCCGTTCTACCTTAGATTGAATGAGTATCTCTTGGATCTCTTAATCAGAATCATCGTGGTATAAGCTAGATTGATGGCGGCATTCATGAGAGTCCGAAAAGTCTAAACCTTGTTTGTGGTATTCCTAGTAGGACTCTGGGATTGAATGACTGTGACGAACTTCAAACTCGCGATTGCTGGGCGTAGTGACAGACGCAAAAGGAGGGTGAATCCTATTCCAGCATGATCGAGAACCTCAGATGATTAGCCGTGTTGTGACAGAGCATTTGGACCATTTTCACAAGAGGATGGGACGCAGCCATTGACAAGGGTGATGCCTCCAGACGATTAGCCATGCAGTGACAGCGCATCGGACCATTTTCCAGAGAGGATACAAAGTAGCCATTGACAACGGTGATGTCCTTACATAAAGCCAGCCATTGAAAGGAGTAAGATTGATTGGATGAAGACAGCAGGAAAGCAGAGGTTCAGAGGAACGAATGCATCTCTATACGCTTATCTGAAATTCTAACCAATGAATTACATAAGTATTTCTATCCCTATTTTATGTTCACTTCTTATTTAATTTCGAAAACTCCATAACCTTTTGATATCCGCCTGATTGAGATTTACAAGGTGACCATAGCTTGCTTCATACCAACAATCTCCGTGGGATCGACCCTTACTCATGTAAGGTTTATTACTTGGACGACCCAGTGCACTTGCTGGTTAGTTGTGCGAAGTTGTGATAAAAAGTTGAGATTACAATTGAGCGTACCATGTTGATGGTGCCATTGATGATCACAATTTCGTGCACCAAGTTTTTGGCGCCGTTGCTGGGGATTGTTCGAGTTTGGACAACTGACGGTTCATCTTGTTGCTCAGATTGGGTAACTTTCTTTTCGTTTTCTTTTCAAAAATTTTTCAAAAATTTTTCAAAAAAATCTTCCAAAAATTTCTCCTTTGTTTTCGAAAAAAAAAATTAAAATAAAAATGTTTTCAAAAATATATTTTTCTTCAGAATTTTTAAGAATGAATTCTAGAGTTTCATGAAGCATGTTGAAGCATGCTGGCTATAAAACCATGTCTAAATTCTTTTGGACATAAGTTTTGGCTTAAAATTGAATGAATTACTCCCATATTCATGCTAAAGCTTGACTGGCTATTAAGCCATGTCTAACCCTCAGATTGGAGCTTTAGGTTAAGATTGTAAGATTCCTGGAATTCATATTAAAAATTTTGGAATCTTTATTTTTCTTTTTCAAATGATTTTCGAAAAATATAAAATAAAAATAAAAAAAAATCATAAAATCATAAAAATCAAAAAAATATTTCATGTTTCTTGTTTGAGTCTTGAGTCAAGTTGAAAGTTTGGTGTCAATTGCATATTCATCTTGCATTTTTCGAAAAAATTCATGCATTCATAGTGTTCTTCATGATCTTCAAGTTGTTCTTGGTAAGTCTTCTTGTTTGATCTTGATGTTTTCTTGTTTTGTGTCTTTTCTTGTTTTTCATATGCATTATTGCATCCATAGAGTCTAAACATGAAAGATTTTTAAGTTTGGTGTCTTGCATGTTTTCTTTGCATATAAAAATTTTCAAAAATATGTTCTTAATGTTCATCTTGACATTCAAAGTGTTCTTGGTGTTCATCTTGACATTCATAGCATTCTTGCATGCATTCATTGTTTTGATCCAAAATTTTCATGCATTGAGTCTTTTTCTTGTTTTTCTCCTTCATCATTAAAAATTCAAAAATTAAAAAAAAATATCTTTCCCTTTTTCTCTCTCAAAATTTCGAAAATTAGATTTGACTTTTTCAAAAAATTTTAAAAATCTAGTTGTTTCTTATGAGTCAAATCAAATTTTCAATTTAAAAATCCTATCTTTTTCAAAATCTTTTTCAAAAATCAAATCTATTTCATTTTTCTTAGTTATTTTCGAAAATTATAAAAATATTTTTCAAAAATATTTTTCTTAATTTTATCTCATAATTTTCGAAAATAACATCATCAATTAATGTTTTGATTCAAAAATTTCAAGTTTGTTACTTGCTTGTTAAGAAAGATTCAAACTTTGAGTTCTAGAATCATATCTTGTGATTTCTTATGAATCAAGTCATTAATTGTGATGTTAAAAATCAAATCTTTTTCAAAACTAATTTCAATCATATCTTTTCAAAAATATCTTCTTATCTTATCTTTTTCAAAAATTTGATTTCAAAATATCTTTTCCTAACTTCTTATCTTTTCAAAATTTGTTTCAACTAACTAACTAACTTTTTGTTTGTTTCTTATCTTTTTCAAAACTACCTAACTAACTCTCTCTCTCTAATTTTCGAAAATATCTTCCCTCTTTTTCAAAAATTCTTTTTAATTAACTAATTATTTTAATTTTTTATTTTAATTTTCGAAAATTACTAACCTTTTTCAAAAACTATTTTCGAAAATCACTAACCCTTTTTCAAAAATAATTTTCGAAAATCCTTCTCCCTTATCTCCTTCTAATTATTTATTCATCTACTAACACTTCTCTTAATCTCACATCACTGCTCCTATCCTTACCCTTGTGTTTGGATTCTTCATTCTTCTTCACCCCTATTCCTTTTCTTCTTCTACTAACAATAAGAAACCTCTTTACTGTGACATAGAGGATTCCTCTTCTTTTCTTGTTCTCTTCTCTTTCTTATGAGCAGGAACAAGGAAAAAGGCATTCTTGTTGAAGCTGATCCAGAACCTGAAAGGACTCTGAAGAGAAAACTAAGAGAAGCTAAATTACAACAATCCAGAGACAACCTTATTGAAAATTTCGAATAGGAAGAGGAGATGGCAGCCGAACCCAACAACAATAATGCAAGGAGAATGCTTGGTGACTTTACTGCACCTAATTCCAATTTACATGGAAGAAGCATCTCCATTCCTGCCATTGGAGCAAACAACTTTAAGCTGAAACCTCAATTAGTTTCTCTGATGCAGCAGAACTGCAAGTTTCATGGACTTCCATCTGAAGATCCTTTTCAGTTCTTAACTGAATTCTTGCAGATATGTGATACTGTTAAGACTAATGGAGTAGATCCTGAAGTCTACAGGCTCATGCTTTTCCCTTTTGCTGTAAGAGACAGAGCTAGAGTGTGGTTGGACTCTCAACCTAGAGATAGCCTGAACTCTTGGGACAAGCTGGTCACGGCTTTCTTAGCCAAGTTCTTTCCTCCTCAAAAGCTGAGCAAGCTTAGAGTGGATGTTCAAACCTTCAGACAGAAAGAAGGTGAATCCCTCTATGAAGCTTGGGAAAGATACAAGCAACTGACCAAAAAGTGTCCTTCTGACATGCTTTCAGAATGGACCATCCTGGATATATTCTATGATGGTCTATCTGAATTGGCTAAGATGTCATTGGATACTTCTGCAGGTGGATCCATTCACCTAAAGAAAACGCCTGCAGAAGCTCAAGAACTCATTGACATGGTTGCTAATAACCAGTTCATGTACACTTCTGAGAGGAATCCTGTGAGTAATGGGATGCCTATGAAGAAGGGAGTTCTTGAAATTGATACTCTGAATGCCATATTGGCTCAGAATAAAATATTGACTCAGCAAGTCAATATGATTTCTCAGAGTCTGAATGGAATGCAAGCTGCATCCAACAGTACTCAAGAGGCATCTTCTGAAGAAGAAGCTTATGATCCTGAAAACCCTGCAATAGCAGAGGTAAATTATATGGGTGAACCTTATGGAAACACCTATAACCCATCATGGAGAAATCATCCAAATTTCTCATGAAAGGATCAAAAGCCTCAACAAGGCTTTAATAATGGTGGAAGAAACAGGTTTAACAATAGTAAACCTTTTCCATCATCCACTCAGCAACAGACAGAGAACTCTGAACAAAATACCTCTAATTTAGCAAAATTAGTCTCTGATCTATCTAAGGCCACTGTGAGTTTCATGAATGAAACAAGGTCATCCATTAGAAATTTGGAGGCACAAGTGGGCCAGCTGAGTAAAAGGATCACTGAAATCCCTCCTAGTACTCTCCCAAGCAATACAGAAGAAAATCCAAAAGGAGAGTGCAAGGCCATTGAATTAATCACCATGGCCGAACCTGTGAAGGAAGGAGAGGACGTGAATCCCAAGGAGGAAGACCTCCTGGGACGTCCAGTGATCAATAAGGAGCTTCCCTCTGAGGAACCAAAGGAATCTGAGACTCATCTAGAGACCATAGAGATTCCATTGAATCTCCTTATGCCATTCATGAGCTCTGATGAGTATTCCTCTTCTGAAGAGAATGAGGATGTTACTGAAGAGCAAGCTGCCAAGTTTCTTGGTGCAATCATGAAGCTGAATGCCAAATTATTTGGTATTGAGACTTGGGAAGATGAACCTTCCTTGTTCACCAATGAACTAAGTGATCTGGATCAACTGACATTGCCTTAAAAGAAACAGGATCCTGGAAAGTTCGTAATACCTTGTACCATAGGCAACATGATCTTTGAAAAGGCTCTGTGTGACCTTGGTTCAGGGATAAACCTCATGCCCCTCTCTGTAATAGAGAAACTGGGAATCTATGGGGTGCAAGCCACTAAAATCTCATTAGAGATGGCAGACAATTCGAGAAAACAGGCTTATGGATAAGTAGAGGACGTGTTAGTAAAGGTTGAAGACCTTTACATCCCTGCTGATTTCATAATCCTAGATACTGGGAAGGATGAGGATGAATTCATCATCCTTGGAAGACCCTTCCTAGCCACAGCAAAAGCTGTGATTGATGTGGACAGAGGAGAATTGATCCTTCAATTAAACGAGGACAACCTTGTGTTTAAAACTCAAGGATCTCTCTCTGTACCCATGGAGAGGAAGCACAGTAAGCTTCTCTCATTGCAGAGTCAACCAGAGCCCCCACAGTCAAACTCTAAGTTTGGTGTTGAACTCCCATATCTAAACTCTAAGTTTGGTGTTGGAGAGTCTCAACAATGCTCTGAACACCTGTGAGGCTCCATGAGAGCCCACTGTCAAGTTATTGACATTAAAGAAGCGCTTGTTGGGAGGCAACCCAATTTTCATCTAATTTCTATTTTTATTGTTTTTCATGTTTTATTAGGTTCATGATCATGTGGAGTCACAAAATAAATATAAAAATTGAAAACGGAATCAAAAACAGCAGAAGAAAAATCACACCCTGGAGGAAGACCTTACTGGCGTTTAAACGCCAGTAAGAAGCATCTGGCTGGCGTTCAACGCCAGAACAGAGCATGGTTCTGGCGCTGAACGCCCAAAATGGGCAGCATCTGGGCGTTTGAATGCCAGAATTGCACCCTGGAGAAGAGCTGGCGCTGAACGCCCAGAACAAGCACCAATCTGGCGCTGAACGCCCAGAGTTGTGTGCAAGGGCATTTTGCATGCCCAATTTGGTGCAAGGTTGTAAATCCTTGAACACCTCAGGATCTGTGGACCCCACAGGATCACCTCAGGATCTGTGGACCCCATAGGATCCCCACCTATCACCACTTCACCACTCACATCCATCCACTCTTCCCCATAAACCTACCTCATAAACTCTACCTACCTTCAAAATTCAAAATCAATTTCCCACCTAAACCCACCCTTATGGCCGAACCTTACCCCCCCTTCCTTCCCTATATATAGCCCTCCATTCTTCCTCATTTTCACACAACACAACCCTCTCTTCTCTTCTTGGCCGAATACACCACTCCCCCCCTCCTCCATATTTTCTTCTTCTTCTTCATCTATTCTTTCTTTTCTTGCTCGAGGGCAAGCAATATTCTAAGTTTGGTGTGGTAAAAGCATAAGCTTTTTGTTTTTCCATTACCATTGATGGCACCTAAGACCGGAGAATCCTCTAGAAAAGGGAAAGGGAAGACAAAAGCTTCCACCTCCGAGTTATGGGAGATGGAAAGATTCATCTCCAAAGCTCATCAAGACCACTTCTATGATGTTGTGGCCAAGAAGAAGGTGATCCCTGAGGTCCCTTTCAAGCTCAAGAAGAATGAGTATCCGGAGATCCGACATGAAATCCAAAGAAGAGGTTGGGAAGTTCTAACAAAACCCATCCAAAGTCGGCATCCTAATGGTTCAAGAGTTCTATGCCAATGCATGGATCACTAGGAACCATGATCAAAGTAAGAACCCGGACCCAAAGAATTATCTCACCATGGTTCGGGGGAAATACTTAGATTTTAGTCCGGAAAATGTGAGGTTGGCGTTTAACTTGCCTATGATGCAAGGAGATGCACGCCCCTACACTAGAAGGGTCAACTTTAATCAAAGGTTGGACCAAGTCCTCATGGACATATGTGTGGAAGGATCTCAATGGAAGATTGACTCCAAAGGCAAGCCGGTTCAACTAAGAAGACTGGACCTCAAGCCTGCAGCTAGAGGATGGTTAGAGTTCATACAACGCTCCATCATCCCCACTAGCAACCGATCTAAAGTTACTGTGGATCGGGCCATCATGATTCATAGCATCATGATTGGAGAGGAAGTAGAAGTTCATAAAGTCATCTCCCTTGAACTCTACAAAATAGCCGAAAAGTCCTCCCCCATGGCAAGGCTAGTTTTTTCTCATCTTATTTGCCATCTCTGTTACTCAGCTGGAGCTTTCATAGAAGGAGACATTTCCATTGAGGAAGAGAAGCCCATCACTAAGAAAAGGATGGAGCAAGCAAGAGAGCCCATTCATGGAGCTCAAGAGGCGCATGAAGCTCATCACCATGAGATCCCGGAGATGCCTCCAATGCATTTCCCTCCACAAAACTATTGGGAGCAAATTAACACCTCCCTAGGAGAATTAAGTTCCAACATGGGACAACTAAGGGTGGAACATCAAGAGCACTCCATCATCCTTCATGAAATAAGAGAAGATCAAAAAGCAATGAGGGAGGAGCAACAAAGACAAGGAAGAGACATAGAAGAGCTTAAGGACATCATTGGTTCCTCAAGAATGAAACGCCACCATTACTAAGGTGGACTCATTCCTTGTTCTTACATTCTCTGTTTTTCGTTTTCTTTATGTTAAGTGCTTATCCATGTTTGTGTCTTATTACATGATCATTAGTATTTAGTAACTATGTCTTAAAGTTATGAATGTCCTATGAATCCATCACCTCTCTTAAATAAAAAAAATGTTTTAATTCAAAAGAACAAGAAGTACATGAGTTTCGAATTTATCCTTGAACTTAGTTTAATTATATTGATGTGGTGACAATGCTTCTTGTTTTCTGAATGAATGCTTGAACAGTGCATATGTCTTTTGAAGTTGTTGTTTAAGAATGTTAAATATGTTGGTTCTTGAAAGACTGATGACAAGGAGACATGTTATTTGATAATCTGAAAAATCATGAAAATGATTCTTGAAGCAAGAAAAAGCAGCAAAGAACAAAGCTTGCAGAAAAAAAAAGGCGAAAAAAAAATAGAAAGAAAAAGAAAAAGCAAGCAGAAAAAGCCAAAAGCTCTTAAAACCAAGAGGCAAGAGCAAAAAGCCAATAACCTTTAAAACCAAAAGGCAAGGGCAAATAAAAAGGATCCCAAGGCTTTGAGCATCAGTGGATAGGAGAGCCTAAAGGAATAAAATCCTGGTCTAAGCGGCTAAACCAAGCTGTCCCTAACCATGTGCTTGTGGCGTCAAGGTGTCAAGTGAAAACTTGATACTGAGCGGTTAAAGTCAAGGTCCAAAGCAAAAAAAGAGTGTGCTTAAGAACCCTGGACACCTCTAATTGGGGACTTTAGCAAAGCTGAGTCACAATCTGAAAAGTTTCACCCAATTATGTGTCTGTGGCATTTATGTATCCGGTGGTAATACTGGAAAATAAAGTGCTTAGGGGCCATGGCCAAGACTCATAAAATAGCTGTGTTCAAGAATCATCATACTGAACTAGGAGAATCAATAACACCATCTGAACTCTGAGTTCCTATAGAAGCCAATCATTCTGAACTTCAATGGATAAAGTGAGATGCCAAAACTATTCAAGAGGCAAAAAGCTACAAGTCCCGCTCATCTGATTGGAGCTATGTTTCATTGATAGTTTGGAATTTATAGTATATTCTCTTCTTTTTATCCTATTTGATTTTCAGTTGCTTGGGGACAAGCAACAATTTAAGATTGGTGTTGTGATGAGCGGATAATTTATACGCCTTTTGGCATTGTTTTTAGTATGTTTTTAGTAGAATCTAGTTACTTTTAGGGATGTTTTTATTAGTTTTTATGTTAAATTCACATTTCTGGACTTTACTATGAGTTTGTGTGTTTTTCTGTGATTTTAGGTATTTTCTGGCTGAAATTGAGGGACTTGAGCAAAAATCAGATTCAGAGGTTGAAGAAGGACTGCTGATGCTGTTGGATTCTGACCTCCCTGCACTCAAAGTGGATTTTCTGGAGCTACAAAACTCAACATGGCGCGCTTCCAATTGCGTTGGAAAGTAGACATCCAGGGCTTTCCAGCAATGTATAATAATCCATACTTTGAACGAGTTTGGACGACGTAAAAGGGCGTTGAACGCCAGTTTTACGCTGCTGTCTGGAGTTAAACGCCAGAAACAAGTCACAAACCAGAGTTGAACGCCAGAAATACGTTACAACCTGGCGTTCAACTCCAGAAAGAGCCTCTGCACGTGTAACATTCAAGCTCAGCCCAAGCACACACCAAGTGGGCCTCGGAAGTGGATTTATGCATCAATTACTTACTTCTGTAAACCTTAGTAGCTAGTTTATTATAAATAGGACTTTTTACTATTGTATTAGACATCTTTGGACGCCTGGTTCTTAGATCAGAGGGGCTGGCCATTCGGCCATGCCTGGACCTTTCACCTATATATTTTCAACGGTAGAGTTTCTACACTCCATAGATTAAGGTGTGGAGCTCTGCTGTTCCTCAAGAATTAATGCAAAGTACTACTGTTTTTCTATTCAATTCAATTTATTCCGCTTCTAAGATATTCATTCGCACTTCAACCTGAATGTGATGAACGTGAAAATCATCATCATTCCCTATGAATGCGTGTCTGACAACCACTTCCGTTCTACCTTAGATTGAATGAGTATCTCTTGGATCTCTTAATCAGAATCACCGTGGTATAAGCTAGATTGATGGCGGCATTCATGAGAGTCCGGAAAGTCTAAACCTTGTCTGTGATTGAATGACTGTGACGAACTTCAAACTCGCGATTGCTGGGCATAGTGACAGACGCAAAAGGAGGGTGAATCCTATTCCAGCATGATCGAGAACCTCAGATGATTAGCCGTGTTGTGACAGAGCATTTGGACCATTTTCACAAGAGGATGGGACGCAGCCATTAACAAGGGTGATGCCTCCAGACGATTAGCCATGCAGTGACAGCGCATCGGACCATTTTCCAGAGAGGATACAAAGTAGCCATTGACAACGGTGATGTCCTTACATAAAGCCAGCCATTGAAAGGAGTAAGATTGATTGGATGAAGACAGCAGGAAAGCAGAGGTTCAGAGGAACGAATGCATCTCTATACGCTTATCTGAAATTCTAACCAATAAATTACATAAGTATTTCTATCCTTATTTTATGTTCACTTCTTATTTAATTTCGAAAACTCCATAACCTTTTGATATTCGCCTGACTGAGATTTACAAGGTGACCATAGCTTGCTTCATACCAACAATCTCCGTGGGATCGACCCTTACTCACGTAAGGTTTATTACTTGGACGACCCAGTGCACTTGCTGGTTAGTTGTGCGAAGTTGTGATAAAAAGTTGAGATTACAATTGAGCGTACCATGTTGATGGCGCCATTGATGATGACAATTTCGTGCACCACTTACTCTTGGGCTTTCTTCATGTACTTCTATGGGATTATGACTTCTATGCCATAAGCAAGTCAAAATGGAGATTCTCCTATTGTAGAATGAGTTGTTCAATATGCCCAAAGGACTTGGAGGAGTTTTTCTGCCCATACTCCTTTCACATCTTGGAGCCTTCTTTTGAGGCTGCCAGTATGACTTTGTTTGTAGCTTCTGCTTGCTCATTGACTTGAGGGTGCTCTACCGATGTGGATTAGTGTTTAATTTTAAGGCTTGTCACCAAGCTTCTGAAGGTCGAATCAGTGGATTGAGTACCATTGTCTGTAGTGATGGAGTATAGGACTCTAAATCGGGTAACAATATTTTTGTAGAGAAATTTTTTAGTTCTTTGAGTTGTGATAGATGCCAAAGTTTTTGCCTCACTCTACTTAGCGAAGCAGTCAATCCCTACTATGAGGTATTTTACCTGTTCGAGTTCTTGAGGAAATGGCCCAAGCAAGTCTAAACCTCATTTTACGAAAGGCCAAATGATGAAGTTATGCTGATGAGTTCTTTTGATGGTGCCACGTGGAAGTTGGCATGTATTTTGACAAGGTGGGCACTTGTTGACAAAGTCAGCTGCCTCCCTTTGTAAGGTTGGCCAATAAAAACCAGCTCGTAACACTTTTTTAGCTAGTGACACTACAAGAAAAAGGCGTATTTGTAACAAAAAATATTGTTACAAAACGTCAAAATTTTGAAACAAAAGTTTTTTGTAACAAAAAAAGGGTCCATTGCAATAAGTCCCATTACAAAAAGTTTTTGTAACGAAAAATGGAACTATTACATTCAGTACCATATTTTGTAACAATTTTTTCTGATACAAAAAATCAGAAACCGTTACAAAAGTGATAACAAATTTTGATTTTGAAGGTATTTTTTGTGACAGTCAATTTTTTTCCTATCAAAAAATTTTGTTACAAAATGTAACATGATTTTGTAACATTTTTTTCTTAGTTACGAAAGCAAATTAATTATTTTGTAACTTTTTTTTATTACAAATTACATGCATAATTTACTAAATTCTTTTTTAAATTAACTAATATATTAACGATTTTAATAAACAAGTTTACATGTATATAATATGCAAAAACATACATAAGTCAAACAAGATATTTTTAGCTAAAATTGTCTTGAAACAAAATAACATTAGCTATTGAGTATATTGATTAGTTCAACCAAAACATAAAAGTTCTAACATAAAAGTTCAACCAAAACATAAAAGTTCTAACATAGATTAGTGTCTCTATGCATCAAAACATTCTTGAGCCCTCAAGATAGCATATGGTCACCATTTCAGCACTCCTGTAAATAAGAAAAACTGAAACAAAAAAGTTAGAAACAAGATATAACACTAATTATAATTTTTCCACTAAGTTTTTTCCACTAACTTGCAGGAATAGTGATTAATTTGCCTTCAGGGCTCCACACAGCCTGCAAGTTTTTCCTTTCCTTTTGCAAAGAATGCAAATCTCTCTTGTACTTCTCCAATCTCAATCTATGCTGAACCAACAGAAAATTCAATATAGTATCAAGCTTATATTCTATCCTTTAACTCCCCTCCCTATAAACTCTCATATACCGCATATTGCAGTAATTTATCCCTCAAGAAACCCAGTCCAACATTTTCCCCCCAAAAAAAATAGATAAACCCAATCATAACATTACAAAAATTCTGCTCCATGACACCATAAACACAAGATCAAACATGCAAAATAACATAATGTAAACTCTAATAATGCTTTTCATGCTTTTACACTCACAAAGTTCCATACAAAGAAAGTGAGATTCATGTCAAAACACCAAATTATAGCATAAAAGACAAAGCATCATATCTCTTTTACTTTATTTGGCATTTTTAGTTCTAGCCATGACAAAGCATTCCCTAACCATAGCCACAGCAGACTTTTTCTGCTTCAACGCTGCTCCCAAAATACTCTATGAAATATTGCATCTGAAAAAAGAGACAGTGGACAGTTTTTATGACCTCTCCACACAAAACACAATTTGAGAACTCTTCCAAAATAATGTCAAGTCTAGCCAACTTTTCCCTTGTACTGAGTTTTTCATGCAAAACAAAATATATATACTAGACTTTATTCAAAGTTAAAAATATGTAGATAAATTAGGAACAAGATGTGAAAGATAATATTACAAACTATCAAAAGAAAAATAACATGTTATTCTCAGTAACAATTATTTATCATAAAGCAGCATAATATAGGGACAAGATGCAAAGCTTCATAGTGCACACTTAATAAAAGAAAAGAAAGCTAAAAAACACACAAGTCAACATGTTTGCAATATCAAAGTCCTTTCAGGTAAACAAATAATGTAAATCATCCCCCTCCCTCAAACAAAAGCTCTTTATCACTTGGTACAAAACAGCCAAAGTGGGATGGTTGACAGAAATATAAATGAGAATGGAAATAAGAATAAGATGAACCACAAAATTTGATTCTTCTCATATTTTTACAAAATCATACTATAAAGTTTCATAAGACAAATTTGACATGTGATGACAACAAAATCGATCATCTCACAATTATAACAATATATAATATATGCTGATTACTTATCCAGTAACTTAATAATAAATTTGAAATTCAAGATCATCTTTAGAGTTAGGACAAAAGAAAAAGAAAAACTCTGACAACAAGATAATAGCTCACTTCCTACACGCACAGATGCACTAGGCCAAATCTGATCAAGCTAAACACAACACTGAATAATTAAATAAACACAATACTAAATAAACACAACAAGAATAATTTCATAATTAAATAAAAAAAAACATGTGAACAACAAGAACAGTTCCATAATTACTGTACAACAAAATAATCTAAATTACTCATAACAGAAAAACCTAAAAAAATCATTACTCATAATAATAACAGTTCAATAATCTTCAATAATGTTTACTATTCATCATCAGTAATAAACTCATTCTTCAGAATGGCATGAATTAGAGCTTGCAGCCAAAAAGTTCAGAAGAAATCAAAGTTATGGTCTTTAAATCACAAAAGAAATTTCATCCCCAAAAATTAAAAATAATAAGAAACTTGATATTAAAATAGAAAAGGAAGGGTTATTGGGGTTTACACACTCAAAGGCTGCTTCTCCCTGCTGGCGCAGAGACGGCATCACGGCTTCGGCGACGGCGGTTGGGCGGTGGCAGAGCCTCGGCGACAACGGTCTCATCCTTCGCGGCACGGTTTCTCTATCACGGTATCTCCTCTCTCAACGGCGCTCTCTCCCCTGGCTCGGCAAGACAGGGGCGAAACGGGAAGCTCCTTGCATGCGGCAGTCTGGCGGCTTGAACAGTGACGATGGTGGCTGGGCGCGACGACGACTCCTCTAACAGCAGGCTCGCGACAGGCACGACGCGCTCTCTCTCTCTCTCTCTCCTTGTCACTTGCCCAACGGCGCCTTCTCTCCTCTGGGTGTGACACGACGGTGCGGCGACAGTGATGTCCGCCGGCGTCGTCCTCCCCTCCTTCTCCCTCTCCTTCTCTTCTTTCTCTTTCCCAGTTTCCCCTATTTCTGTTTCCCTTTCTCTTACTTTCCTTTTCGCTGGGCAAATGTGTTTTGGGAAGGGGGGTTGGCGGCTAGGTTTAGAGGGTGGAGTGAGAGAGAGTTGTATTAGGGTTAATGTTTAGATAATTTAAGTATTTTTAATAAAAATGGGGGTAGTATAGTAATTAAAAATTAATTTTAATTTAATAATAATTATATAAAAATATTATTTAACTATAAAATCTCAAAGTATTTTTAAATAAATACACTAATTTTAAGAATTAGAGAAAATTAAATTAATTATTTTTAAACTATTATTTTGTTATTAATTTATAAAATTTTTTAAATAAATATTAGTTAAGATAAAATTAGAGATAATCAAATTAAATTTTTTTATTTATAAAAATTAAAGTATTGAATTCAAAAATTTTAAATATTTAAATTAAATTATATAAAATTTTTATATTTTTTAAAATATTAACATTTTAAATTATAAATAAAAAATATCCTGTTTAATATAAAAATATCTAAAAATTCATTTTGAATAAATATAATAAATCATAAATAATTTATTATTTAATTTTTAAAATATTTTTAAACTCAAAATATCATTAATTTGACTTAAATATTTTTAGTAAAATAAATTTTTAAATATAAAATCTTAAATAAATATAATAAATCATAAATAACTCATTATGTTAATTTTTAAAAATTCGAAATCTTACTTTTAATATGTTGAAACAAAAATTTTATTAATTATAAAATCTTTGAATTTTGTGACAAATAAATAACTTGTTACAAAAATATTGTATTTTGTGACAAATTAATTTCTTGTTACAAAATATTTAGAGCTTTTGAGACAAATAGATATTTTGTTATAAAATATTTTAAATTTTTGCAACAAAACAACGATTCGATACGAAAGCCAACATAATTTGTAACAAAAAGAATCACGTTGTTACAAAATATTCTTATTTTGTAACAATAACTAATTATTGTTACAAAAAAATCATAATTTATAACAATTTTAAATTTGATACAAATTTTTTGTTACAAATGTTTCATTTTCTTGTAGTGTGACCTTGCTCCTAGGTGATTTTCACAGATGCCACTATGGATTTCTTCTAGGACCTTTTCTGTCTTAGAGGTTAGAACACACTTTAATAAAGGTATAAACACCTTATTTCTATAGAGGACTTTGTGAACTAAAGTATAGTTTTGTACTTCTTTTATAAGTCTATTTGTCTCCCTTTCTTTAGAGAGGACATCAAATTTGAAATATTCGATGATAGGAGTCATCCAACCCAAGTTTAGATTAGAGGTTGTTAGCGTGTCTGACTTGTCAACTTCCTTGGCCACTGATCGTGTATGGAGGATTTCCTAAATCAGACTTCTGTTGTTGCCCCCTAACTTGGTGCTAGTTTGGAGAGGACGTCGGCTCAGCAATTGTGTTCTTGAGTTATATGTCTGACCTCTGCTTCTTAGAATTAGATTAGTTGTTCAAGTGCTTTTTCCAAATACCTATTCATGTTAGGATCCTTGACATGGTAATCCTTGTTAATCTGAGAGATTATTACTTGAAAATCACTAAACACTGTGACTTTTGATGCCCCAACCTCTATGGCTAGTTTCAAGCCACAAGCATGGTTGAACAACTAACCTTGTTGGAGGCTGAAAACTCTAATTTTAGTGAAACCTCTACCCGAGTTGCTTCTTCATTCTCAAGAATAATTCCTGCCCCACTACCAATTTTATTTGATAAGCCATCCACATATAGACTCCAAGTTGTAAAGCTTCTCTGTAGTTCTCTTGTATACTCAACTAGGAAGTCGGCCAGATACTATGATTTAACGGTTGTTCGGGCTCCATATTTTAGATCAAATTTGGACAGTTTCACAGTCCTTTGTAGCATTCATCTTGCAATATCCATCTTTGGAAGGATATATGATGAGTCCATATTTGATGATAAATTGTGGATTGATTTGAGTGAATTTCATCATATAAACCCACATTTATTCATCTAAATAGCATGCTTTTGTGTTTTTTCTCTGAATTATGTCCAATTATGAAAACATGTTATTTTGTGCTTATTTTAATTAATTTTATTCCACTTTCATTCCATTCAATGCTTTGATAGTTTTGATGAGTGATTTCAGGTGTAATAGGTAGGAATGGCTTGATAAGGGTGGAAGAGAAGCATGCAATTGGGAGAGAACATGAAGAAAACAAAGGAGAAGCACACAGCCAAGTGTGCGTATGCGCACACCTGTGCGTACGCACAAGTCCCTGCACGTGACTTCATTAAAAAGTCACATGGCTCACGAATTTGGAGGTTTCCAGGCCCATTTTTGAAGTGTTGAAGCATATAAGGGAGAGGCTAGCAACACCCATTCATAACATACATTACACAATACACTTAGTTCGAGTTTTAAGGTAGTTTTTAGGATAGTTTCTCTTAGTTTTTCTCTCAATTTTCTTAGGGTTTAGTTAGGGTTTATACTACAATTTTGTATTTTCCAATTTTGATCTTGGATTCTAGCTATTTTTATTGTAAGTATTTCTTAATTTTCTCTTTATTACACTACGTGTTCTACACTTTCTTATATTTTAAGTCACTTTGTCAATACATATATGCTTTTGCAGTTTTGAGTTTTAATTGATGAATTTGATGTTTAGTAGTTTTTATATGTTTGTTGAGTTGCCATTGTTGATTTGTTCTTTGGTTGTTCATAGTTTCAAGTAGTTTTCCAATTTTGCAATGTTTTATGATTATGCCTACCATGTGTTTGATGAAATGCCAATTTTGATTATGGAGTAAATTTTTACTCCTTGACTTAGGAAAAATGAGTATATGGGTTACTAGAGTCATAATGTTTGACATTTAGTGATAATTCTTGGGTTGTTAGTTGTTATTGTTTCCACTAACGCTAGCTTTTTACTAAGGTAACTAGTAAGTTAGCTAGGATTTATAGATTAATAACAATTATGCTCACTTGACTTACTCTTCGATGTTAAGGGTTGACTAGGTGAGATTAATCCATCATAATTATCATAGTTGTGGTTATGGCAAGGAAGGAATTTCATAACTCATCCCCAAGTCAAGGTTCTATTTATGTTTTCAACCACATTTCTCTCACTTTAAAGCATTACTTGTCTATATTACATAGATAGTTCTTTAATTCCTTTATTAGTTTATTAATTATAATTTTGATTGTTCTTTAATTTCTTTAATCGTTTGCTTCAATCATTGAAAACACCCCTTGTTTTTCACAACCAAAATTGTGCGCTTGTGGTCACTAGTTCCTGGGGAAAACGACTCGAGGTTTAATTACTCTCGGTTATTTTAAATTGAATTAAACTCTGATTGATGGGATTTAATTGCTGGTTTGGACTATGCTACCGACGAAGTAATTCTTGTTTTGAGAAATTCTAAACCGGCACAAATCCTCATCCATCAATATACTTTATGGGTTGGTTGGTTTGGACTTCGATGGTGTGGGCTTAGAAGTATGGTCGGAGTCTTCTGGAAGCTAAAATGAGGGCATATGCAAATTTTTCTATTCTTTGATAGTTCAATTCTGCCCCCCTGTAATGCTTTGCTCGTGAAGTGGACAGGTCATTGTCCCTCGTTATCTTCTTAGACGGGGGCAGAGCCTATAACATTGTTTGTGACAGCTAGGTATAACACGAGCTCTTTCCCCTCTTCAGATCGGATAAGGATGGGGGGGTTGGCTCAAGAAGTTTTTGGACTCTCAAAAAGCTTGTTCACATTCTTAAGTCAATTAGAATTGATGTCCCTTCTTGAGAATTTTAAACAAGGGTAGGAATTTCAAAGCCGATCTTGCCAAGAATTTGGATAAGGCTTTTAGTCTGCCATTTAACTGCTGAACTTCCTTAAGACAGGTCAAACTTTTCATCTCCATGATGGCCCTGAATTTGTCTGGGTTGGCTTCAATACCTCTTTGAGTGAGCATGAACCCAAAGAACTTTATGGCTTCTACTGCAAATATGTACTTTCTGGCTTCCTCCTTGGTCTTGACAAGCATGTCGTCCACGTACACCTCCATTAATTTTTCAGGGTGAGATAAAAATACCTTGTTCATTAACCGTTGATATGTAGTCCTAGCATTTTTTAGCCCGAAGGACATTACTAAGTAGTAGTAGTTTGCCCTAGGAGTGATGAAAGATGTTTTTTTTTTTTTTTCATTTGTCTTGTACATCAAGATTTGATTGTATCCCAAGTATGCATCCATGAAGGACAGGTATTTGTATCACAACGATGAGTAATGAGTTTTCTGCAGTTGGTTATTGTGACGCAGACTTTGTCAGAGACAGAGTTGATAAAAGAAGTACATCAGGCATATGCTGTTTTCTTAGAAGGTATTTGAATGTGATCTAGTAAGAAGCAATCCACAATGGCTTTATCCACTGTTGAGGCTGAGTATATTGCTGCCTCCTCGTGTTGTTCTAGCTTCTTTGGTTGAAAACTCAACTTGCTGATTACAAATTAAATGCTGAAAACATTCTCTTGTTGTGTGACAACTTGAGTGCTATAAATATTTCCAAAAATCCAGTTTTGCACTCAAGAACTAAACATATTGAAGTGAGATTTTACTCAATAAGGAAACATGTTCAAAAGGAAAATATTAGCATTCAATTTGTTAAATCAGAAGATCAATTAGTTGATATTTTCACCAAACCTCTGCCTGAAGACAGATTTTGTAAGCTAAAAACTAATCTAGGCATTCTGAGTTATGATTCCTTATTTGAGCCTTGCTAATGTGTTTGTTGAAGTTTTGTCTCTCATGTTGGAAGGAGACAATTCTAAGCAAGTGAAGTATCTTAATCCTAAATCTTAGTCTCTAGGCTCAATGGCAAGTTCTGAATCCTCTGGGCCGACCTTTCAGTTCAGCGTTCGCATGGTCCAATGTGTTTCTTTAAACTCTATCATCTCTGGACCCAATGAGTGTTACATCATCCATGTGGGCTTTTATGTTTTGTCCTTTAATGAAAAAGGTTTCATTTTAAAATTAGTTTTGTTTTACCTAGTACTTTATTTTTTTAAATAAAATCAAATCAAAACTTTCCAATGATGTCAAGTCTTTTTAAGGTCTACTCATAGGTGATGCAGTTGCATGTTTTCAAGAAACTCCTTTCTTGTTGCAGTTACCAAGAAAATGATGTCAAGTCTTTTCAAGGTCTACTCATAGGTGATGCAGTTGCATGTTTTCAAGAAACTCCTTTCTTGTTGCAGTTACCAAACCTCTCTCTTCATAACTCGTTCCACAACCTCTTCGGTTCTTCCCCACTATCATCATTGTCTTGTTTGTGCAAAACCCTTGTTTCAAAATGAGAAAGAAAACTATTATTCGAAAGAGTCCTAAGGCCAAATTCTACAAACTCCCTGATAAACCAAAAACCTCTCCTCGTTCCAAAGATCAAACCTTTACACCATCTTCCTTTCCACCAACCTCTCCTCCTCGCACCGATCCAATGGCTCATACCAAAATAACTCCAAGGTATCCCTCTTTATCCAAGCCAATGGCTCCACCCAGTGCTCCTTCACAGCCAAGCACCTCGAAAGAAAAATGTCCTGCTGCTGAGGAGCCTCCGCCTAAACTTTTGCGACCTAAGCCTAGGTCAGCTCCTCAACGTCCTCAAAGAGGTAACCCCCATCTCCCTCTCAAACCGGTTAAGAAACCTTCCATTGATCCTTTTGAACACAAGTCACAGTTTATGACTTCTCATTCTAACTACAACCCTCACCGTTTTTGCTCTGCCATGAACCATGATTTTTATGAGGATGTTGTCGTTCATCGTACCATCTGTCTAACTTTTCTGACTGATTTACCAACCCTGAAAAAGAAAGATTTTATTTTTGCTAATAATCTTTAATTTTTGGACTGGGACCATCTTTTCAAAATAAAAAAACCTGTCTACCTAAAGGTGTTCATGGTTTGGTTAATCTAAAAACCAAACCAGTTTTTTAGTTAACCAAAAATATAGTATTGGTTAATTAACCAAATTGGTTTTACATGATGAAACTGGTTATTAACCGGTTAGTAAAATTCAAAATCGGTTTTCAACCAATTATTAAAGTAAAAACCGATTTTTAAAAAATACCCAGTTTTATATTAAAAAATCGGTTTTTACATTAATAAACCAGTTTTTACACTAAAAACCGGTTTTTACACCAAAAACCGGTTTTTTCTTTCTCCTCCTCTATCTTCTCCTCCTCTTTCTCTTCTCTCTCACTTGAGAGAGAAGAGGAGAAAAGAGATAGAAGAGGGATAGAGATTGAGAGAAGGTTGAGTGAGAAAGAGAAAAGAGAGAGTTAAAAAAGAAAGAGGAGAAGGAGAGAAAAGAAAGAGAGGAAGAGGAGGAGAGAAAAAATAGGAGAGAGAGAAAGAAGAAAAGAAAAGAGAGAGGAGCGAGAGAGAGAAAGAGAGAAAAGAAAAAAAAGAGAAAGAGAAAGAGAGGGGAGGGAAAGGAGAGAGAGGGAGAGAGAGAGAGAGAGAGAGAGAAGTGAAAAGAGAGGAGAAAGGAGAGAGATATGGGAGAGAGAGAATAAGAGGAGAGGAGAGAGAGATAGGGGGAGAGAGAGAGGATAAGGAGAGATAGAAAAAGGAAAAAGATGATTACAGAGAGGAAGGGGATGAGAGAAAGGATGGGAGAGAAGGAAGGGGGAGAAAGAGGGCAAGGAGAGAAAGAGAGAGAGAGAGAGAGTTAGTGAGAGAGCGGAGAGAAGGAGAGAGAGACAGAGAGAGAAGGAGAGAGAGAGAGAGAGAGAGAGAGAGAGAGAGAGAGAGAGAAAGAGAGAAAGGGAGAAAGGAGAAAGAGAGAAAGAGAAAGAGAGGAAGAAAGGGAAAGAGAGAGATGAGGGGAGAAAAAGGGAAAAGAGAGAGGGAGATAGAGATAGAGAGAGAGGGGGAGGAAGGGAGAAAGAGGGAGAGAGAGAAGCGGAGAGAGATAAAGAGGAAAATGAGTGAGAGAGAGAGAGAAGGGAGAGAGAAAGAAAGGGGGAAGGAAGGGGGAGAGAGGGAGAGGGGAGAGAAATAAGGGGGAAAAGAAGAAAGAGAAGGGGAGAGAGAATAGAGAGAGAGGAGGGGGAGAGAGAGAGAGAGACAGACAGAGAAAGGAGGGGGAGAGAGAAAAGGAGAGGACAAAGAGGAGGAGGAGAAAGAGGAAAATGAGAGAGAGAGAGAGAGAGAGAGAGAGAGAGAGAGAGAGAAAGAAAGGAGAGAAGGGAAAAAGAGAGATGGAGAGAGAGAGAGAGAGAAGAAGAAGAAGAAGAAGAAGACGAAGAAGAAGAAGAAGAAGAAGAAGAAGAAGAAGAAGAAGAAGAAGAAGAAGAAGAAGAAGAGAAAGAAAGGAGGGAGAGAGAAAGAGAGAGGAAGGGGGAGAGTGAGGGATAGAGAGAAAGAGAGAGAGAGAGAGAGAGAGAGAGAGAGAGAGAGAGAGTATGTAATTTGGTTTTGAAATTGGGTTTTGATTTTAATTTGGTTTTGGTTAACCAATTTTAAAAAATATGGATATGGTTTTTAAAATTGTTTTATTAAACTGGTTACCAAAATGTGGTTATGGTTTTTTAACCGGTTAACCACATTTTGGTTTTTATGAACACCCCTATGTCTACCCAGTCTTAGTTAGAGAGTTCTATGCAAATATGACATACCATGAGGGGAATATTCACTCATATGTAAAAGGTCGTGGCCTTGTTTTGAATGATGAATCCATTAGCGACGCTCTTAAATATACTGATGTTGGTGCTTGTGCTTATACCTCTGGTAAATGGGATGAGGGGTTGGGTGTTTCATATAAAGATGATCTGACTGTTGTGTGTGAAAACATCTCTCATTGATGGTCTTACACCAACTCATAAAGCCCTTGGTTATCTTCGTGCTCAGTTGCATCATATAGTGAATCACGTTATTCTTTCTCAAAGCGATTCATATCAAATAGTGTCTTTCTATAATACTATGGTTTTATATGCTATTCTCATAAAATCTGAAATTTCTTTTGCATACTTAATGGTAAGGCATATGTTTGATTGCATAAGAAGTGAGAAAGATAAGGCTCTTCCTTATGGCATGTTCTTAACTTGTATTTTTGAACATTTTGGTGTCGACTTGTCAAATGAGTCATATGAAAATAGACACTCATATCTAAAGGGAGGTAGTTTAGTGAAATAGCAGAAAAAGGGGCCTACTCAAACTGAAAAGGTGGTTCTTGATGATGATGACGACTATGAGCCTGATGAATCTCATTCTCTCTCTGCCTCAGGGACTTCAGCTTCCACTGGACATAAATCACTTCTATATGTAGTGGTGAAAGATGTTGTCCATGAGTTTGTCTCTCAATCGAACCATCGAATTACCTTAAGCAAAGAACAGAGGAAACTTGCTGCCAAGCATGAAAACTTCCTCAGAAAGTCCAGAGACAGAGTGGCAGTTCTCATAAAATTCATTGAAAATATCCATGAGGGTGACACTATGGCCACTGACCTTGAAGACGCTGTTGATTCTGAGGAGGATGGTTCGGATGCTTGAGGATGTCTCGTGTTGCTGATTTCTGTATTTGGATAATTGTCCTTTTGAAAAAATGTAGTTTGTTTTGAACTATGTTTTGTTTTGGATGATTGTAAACAATTAACTACTATTTTACTTTACTGTCATTTATCTAGTTCTCTGAACATTGAACCCTAATAGCTTCTTGCAGGTTTGCAAACTGATTCCATATTCTCCTTTGATGACAAAAAGGGAGAGTAGTGGTAGTGGTGTGATTGACTGTGTGACAGTGTGACTGCTGATTGCTTTGCTACTTATAGTTAGACTGCTTTTGATAATGCTTATTGATTTATGATGATTGCTTAAGTTTCTGCTGGTTGCTTTTGATTTGATACATGTATGTGAAGTTGCATGTAAAGCAATTAAGGTGAATGCTCTACTTTCTGAAAGTCAGGGGGAGCACTCATTAAGAAAGAAAGGAGGAGCACATCAAAACTACTAGTGAAATCATCAAAGGGAAGTGTTCTAAATCATGTCTACTTAAATCTCTTTGAACACATGTTTGTCATCAAGGGGGAGATTGTTGAGTTAAGAATAAAATTAACTTAAATGAGGATGACAAACATTGATTTATTGGGTTAAACACCCAATTGGGTTTGAATATTTTATTTAAAGTGTTGCAGGCCCAAGTGATGGAATAGAAGCCCAAACCAATTGGAAACAAACAAATCAATTGGGTTGAGTGGGAAGTCAATCCAATCCAAGCCCAAGTTTACTCATCCTAGATGAATCAAACCAAAGCCAATGCTCACAAGCTTTCTTCGGACAGATTCAAGAAGAAAGAGAGAGAATGCTTCTTCTTTTTCATTCATTCATCAGAAAAGAAAGAAAGAGAAGAGTAGATCAAGAAAGCAAATGTGTAATCGCCCTAATCAAAGCATATGCTAAGCTAAGTCAGAAGATAAAGGTAATTTATTTCCATTTGCATGCATGTTAATTTCTTCACTTCTTCTCCAACTCTCTACGACACCATTCTTGAATAAATGAAGAAAGTGGTGTCTAATTACTTCTGCTGAAAATCAATGGCTTACAACATTACTTGGAACTAAAGCACATTTTCAAAGGTCTAGATTTGGGATTATCACTAAGGAAGATTATCTCTGCCGCTCTATTAACCTTGGTCAAGCACGAAAATCAGATTTGAAATTTCTAATTTAGGGGTTGATTGAAGAAAGAGAATGGATGATTTAATAAAGCTCAAAATCCAAGAAGTTGACTTGAGAAAAATCTTAGCTGAGACTGAGAATAAGGTACAAAAAGAAAAAAAATATTTGGGGCTGGGAGTCAAGGAGAGAGAACCCGAATAGAGAGCTGTGTGTGAAACCTCACTAGTGAGTTTGAAATCTTGGAAGCATTGCACCTACACTAAAGGAAACACTCCGCCAAGATGAAGAACAAAGTCCTGAGTTCTGTTGATGGGTTCTGTTCATAGTTTTAATGCTATTATTCATCATCTCCTTCATGTTTTACAGTTTTGTATTTCAGTTTTAATGTATATCTTTCTGTATTTTCTTTGAGAGGAAAAAGGCAAAAGAGAGGCATTGAGAAAGAGCCATAAAGAGAAAAAGGCTGAGAGAAACACTTGAGAGAAAAGTCAAGAGTGATTTCAGATTTCATTTGGTTGTATTTTCTGTCTTGTGTCAAGTACCTGAGAGGTTCCCCTTGCTAAGTTGGGTAAGCACTTAATGTCATGGTTCTGAAAACCGAACCAGATCGGCCGGTTCAACTGGAAAAACTGAGAACCGGTCACTTAATCGGTCCGGGTAAGGTCAAAAACCGCCTGACAAAAAACCAATAAAAAACTGGTCGAACCGACAGTTAACCAGTGAACCGGAAGAACCGTTCGGTTTTTTAGCAGTTTTTGGTTTGAAAATTAAACTATTAAACGGCGTCGTTTTGAAAGTAAAAAAAAAAAAGAGAGAGAAAGCAACGAAGCCCTAATCCTGAGGTTATTTGTTATGATGAGGTTATTTTGAACCCCCTTCTCTTCGCAGACTCCCAAGTCACAAACTCACAACCCTAATTTCCTCTTCGAAGCCAATCCCCACCTCCAAGGCTGGAACGCCACTGTCACCTCCAACAAACGCCTAATCGAAGCTTCACCTTCGCAGACGAGGGATCTTCTGGTCGTCGTCGGCCGTCTAGTCATCGTCGGGCATTTGGTCGTCGGCTTGTCATCCTTGTCATCGGCATCGTCTGGTCGTCGTCGGGCATCTGGTCGTCGTCGTCTGGCTGTGCTCTTCCGCGTTGAGTATTCTAAGTCTCTAACATAACATCTTTGTTTTTCAATGAATTTTGTTTATTTGGTTTGGGTTGCTGACTTGTTGACTTGCTGAATTTTGTTTCTCTGTATGAACTGGGTTGTTGACTTGCTGATGTTATTGAGTTCATGGATTTTTTGGTTTTTATTTTCAATTGATTTTTTTATTCAGTAAGGAATTTAGGGCATATTTTAGTTTAGAGTTTCAGATGGCAGATGCAGAGTTTTTCAGTTTTTCTTTTGAGTTCTTGTTCTGCTTTTCAATTTTTTTTTTGTTAATTATATGGATTAAAGGTTTTGTAATTTTGAATAAATTTGATGTAAATTCAATTTTGAAATTTTGAACTTTGCTATATAAGTTCAATTCTGTTGTATTGAATTCTGCTATATTGAGTTTGGTGAATTAACTGATGAATTGATGAATTTAATTATGTTGAATGTTGTATGAATTGTATGAATTGATGTATTTGTCTGCACCAGCCCTTTTAGTTCTTCTTCCAAGAGCATGGGTTAGCCGGATAATCGTTCTTATTTCAAAGGAGGAGTTCTTTTAACTTTCACAAGAGCGTATTCTAGGGACCTTGCTTTCACCTCTATGAAATGCTTGAGCAGTCGAGTTTCTTCCCTTTGTTCTCCAGGTTCTCTCTTTCTCTGCTAAGTTTCTTGATGAGGCTGTGGGCATCTTCAAAGCTATAAATTATGGAATTAGCCTTCTCTTTCCCTTTGTTAATTGTTGATTTAATTGTCTAATTGTTTGGATTATGACTTCTGAATTTGTTTTCTGAACTTTTGATGTCGAATGTAATTGATAATTTTCTGTTTTGAATTTTTGGTGCTGCATGTATTGTTTGCTTCTTGATGTGATTAGAAATTCTGTAAATCTATTCAACAATCAATATTTAGTCATTGGCTGTAACTGAATTTAATTTGTGTAAATTTGTGTTTGTAACTTGTAGTTATTACTAATTAGAAATTTTTATTTTTGAAGATAGAACAACTAGATAGTGATTAAGCATTACATACATTAATTTTTAATAATTTTATTTAATATTTAATTAAACCGGTTGAACTCGGTTGAACTCCGGTCGGACCATTGAACCAGTGAACCAGTTGCCTTACCGGTTCATTGACCGGTCCGGTTCTCGCAACCTTGCTTAATGTAAAGAGTTTAGGTATTAGCATAATCAAGTCAAGTTTAGGTTGAAACTTGTGTGCCCAGATAGGATTATGTGAGTCCTAGAGAATTGGTGTATGTAATACTCTTAATATAGTAAAAATTCCACCAACGTTGTGGTGGAGATCGGATGTATGTTGCATTGCACAAGGCAGCCGAATCAGGATACATGACTGTGTCATCTTCTTCCTTTCTGTTTATGTTCTATTTTCTGAAATTCATGAGATAAAACAAAATTGTCACATAATATTTCGCTGCGCAGTTCAAATAGAGTTGCAGTTTGAGTTCTGGTTTTAAGGCTTAATCAATTAAAGAAAAAGAAGGCCATATATTCAACCCCCTTCTCTAAGTCTTCTAAAACCTTCATACAATTCTAATGTCACTAACATACAATAATAGTAAAAATATACTTACTCCTACTAAACAAAACTGATATAATTTATCAACCACATTTATTTCAGAAGGCCATATGAGATAATAATATGATGAAATAGAATGTTTACTAATAATAGAAAGTCTTTCTTTTTCTAATTGCAAAAAAAAATCTATTTAAAAAAATAGATTAACATTGGCAGATACAACTTTAAAGTAAAATAATATATTCACACAAGTTACATATCATATAAATAAAAAAATATTAATTTGTAAGTAGCATTTTTAATATAGTAATCAAACATTGATAATAAATTTTGTTAAACAATAAGTCTATCTTTCGACAAACTTATTATTTACATGGAACCAAATAAGTATCACATGCTTATTATCACAAATGCGCATGTAATTTGGCCAAGTACAAAACTTCATTTGGATCGATCTGTATTTGCATAAACTACGCACACATAAATTCATTTAGTGCGGCTTACCAAATATTCTCCACAAAATTCTGTCAAACAATAAACTTATTTTTGAATTGACTCATTGTTCACATGAAAACTTGAGAATTATGCATATTTATTATTGCATATATTTTCTATCAATTGAACAAACACTAATCT
The DNA here is from genome assembly GCF_003086295.3 of Arachis hypogaea. Classification (NCBI taxonomy): domain Eukaryota; kingdom Viridiplantae; phylum Streptophyta; class Magnoliopsida; order Fabales; family Fabaceae; genus Arachis; species Arachis hypogaea. The sequence goes on from NC_092049.1 coordinate 20,945,699, forward strand.
TCCTTTGGGCCGATTAGTGGTTGCATAATTAAATAGAAAATAAACACAAGGTTCAATATTTATTATTTGGCCAAACAATAAACTTCTTTTGGGTCGATTATTGTATGCCTAAATAATACACATTGATTTAAATTTAACTAGTTATCCAAACATATAGTTACCATCAATATATGTGTGTAATTTGACCAAATATAGACCTTCCTTTGAGCTAACCAATATTCGCATAAATTACATATTATCATATTTCTAATGTTTCAAAATAAATTTATTTTCATAAAAGAGGTTATTTTGGTAGCATAATATTCAACCAATTTATTCTAAAACTAAATTTTATAAAATAAATATATATTATATTATTACTATTTTTCTTATGTAACAAATATAAAATGCTTATATAATAATAATAATAATAATAATAATAATAATAATAATAATAATAATAATAATAAGTCTCAATATATAACAACCACATAATATATTGTGAGACCTCCTTAGTTATACATATAATTATATGAGTTATTAGTATAAATGATATTAGTAACAAGAGTGACGACATTCATCCGTATCGGTAGATTTTTGTATCCAATTATTATATTATTTTCATAAAATATTACTAGAATAAAGTATTAATATACAAAAAATATTATTATCTTAAAATATTATTATATAAAATATTATTATTTATTTTTTCACATATTCAAAATCGGCTCATCAAAAACGGAATCTATTCGCATTATTCAGATTTTGCAAATTCCTAACATATGAAACTCGAGAAGTCCGTTAGTGAAAATTTAGGTTGTTACACATTGACTATAAGTCCAGTTCACAATCTATTAATAGACAAGAAAGAATTTGTAATTGGACTACAGAAACTCGGTACAATAAAGTGCGAAACTTAGTTTATGTTGACTTTATTCTTATGGGTTAGACCGACTAAGATATTGATCTCTAAAATTTGAGAAGTAAATTAGACGCTCTTCTCACTACTTTAATTATCACTATTCACTGAGTAACCAACCTAAAACATGAAGATAACTTCTGATGTTATAAGAAAGTAATCACTTTTGATTTAGAAATTATCTCTAAAAAAATGATTATATCCTATATTATTATTCTATAAATAATCTAACATATAAGTATTTTTTAAATTTTGATTTCAATAAAAGTTTATTTAAATTTTTACTGAGTTAGGCATTAAAATCCTTTTTATGTACCCTTATTATTGTACAAACAAAAATTTCGAAGAAACTACTATTTCGCAAACAACTAATTTTTTTTTATATGGAAAAAATATTAGTGTTTTTGTTAGAAATGGGATTATTGAGTGTAATTACAGATGGGTAAATTTTATAGGTAAAAAGTCAACACGTGAGGAGCGTGTTGCAATACGTGACAACATTTCAACTAATACGCAGACAACGTGTTAAAATACGTGAAGAGCATGTTAAATATTTCCACAATAATATAATACACTTCAAATATCAATATTCAAATAAAACACTATCTTCACTTCCATATTAAAAATAATTTGTGCCCACAAACAAATTAAAACTTTCACCCAAAAAATTTAGACACATGTCTAAGTCTAAATTCACTTTGGTTTCACAATTATTAATTAGAGAAGAAAAATGTGGTTAATTTTTTTGGATATTGGATAAAAATGAGTGTAATCCTTTAATATTGGAAGTTATGGTGTTTTATAAAATTCTAGGACTATAGAATTCGCAGAGTGCAAATTGTCAGATTAATTTTTTTTAATGTATAAAGACAATACACAGATTGCGTATTGTATTATTTTAATATTAAATTATAATACACAGTCTACGTATTGTAAATACACACTCTGCGTATTGTCAGTACAATACGTGTTCTACGTATTGTGCTTGCATAGAGCAGCGCTCCCATAATACTGTAAAACCTTATTTTTTGTAACATTAACGGTAAAACTCCCTCCACTCTTCCATATTAAAATAAAAAATTCGAAAAATGTATGCCACTCCAACTAAAATGAAAATTAGGAATGTGGATATTTTAGTCAAAGAATGTTGATCAAGTGAAGGAAGGGCCGAAGGGGGGTAGCTAGAGCTAGAGCTAGACGCTAGTAGCTTAAGCTTTGAGTGTGAGAAGTGCGCAGTGAAGTGAGAGTGTGTACTTAGGACACGGATGTCACGGAATGTAAGAAGCAAACTAAAAATTGATTTATTTATTGTTATTTTATTTTATAAAAGAAAAGAATAAATAGAAAATGGAAAACCACCACATCAGCATCATCATTGCATGACAACCGTGCTCTTCTCATCATTCACAGCTCACAATCCCAACTCCACCACCCTCCTCCTTTGTACTTTCCCCATCTCACTCACTCAACTCTCCACTAACAACTAACAACTAAGAACTAAGAACCAAACCCACCACTGAAGCTGCACTACACAATAATAATGCCTCCTTCTTCTTCGTCTTCTTATTCTGTTTCTGATTTGGCTATTCCCCATTTTACCCTTAAGACAACCTTCATTATCTCCTACCTGGCGGTGGCGCTAGTGGCGGTGGCGCCCCTCCCCTCACGCTCCATCAACATTACCGCCGTCCTCTCCCCCTTCCCAGACTTCTCCCAATTCACCGCCCTCCTCGCCCCAATCTCGTCCGACCTCGCCGGCCGCACCTCTCTCTCCCTCCTCGCCGTCCCAAACTCCCGCCTCTCCTCTGCTCCACACCTCTCTCCCTCCGCCCTCCCCGATGTCCTCCGCTACCACGTCCTCCTCCAATTCCTCTCCCTCTCCGACCTCCACTCCCTCCCTCCCTCCGGCAAGCTCTTCACCACTCTCTTCCAAACCACTGGCCGGGCCCCCTCCAACTCTGGCTCCCTTAACCTCACCCGCGACCCTCGAAACGGCATCGTTACGATCACTTCCCCTTACTCCCCTTCCTCAAACGCCACCGTTTTGTCCTTAGTCAAAACCTTACCTTATAACGTCACTGTTTTCTCCGTTGATAACCTCATCCTCCCTTTCGGCCTCGATCTCATGGCCTCGGAGACTCACCCCAATCTAGGGCTCAACATCACCAAGGCCTTAATCGACGGCAAGAACTTCAACGTCGCCGCCTCCATGCTCGCAGCCTCCGGCGTCGTCGAAGAATTCGAGGCCGACGAGGGCGGCGCTGGAATTACTATGTTCGTCCCCGTCGACGATGCATACGCCGATCTGCCTCCAGCCGTTAGCTTGCAATCCCTTCCGGCGGATAAGAAAGCCGTCGTGCTCAAATTTCATGTGCTGCATTCGTATTACCCCTTGGGATCGTTGGAATCGGTGGTGAACCCTCTTCAGCCGACGCTCGCGACGGAGGCCATGGGTGCTGGGAGCTTCACGCTCAATATTTCCCGCGTGAACGGCTCCGTTGCGATCAACACTGGGATCGTGCAAGCTTCCGTGACGCAGACGGTGTTTGATCAGAACCCCGTGGCAATCTTCGGCGTCTCGAAGGTTCTGCTGCCGAGGGAGATCTTCGGGAAGAATCCGATCACGACGCCGAAGCTTGGATCGACTGCACCGCCTCCGGAAGACGATGCTCTGTCACCAGAGGGGTCGCCGGGGGCAATGGATGGCCAGCCTTCGCACCTCTCGTCGCCGCCCGGGTTCCGCGAGGACATGCAGTCCAACGCTGCTGCCTCCGGTGTTCGTGGTTCCAAATTCAAGTCTTCCATTGTTGTTGCTGTATTTGTTTGCTGTATAGGGTTTTGTATTTAGTGGTATGAGGTTAATTTCTTTGGTTTTTGCTCCAAATTATTATCATTAGTATTAATTTTTTGTGGGGTTTTGTTTTTTAAATTCTCTCCACCCGCTGTACCCGGTTAATTGCATTATCAGGTTGCAAATGCAGCCTCCCTTTTTTCTTTTAGGTGGTTTCTCCTTATCTCTTTCTTTTCCCCCAAAAAATTATAAAATCTTCAATGTGAATTAATTGAGCCATTGATCTAACAATTAGTTGGAGATCAATGTTCACTATTTGTTTCTCTGTGTAGCAGTAGTACACTTGCATTATAATATGAAAATGTAATGCAAGTTCATTGTGTATAAATTGGGAGTTAAATAAGTTTCCGTTTTCTATGAGTGCTGCAATTGATTTGAGTTTCAGTTTTCTCATTGTTATCAAAACAATCCTTTTGCATATATATACCTTCCAGGTGTTGCACACACGAATTGTCTCCGCCTTATCGAGCGGCATATTTCAGTTGGCTTCTGCAGGATACCTCAGTTCTCATCCACGCTGGAGTTTGCGCAGTTTGCTCGACATCTTACCTCGATGACCATCAGGTACTTTCTTGTTTATTATGCTACAAATTCACAATTGTAAATTTCATAATGGATTCTCTCTCTGTGTTAACCTGCAATATAGGGTGTAAATCTGAAAATCCGAAAATGATGTCATATTGTGCAGGTTAATCCCTGTATTTATTTGTAAGAGTAGATAACTTTCCTGAAACCAAGCCTACCTGCAATTGTTATGTATGCACTCTGTTAAGAAAGGCACTGTATTTGGTGTCAACAATTTTGGAGTTGTTTATGATTGACAATAATATACTGAAGATACTGAAATTTTTTGCAGCTTTTGCTGCGGAGAACTGTATTGGGAATTCTTGTTGTAGCTTTATCTGTTTTATTATACTAATATGTTGTGATCCGGATTTCAAAGAGATTGATCAGCATACAAATTAGACCAGTTAAGAAATTGCTGGAAATAACTTTCCACAACATGGGGAACTAACACATTTTTGAATTATGCTTCTAGACTTGGTTGCATGGAATGTGTTACCCTTCTTTCTTGGTGCATGATTGAATACTCTTATTGAATTAGCATACTGTTTTCATTATTTGGTATTTTACAAAGTTTGTAGAACTGAGGACTAGAATAGTGGTGTGATATTAGATAGTAGAAATATATAATTAAGAGAGTACTAATTCAAGCTTGTTGCAATTGAAGATAGAAAATGGCTAGAACAGATTTAATGCATAGACTACTTTAAGGATTCCTTTTAAGCATGGGATTGCATGTATCCCTAGATATTGAAAAACAATCGGAGATGATATGATGCTGGTTACGTGAGGTCTGGCTTTCAAAGGTGCCAAGGTGCATCTTGAATTCTTGATTGAGTCTTTTGAGGGAAATTAATTAGTAAATGGGAAGGTGGTGTTTAGGCTTCTACCAACCTTTGCATTTCTCGCTCTTTCACCGTTGTCATAAAACTTGACTTCAGTTACGTCTAGTCTGGTGATGCTGTAGCTAAGTGTCCTATGCGTACCCATTATGCGATAGGCTTCTGGACTGAACTATTTTTCTTTGGAGTATTGCCCTATTGTTCCATGAATACTACGGAAAATTCAATGAGTGGGCTGGTTTCTGAGTTCTCACACATAATTTAGAATAGATATAAAAGGGCAATTTGAAAGGAAACAACAAAAGCTTAAAATCTCTTCAATTATGCATTTCTATGATTGGAAGATTGCAAGTTATTGGTGCAAAACAATGTAACCTTAGTTCTATCCTTCGTCCCTTCAAATGTAAGTACTGCTTCTTTACGTTTCTGTTTATAGTTATTGGTCTACTGCAAAACGACAGAAGTTGAATGGTGAACCCCAAAACTCTTCATGGTTGTTTGTTATCATTCTTTTCATTAGATGTCAATATGTCATTGGTGCAAAAACCTTATTTGTATCCCTTCTCCCTCCAATGTAAGTAATTCTTGTATATGTTTCTGTTTTTAGTTTTTGGTCTGCCACAAAACAACAAAAGTTGAAATGTGAGTACCAAAGATGTTGGTAGTTTGTTATCATCCTCTTGATTCTGAATGCTGTAATAGGGTAGATAGTCTATCAAAGCTAGGTGGTCGTTTGGTATAGATCTAAGCTACTTGGATTAAGCTTGCTATTGTTCTGGAGTTTACTTCATGTTCCATTACCTTTATAATCATTGGAGGCCCTTTAGTGCTTACGAGTTAGGATGTGTTTCCATTGAGAGATTCTTGTATGAGCACAAGTTTGACAACTCACATTTAGGCATACTTGAAATAAAAGTGGGTTCCACCAATTTTATGATGTATAAACCAGTTTATCGGTCCTACCAACATTTTGAGAGCATGCCTAAATATGAGATGTTAGACTAGTGGCCATCTAATAATTGTCTATTTCCTTTTAAACCTGTAAAATTAAGTGCTACTAATTTGACATGGTAATCGTCTCTATGGAATAAAATATGCATTTGCATTGCCTTTGACCTTTTCTCACAGAAGGAGCAAGTGAGCAACCGTTCAATTAAAAATAAAGAAACATCACCAACATTATCCATAAAGGGTTCCCACCCATACAATTCTCTCTAGTTTCTCCTTTGTTATTATGTATAGGGTCCTCATCTGTCATGTACTATGTCTCCACTCTTGAGTGACCATTGTAGCCTCCACAGCAAGTGTATGTGCTGCAAAGTTTCCTTCCATGTAGTTCCGGGGTAGGTGTACTTGAAAGAGCCTTAATATGAGGAGTCTTCAAGTAAAGAGGGTGGGGCTAGTTGCCTTAACTGTTACATAACTGTTTGGGCCTACTTCTGAAACATAAAAATTCAGCCAACTTGTCTGTTAGAAACAGGAAAATGTTACTTTTAACATTTATATTATGTATTTTGTATCCACATTTATTTTGTTACTCTTATATTTTGTTGTGGCGCTCACTTGAACACTTGAATTCTTGTATTTCACCTTTGATATGAAAATAATAGAAATGCCAATCACTCAATAATGTTATATGCTGCTTCAAGGTCAACCAGCACCTTTGCCAATAGGATATTGTTTTTTAGGCTATCCTCATGTGCCATTGTGGTCCATTGTTCCTCTATATACCACTGTTGAGTGTACTGAAGCACAGGGTGCATAAGCAAAACAGTTATTCAGGATGATATATATGCCTTGTAAGATGATTCAATCATGAGTGGCTGAAAATGACTTCATTCCTGGTCCTCTCTGTATAATATTTTTAAAAGCTGCAAAACTAAATCGAAGCATGTTACAAGGGCTATGGGACCTTGGACTTTTGATATAATCCATTGGAGATATGGAATTGGCCAATGGAACTACGGACAACTTGAACCTCGTATACTTGATAAGCATCTCTCTCTTCGGCCCTTTAGGCCGAAGTAATGTACTATATGGCTTCCTTTGATTGGTAAAAAAAAAAAATTTGTCAAACATTAATGTGTTCATTGTCTAGTTTTAAGGCCTTGTATTTCTAATAGTATTTGCTATTTTGAATGAAAGTAATAGTGAACAAAAACATTGAGGTCATACAAATGAACATGCATTCAAATTTATAATCATACGTTGCTATATTTTCTAAAAATCACTTCTCAATTCTCAGGAAAGCAATACATAAATGCATTTCATTGACTCATTGTGCATGATCCTTGAAAAAAGGGTTAAAAAATGGCACATCATAATTAGCGAAAGGACAAGTCTTAAAATATAATCCAGATATAAATGATCAAAATACTAGCATTTTTTTTTCTTATTTTGCACCGACAAGTCAAACCCATAGCGGGTAGAAATGATGTTAGATTAAGAAAAGACTACCAAATGTACAACGAGGTTGTCACGCACATTCTTCTCCTCCAAAAAACATATACTTAACTACATAAAGTATATGGAAAAAGGAGAAAGCGATGTATGACGGTTATGTGTTATATTACTCATAGGCTTGGCTAATTCACCAAGCTTCAAGGACTAAGGGTATTATTGTTATCCTCTTCTAGAGTATGTGTATTTGCTTGCGACTAAGCATCAATGTATACTCGAACAACATCTAATATTTTGGCTCGACAAATTGGACACTTTCCACCATTCCATTGCAGCTCATTGGCACACTTTAGACACGCACACATGTGCCCACACCTGCAACATAATTTTGGTGTAACAATATAAGTGTTACATTCTATTCTCAAAGTGGATAATATAAAATCATTTCAAACAAGATTCTTTCGTTTAGAAGCAAACGAATAAAAACATTTTACCTGTATAAAATTGAGTCAGCTTTATTATCATGGCATAAACAGCAATTGCCTTTTTTTGGTACCTTCTTCTGCGTCATGTTTTCTTCTTTGTTAACTGTTTCTCATATAGTACATTGCATCACAAATGTTACTAGAGGAAGAAATTGGAAAAAAACAGTATATGTAAAATAAATTGAAAACTCACCTTCAGTTGATTTTATGAGAAGTTGATAATTGAAAATTATTAAATAATTTAATATATTACAATTCTCAATTATTAATTTCATATGAAAATAACTATATATCAGTTTCTACAGTAAAATAAAGCCTAATTTTGTAGAGGCGTTTTTTCCTTAAGTGAGAAGTTTACTAAACACAGAAATTTGAAACAGAAATTTATTTGATTTCCCCTTTTAGGTAGAAAGCAAAATCATGTTTTCCGAACTTGCTTAAATGATTGAATTCTGATAAACATAAGTCATGTAGTGATGACATTGGTTAGTTTAAACGAATAGAAATGAGCAGAGACCTGTTTGAACCATGGATTGTTGTTGTAATTGCATCTGAATCTGCATATCCACGCAGCTCTTAATCGATTTCCTTAGCTCAGACATCTCATGATGAAGTTGCTCCATTTGTCTTCTCAAATCATAGATGAGTTCCATTTCCTATGTTACCACAATAGCATTAATAGTAAGCATTTAACAACCTTGTATGATTTAATATTTCAAGGTAAGAATGTACTTGAACAAAGACTCACCATTGAATGATGATTAGGCGGTGAAGAACTTCGCCTATTATCCTGATATGCAGATCGAAACTGAGAGGGTTGTGAATGTGAAGGAGAATATGTAGATGCAGATGCACATGCAAATACTACTCCATCAGAATCATCACAGGTTTCATTGTCTTTATAACTCCATGTTCTTGAAGGGCATGGTGATGAGGATTGTTGAAAATACTCAACATCTTCATGACACCGCTCCCGCTCCTGCTCCTGCTCCTGCTCCTGCTCCTGCCTCTGCTCCTCCTCTTCTTGTCCAGCATTTTGCATCTCGTCTCGCTTTTCCTCCTCCCCTCCTCCCTCTTGTTTGTCTTCTTGAGGAGATTTTGCAGAACGCATGCGTTCTTGTAGATACGCCATCAGAATTTGGTTTTCGTCCTCGTCATCTTGACAATTGATTAGTTGTGTCTGTGTTCCCTTATGGGAGTTCATCAATCTATCTATCACTGCCCGGAAGCTGCTGGAAAGGAAAGTCGAGACTGTTTTTCTGTAAACATAAATTATTCATTCAGTCAGTGTCTAGTTCTCAATGAAATTATCATCTTCATATTTGTTTTCATTCTTATTTGGTTGTTCATCAGTCATTTATAGCATTTGTCCTGTCTTAGAAACAAAATAATCTTATACCTTTCAAGGAGAATACGTATATCCTCATTTTGAGAAGTGGCAAGCATCTCTTTGTACCATGCTTGCCTACGCTCTTCCCAGTAGCTCCTCGGTCGAGAAATTTCGCTGATCCAGTCATAACTAGTTGCATCATAGTTCTGATCCATGACCTCTACCTCTTCTAACATATCATCATAATTGCTTTCATCATTGTGTTGATCTGTTGCATCTTTCCCTTCTACAGCATGCTGTTGTTCGCTTGACTCTGCCCCGTTTGCAATCTCATTATGGCCCGAATCATCAGCCATCATCGATGTTGGTGCCTTGGCAGTATCATGCGAATCATTATTTTGAACCTCTGCACATGTTTCTAGCAGTGTCACATGTGAACTTGCATGTTCTTTCTCTTTATTGTGATCTGCATTAGTCTCAGGGATTGATACTTGTGTGGATTCTCCAGAGCTATTAGCAGTCTCATGAACAACAGTCTGGTTGCAAGTGTCTTTGCCAGGTTGAGTAGCCGCAGCAGACTTATCCGACACTACAGGATTTGTAACTGTCTGTACCCGTGACGTTGTTGGATGAGCTACTTCTGCCTGTTCCGCATTTCTGTGTTCAACTGCGGTGCTAAATTTCCCCCTGTATTTTACATAAGCATATGTAATTTAGTATCCAATGCAGTGGAGAATTACTCTCCTCATAGAGATTGGTCCCTCTACCACTTTTAATCAAAGTTTTAACACGTGTTGGACAAATTTTATTGCAAGATAATTATATCCCAAAAAATATATTCCAAGACAAATTAGTCCCCCTTTAAAATTTTGAAAATTTGTTGCCTTAGGGATCAATTTGGGTACTTATTCTGTGTGGCTAAAAGTAAACTTTTTATAGTTATGAAATCCAGATACAAATGACGCAATTGTTGCCTACCAACGTATCCTTAGTTTTAACTTGGCCTACATAAATGCATTTGGCACCATATTAAAATGTCATAATTTTCCTTTCTCCTTTCGAAACTAATATGCAAGGCAAATCACAAAATAAATAATAAGCTACCATTTCATGAGAAATAGTCAAACCTTCGTTCCATAACAACAGCAGATTCTTGTGTCTGTTTGTTCTGTCTAGATAATGTTGATTTCTGTTGAGATTTATCATTCTCAGCAGCTGCATTCCGCTGCAACAATCTTAATCGAAGCAATGACTGCATCATGTGATGTGACATTAAAGAATTAGCTGCAATGAACATGAAGCTTATAAAATTTGGGAAGTGAAACAAGGATGACTCCTATTATTATACCTGAATTCGACCTTTTTGAGGGAACCTCGACACGGCTCGGCGTTCTGCCAGGTGGTTAAGCTCCCCTCGGCGGTCCCTCTCCAGCTGCATAAGCATATCGGTGAAAATCCGGCGGCCTCGAATCCTTCCCGGGGCACCAATCATGAGGGGAAAAGCCCTCCTCTCAGAATTCTCCGGTGCTAAATCTCTGCAAGGAGAGCTTGCCACGCTGCTAATAAACCCCTCAGATTCATTGTCATCGCCATGGACACTTGGTGTAGTTAGCCTCTTTATTATGTCTGCAACAGAAACCGGCCTTTCTGCCTCTGTTGTTGCAGTCTCGCAAGACGACCACCGCGATTGTGGCGAAAAGGACTGATCACTGTGTGTTTCCCAGTCCTCGTTCGCCACGGCGCAGGAAGAAGATTCCCCTGCCTCAGAATCACAATTATTGGTGGAAGTAACAGCAGTGGGACTAGTTTTGGCGCCATTAGACGCCGTCGTTTCAGGCTTGGATCCACTGAGCCTCTTCTCCCATATCTGAACAAGTGAAGAAGCAGCAAGGTTCGAGATATCTACACACTTATTATCATCACCATCAGAGTTGCAACTACCTGTGCTTCCAAGTTCTTTCTTGTTATTATCAATTGACAACAACCCAGCCTCACTCTCTAAATTTGAAACAATCTCCCGGGCTTGTTTCGCGGCCCAGCGATCAAGAAGCCGGGTTTGTCTCGGGCTAATCAAAGAGTTCAATGAGGATCCATCCTTGAACTCCATGGCATTTGAGACATGAAGATTCGATACGTTGCGGTGGCGCCGGTGGTGGCGCCGATCTTGATTATGATGAATTTCGTTCCAATGGGCAGAATTGTTCTCGTTGAGATTTCTTGTTGAATCGGAGTTGGACATGGACATGGACATGTTAAGGTGGTCCATGACGAAGTTCTTGATGTTCCTTTGAAGAGCAGCATGTGTGGCCTTATTAACAACATTGCTTTCTCTGCATCCATCACCACGGTGGTTACGGTCCCTCAGAACCAAACCAAAGGGCGAAGACGAAGCAATTTCAACTTGTGATGATGCCATGTTCAAGAGAATGGTGAATGCATAGCTGAATGTAGAGGAACCCAATTCAGGTTAACGAGTGATGAAGAGGAAAGACAAAGAGATTGAACACATTCCGACCATGTATCTCAAAAGATAAAATCCTTCTTTCTTTATTTTTAATCGGGTAATTGTGAGAGCCTCACCACAAAACAACTCAAAGAAAATTAAAAGAGAAGATTAATCAGTGGAGGAGAAAAGACCGTTGTGTTTTGCGAAAACTGAGGACACGTTTGTGGCAAAAAAAAGTTTCAACAAATTATCGTTACCCTCATTCCTCTATATTTAGAGCAGAACGACTTTTCTAACGGATTTGAATTATGTTAAGGAAAACAAAAGAAACCAAGTGAGAGTTTTAACTTTTATTCTTCTTCTTCTTTGGAGGAGGGGAGTTTGTTATATAAATAAGAACGAATGTAACAGTGAGAGAGAGTGTCGTTTGAGTGAGACGTTATGAGATTGGACCGTTATGAGATTTGTGACGTCATTGAATGAAAACACAGGTGGCCAGATGGGAGCCAAGTAAAGCCTAAAAAGGGAGATGTGTCTAACGAGAGCGTTTTTGCGTAATCTACTTTTATTCTACTTTATTACATTCACCAAATTAAGCTGCAGGATCAATGGCGGTGCTGCTGCTATTTCAACTCTATTCTACAGAATTTTGTTTTTCGTTTTATTTTTAAATTATATTTTATTCAAATTTTAAATCTAAAACATAAAAATTCATCGTTATTTTCAATAGTTAAAAGAAAAATATTAAATAATTATCAAAATTTATTATTTTTTGTTATTGTTTAATTATAAATTTAATTCATTTAGTTTAATTTTTTTAATTTAATAATATAATAATTTATTTTATTTTATATTTTTAAATATTAATAATTAATTAATCATAAAAAATAATAATTTTTAATAATTTTTTAATATTTTTTAATTAAAAATTATTGTATAATTTGACATGTTTAATTTAAACTAATATTACATTAGTATTAATTATGATTAGTATTATTTTAAATTTTATTAGTTAACTTAATTAGGCTTAATTTATAAAAAAACTTAAATGTGTAATATTATTTAATTATAATTTAATAACTTTTAATTATCAAAATGTGTATTGAACATGCTTCTTTTATAGAAAATAATAATTTAAAATATCAATAATATTCTACAACTAAGTAAATTATTTAACAAAGTTCAACCAAATTTTTATAACCTCTTTTATATTTATACATCATTTATATATAACTGATTTTTAATGCAAATGCCTTTTTTTATTGTGTTTTTATTTTCTTCTTATTTTTTTTTTTTTGTATTTTCTGTGAAACTTTTTTTTTTATAGATTTTTCTTTTATGATAAATATTGTTTAATCTGAATTTGTTTTCGATTAAATTTTTTGTTGTTTCGTAGTAATTCTAAAATTTTTAAAATCAGACAGTAAAATCAGATTCATATAGTAGTTTTATTTACGAAAACAATATACGATACAAGTTTAGATGAGTTAAACTAAGACGAATTAGTCACCAAAAAAAAAAACTAAGACGAATTGAATCATTGTTTTTAATCAAATTAAGTCAATAAGGTTTGATTCGTTCCTTTGATTAATGTAGTTCGTGAGTAGTTGATGTTTGTGTAGTATATATACAAGTTGGATAATTTCATTTTTCTTTGTAAAAATTAGTATTGATGATTGAGGATTTGAATTTGAATAGAATCTAGGAATTTTGAATTGTTTTTTCGATCAATCTTTTTGTGTTACATTTAATGATAATTTTAGTATTGATTAAGACATAATTTGGTGTTAGGTAGAATTAATTTCGGTGTTATGTATTTTGTTATGGTTACCTTGATATATAATTTTGTGGTTGATGTTGGTTCTTATGCTATACATTCAGTGTTAAATGGAATTAGTTATTGTATTTTTCATTTTTATGTGATTTCTATTTAGCAATGAGCTGATCAAATTCTTTGATTACGAATATGAACAATTTTGATGTTGTTGTTAGTTTACAATACTGTTGAGATTATAATTTTTTTGTATTTTTACAGTTTTTGTGTGATATTAATGAGTTGTTTGTAACAAAGATTGGGATAGCTTTCAATACACTTTAAAAAGCTGAAAATTGTTAAAAAAATTATTCTAAATTTACAAGTTTTTCTAGTAAAATAAAGAACACAAATAAGAAGAGAAGTCAAATTAAGAAAAAGCTATGAATATAGTTTAAATGACACTAAAATCACTACAACTCTTTTGTATGACCTAATTACATCAAATCCAAGTTAATGAAACCAAGTGCACCTCATTTAAATCAGAATAATATCGAAATTACTTAATTATGACGACATACAAACTTAGTTCAGAATAAGTACACAAACAAGACTTAATTAACCATAAAAATACATCCAAATCAATTTTAAATAAAAAAAAATCATGAATATGCTTAAATGATACCAGAACATCAAATTTAAGTCAAATAAGATAAAGTGCACCTATTTTAACTCAGAATAATACCGAAAATAGTTAATGATAATCACACACGAATTCAATTCAAAATAAACATATAATCATAATTCAATCAATCACAAAAAACACTTGCATGTAATTTTAAATCCAAAAAAATTATCAATATAAATTAGATAACACTAAATTAGCACAATTATCACAAAATTAACACTTAAAGAGAACTACTCTTGTACTTCTACTTTATCGCGAAAAACTCAAAATTAATACATTTTTGTGTTATTGTAATAAATTTCAGGATTATTTTTTTGATAAATTTTGCACAATTTAAAATTTTTTTATTTTTTTTAAAAAAATCAAACAAAAAAAAGAAATAAGTGTAATAACACATGAGTAAGAGAAAAAAATAAAAATAAAATGTAACAACAATAACATTAATACAAAAAGGAAGAGGAGGCGAAAACAACGCGCATAGAAAAGAAAAACACAAAGAAAAAGAAAGTGGAGATGGAAATAATGCGAAAAAAAACATAAAAAAATGTTATTTCATGCAAAGGTTATATCGGTAAATTTTATTAAATTTGGATTAATTTAATCAAATTTGGTTATGAAAAAATTTAAATTAGTAAGGAAACTATAAGATCATCTTTTTGGTTGACCAATATTCCAATAATTTTTTATTGTCATTCCAAATACACAATATTTATAAAAATATATACATATACTTGGTTATCTCATTTGAAATGATAACCAGATAAATAATGAAATGTAAAAATATAAATATTTATGGTAGAAAATTATTTTAATTTTTTAATTTATTTGTAGATAATACATATATTAATTGTAATTATAAATTATGCTATTTTAAATTAAATAATGTATATAATGGTGATCTCATTTATTATTATAAATGCTAAATTGAATAAGTTATTATTACTTTTGATTTGGAATTAAATGAGAATAAAACTATATATTATCTTTTGTTCTTTAAATAATTATCTTTTGGATTTTAGTTTGGACTTTAGATACTATTTTATTTGGACTTTAGGATTTAATAGGTGTCATACTCAAATATAAATAGGCCTTCAGGTTTCGGTCTCCAAGATACCAAAGTCGCCTTTATTACTCTTTCTCCATAAAAAAAATCACAATTCAGCTGCCTAGGGATACAGAAGGCTTTGGTTGAGGAAGATCGAAAGAACCACAAGATCCAAATTTTTTCATCAATTTCTAATTTTTATGAATAAAGGTACGTTTTCGCATTATGTTATATTTTTTGTGATTCAATATGAATGATCTAAGTTATTGGAATTAATTTATTCTAATAAGTGATATTAGAGCCATCCATAATTTGATCATCAAAAATATTTAATTTTATTATTATTTTATTCGGTATACGTTAATATTGCGTAGCTCACGTTAATATTATCGCACCGCAAAATTATATATATATAATGGATGAACACTATTCTTCCACGGTCCTGTCAATATTGTTGCATATATATAATATATACAGTTGTGGTTTAGGTTATAGTGCTCTTATATACATATTGATATGGCCATATATATATATATATATATATATATTTTGTTGCGTGCGTATAATGTAACCTAAGCGTGTTTTGATTAATTTTTTTTATATAAAATGATGCTCATAAATTAATGATTTATATACTGTTTTCATCTTTTGTTAAATCAATTGAGTATTATTGAATTATAATTTTTTTTGAATTTAATTGTGTCATTAATTTGGTATAAAAATTAATTGATTATCCTTTAAAATATAAGGATTAATATGTATATGTCACTTATGCGAATATTAATTAATCCAAAAGAAAATTTATATTTGGCCAAATTATGTATACATATTAATAATATTTGAATAATAAAAATATTATTTAATTGTTACATAAGGACACTAGTAACAATTTGAATTATTGTACCCATCAATTTTATAAAGATTTAGTTTTGGAATAAATTGATTGAACATTATACTGTCAAAGTAGCCTTTTTTGTGAAAATTGATTTATTCAAAACATAAGGAATATGGTGATATGAAATTCATGCGAATATTGGTCGGCCCAAAGGAACGTCTATATTTGGCCGAATTACATACACATATTGATAGTAATACATGTTTGGGTAAACAAATTAAGAATAAAGTAATGCTTATTATTTATGCGGACAATAATTGGCCCAAAAGAAGTTTATTGTTTGGCCAAATAATAAGCATTGCACACTTTTGTTTATTTTCTATTAATTATGCGGTCAATAATCGGCCCAAAGGAAGGTTATTGTTTGGCCAATTAATAGAAAATATATGCGGTAATAAATAGGTTGCGAAGTTTAAGTCTCCATGTACGCATTAAGTCGATCCAAAGAAAGGCTTCATGTGTGACAGGAATTTTGACAATATTTGATTACTACAATGAGAGTATCACTTACAATTAATTTTTCTATCCAAAGATTGAAAATTAATGTTGTTCTAGATATCTCAATATGGATTTTTTTCCCATTATTTAACTAATGTTTACTGCATGTTTATTTGTTCTAATCCAGAAACTATGACTTTAGCTACCAATGTTTCTGCACAAATTAGCAGTATTCCTATGCTGAATGGTTCAAACTTTAAAGTTTGGAAGGATACCGTGGAGATTGTCATCGGTTGTATGGATCTAGATATAGCTCTTCGAGAGGAAAAACCCACTTTCACTCCGAAAAATCTCAATGAGGTTAAAATAGAGAAGTGAGAGAAATCTAATCGAATGAGCATTATAATCATGAAACACTCAATTTCCGAGGCGTTTCAGGGCTCAATTACTGAGGATAAAGATGCCAAACAGTTCCTAAAGGATGTTGAAAAATTCTTTACTAAGAATGAAAAAGCGGAGGCAAGTAGTCTTTTGAGCAAACTTGTCTCCATAAGGTATAAAGGTAAAGGGAACATAAGGGAGTACATTATAAAAATGTCTCATCTTGCTTCAAAATTGAAAGCACTAAAGTTAGAGTTGTCTGAAGATTTACTCGTGCATTTCATTTTGATTTTCCTTCCTGCACACTTTGGGCAATTCAAAATGAGTTATATAACACTCTGAAGGACACTTGGTCCTTAAATGAGCTTATATCTCACTGTGTGCAAGAAGAGAGGCTACAGCAAGATAAGATTGAAAGTGCTTACATGGCTTCATCTTCTTAGTATAAAAGAAAGCGTGATACTGCTGCGGATGCGCCTTCTCAGCAGAAAAAGGCTAAGAAATAGGATCAAGTTTCAACCTGTTTCTTTTGTAAGAAAGTGGGACATATGAAGAAGAATTATACCAAATATGCCACCTGACGTGTAAAGAAAGGTATAATTCTTACTTTCGTTTGTTCTGAGGCTAGTTTAAGTTATGAACCTGTTGATACTTGGTGGGTAGATTCTGCTGCTACTACTCATGTAAGTGTTACTATGCAGGGTTGCCTGACCGCCAAGTGATGCCGAAAGATACATCTATGTGGAAGACGACAATATAGTTGCAGTCGAAGCTATAAGAACCTTTAGATTATGTTCCACGAGTGAATTTTACTTGGATTTATTAGAGACATTTTATGTACCGTAGACGAAATTTGGTTTCTATTTCTCGTTTGGACAAATCAGGTTATTTTTGTTCGTTCGGAGACAATAAAGTTAGTCTTTTCTATAAATCGAATAATATTTGCTTTGGTCATTTGGTGGATAATCTATATAGGCTTGACTTAAATTCCTATAATAATGAAATACTGCAAATAGATACAAAACGAAAACTAAATGAAAATTCGGCATCATTATGGCACAAACGGCTAGGTCACATCTCTAAACAGAGAATTCAGAGGCTCGTGTCGGATGGAATTCTTGGACCCCTAAATTTGGCGGACTTTGAAGTCTGCATTGAGTGCATAAAGGGAAAAAAGACAAATGAAAGGAAATTAGGTGCCAATAGAGCTAAAGATGTCTTAGAACTGATACATACCGATGTATGTGGTCCATTCCCTACTGTCTCTTGGAATGGACAACGGTATTTTATTACGTTCATAGATTATTACTCTCGTTACGGGTATCTATATTTAATTCATGAAAAGTCCCAAGCCTTGGATGTTTTCAAGTCTTTCAAAGCTGAAGTTGAACTTCAACTTGGAAAGAAAATTAAAGCTGTCAAATCTGATCGTGGTGGTGAATACTACGGAAGATATGATGGTTCAGGTGAACAACGTCTCGGGCCTTTTGCTCTTTTCCTAGAGGAGTGTGGTATTGTTCCGCAATACACCATGCCAGGCAAACCTAGCATGAATGGTGTTGCAGAGCGAAGGAACCGAACTCTTAAAGACATGGTGAGAAGTATGATTATTCATTCTTCCTTGCCTGAATCACTCTGGGGAGAAGCCTTAAAGACCGCAGTATACATCCTTAATAGGGTGCCAAGAAAAGCAGTTAACAAAACCCCATATGAAATTTGGACTGGAAAAATGCCTAGTATAAAGCATTTGCATATTTGGGGATGTCCAGCTGAAGCGCGACCTTATAAGCCGCATGAAAGAAAATTGGACTCAAGGACAATTAGTTGCTACTTTGTTGGTTACGCTGAGCGTTCACGTGGTACAAGTTTTACAATCCTGCATTAAGGTCTAATTTTGAAACGAAAAATACGAGATTTCTTGAGGATGTTAAGTTTGGGGGGAAGAAAATATTAGGAATGTTGCTTTTGATGAGGATAATATAACTGACAATAATCAGGTCTTTGTGCCTATCATTGTTCAAAATACAGTTATAGTACAAGAGCACAATGAGAATCCCTCTGTAGATCCAGTTACAGTACAAGAGAACAATGAGAATATTATTGTTGCTCAAGATACTGCTACAGTACAGAAAAATGATGAGAATCCTCATCAACCCCAACCCATACAGCAAGATCAACAACCTCAAGAAGTGTTATTAAGGAGATCCAATAGAAAAAGGAGAAAATTCATCTATGGTCTCAAACAAGCTTCCCGTCAATGGTATCACAAGTTTAATTAAGTCATTACCTCACGGTTTTGAGGTAAATATCATAGAAGAGTGTGTATACCGCAAGTTCAATGGGAGTAAATACATATTTTGGTCTTATATGTTGATGACATTCTACTTGCCAGTAACGATATAGGCTTGTCGCATGAAACTAAGAAATTTCTATCGAACAAATTCGAAATGAAAGATCTTGGTGATGCCTCTTTTGTATTAGGAATCGAGATACTAAGAGATCGTTCTCAATGTATTCTTGAATTATCACAAAAGAACTATCTCGAAAAGATTTTAAGTAGATATGGCATGGAAAGTTGTAGACCAATGGACACACCCGAAACTAAAGGAGACAAGTTCAGTCTCAAATAATGTCCTAAAAATGATCTTGAGAAGACAGCAATGCATGATAAACCTTATGCATCAGCACTAGGAAATTTAATGTATGCTCAAGTCTGCACACATCCCAATATATCATTTACAGTGGGAGTGTTGGGTAGATATTTGAGCAATCCGGACATAAATCATTGGATAGCTGTTAAACGCGTAATGCGTTATCTAAAGAGAACAAAGGATACATGCTTACTTATCGGAGATCGGAAAATTTGGAGATCATTGGGTATTCTGATTCCGATTTCATGGCATATGATTGCGAAATTTTGTCACTGAGTTTCGTATAGTAGATGACATTGAAAGGTTATTAAAGATATTTTGTGACAATAAGTCAGCAGTACTATACTCCAATAACAATAAGAGCTTGACAAAATCGAAGCATACAGACATCAAGTTCTTAGTTGTCAAGGAGAAAGTTTAAGAAAAACAGATTTTCATAGGACATATAGGAACAGAATATATGCTAGCAGACTCATTAACTAAGGAATTGATCCCTAAAGTCTTTCATGAGCACGCTGCTCGGATGGGTGTCAATATTTGTGATGCATTGGTTTAGTGGGAGTTTATTTTATGCTATATGTCCTATGACAGATATTGAATTATTTTTCTGCAGAATTAAGTTGATGGTTTATTTCATGTTATGTGAAATGTTCATTTTACAAAATTTATTTTGCGTTTGATCTCAATAAAGTTTTAAAGTTGGACCAGTTGGAAATAGACATGCATGAGATCACTTGGCATGTAATTTCTATATTACTCATCCAAATTTGATCTATGTCGTTAAGTATATTAGGATGGTGATTGTCGTGGTTTAGTCACGAGATTAATGTGATAAAAGTTGTGGTAGTTCTATATCTAATATATGAGACGGACTAGATTGTTAAAGTAATGAGAGAAATAGCATTCAGATGCGGGCATAAAGTTTATAAGATGTGATTATTTCAAGAAAGAATATATGTATCGCCTAAGTGGGAGATTGTTAGGAAATTATTTTAATTTCCTAATTTGTTTGTGGGCAATACATATATTAATTGTAATAACAAATTATGCTATTTCAAATTAAATGACTTATATAATGGTGATCTCATTTATTGTTATAAATGCTAAATTGAATAAGTCATTATTACTTTTGATTTGGAATTAAATGAGAATAAAACCAGATATTATTTTTTGTTCTTTAGATAATTATCTTTTGGATTTTAGATATATTATCTTTTGGACTTTAGATACTATTTTATTTAGCCTTTAGGATTTAATGAGTGTCATGTTCAAATATAAATAGGCCTTCAGGGTTTCGGTCCCCAAGATACCAAAGTCGTCTTTGTTACTCTTTCCCCATCAAAAGAGTCATAATTCAGCCGCCTAAGAATACAGAAGACTTTGGTTGAGGAAGATCAAAAGAACCACAAGATTCAAATTCTTTCATCAATTTCTGACTCTTATGAATAAAGATACGTTTTCACATTATGTTATATTTTTGGTGATTTAATATGGATGATCTGAATTATTGGAATTAATTTATTTCAACAATTTAAACTTAATTTTATTTTATCACAATATCTTACATTTTCATTTCAATTAAGAATTTTACATATGTGAAAGAGTTATTAAAGTAAGCCAATATGGGCTAAAATAGTAAATAAGACTAATATATTTTTTTGAGAGGAGAAAAATAGCTACCCGATTCAACTTAAATAAATTAGTATGTTAAATTAGTAATTTTAAAAATGAAACATGTTGCTTACAAAAAAAAAGACATCTACTTATAATAAATATGATACATATATTGAAATCAAATTTTAATTTGAAGCAACTAAATAAATTTATAGTTTTCTTTAAAAAAAAGTTATATTTTTTAAGAATAAAAAAAATAAAATAAAATATAAAAACACGTGACAATCTACTGAGGTGTGAAGTCATGGGTGGATCCCAAGATGAATCGGATCAAAATTAACTAATTTTTACTTAAAGAATTACAGAATTAGGATGAAAATTAACTTGAAATTTTACAAGCTCTACTCACAATTTTACGGTTTTATTATTTTATATATGGTTTATGTAATAATATGGCCTAATATCAAATAGTATTTATAATTTTAATATAATTTGGCGTGCATTGGACAGGAGAATAAAATAAAAGAGGGAGATGCTCCCTTGAAGAAAGACGCTTAAAATATTTTTTTTTTATAAAGATACTTATGTGTCGTATTATTATTGGACGTATTAATGAATTAATTATTTTTGAATTTTTTAACAAATTAGAATAAAACTGATTTTTTCATAACAATAACAATAAATCTAATTGTTATCAGATTCAGTCGAACCGACTAATTTATCTAACCCACTGAATTATGATATTTTATTTTTTTTAAAATAAAAATCAAAGATATATTTATCTTTTTATCAAAAAGTTTAAATATAATTCGATTTAAATTGTGTAAATTAATCGAATTAAATCGAGTCTAATAATTATAATGCGAACAATTAAATTTATTATTATTATTATAATAAATCGATTTTATTCTAGTTTATTAAAAAATAAATTATTAATCAATTTAATAAAAATGTTCAATAATAACACAACACATATAAACAACACATATAAACGTCTTAAAAAAAAAAAAAAAAGGACATTTTTAGAGTTTTTATATCGGAGTAGTCTCCCAATAAAACTAGTTAGAATTACTTTTGGAACGTAAGATGATTGAAACAATAAAAATTACTAGGGAAACCAAAAAACCAGTGAAAATTAACTAAACCTTGTACTATTAGATTTCGCTGCATGAAACAAATGATCATACCAAAACTCCCTCTGATAAATTATGTCTTTAAAGTTTAAATCCTTAAATAACATGAAATTACTAAGCATGCCTACCCTTTTAATTAATCCATATAGTGGAAGGAAAACTCAAATCACTTGTGTTGACTCCCAATGTTCCTTCTTCTCAAATTTGAATCTCTTGTTTTTGGCAACATGCTGAAGAAGATCACAAACTTGCCTTGAAGATGGCCTCTCCTGTGGTGCAGTTTTTGTACACTGCATGGCTATCTCAACCACTTGGAACGCCGCGAACTCCTCCGTGGGTAAAGACGGCTTCAGCTCAGGATCTATGAGCTCCTGACGCATGGCGGCATCTTGGTTGTGGAAGTGCATCTCCACCCATCTCACCATGTCCATGTTTCCCCTGAAAGCTTCATCTGTTGGCATTTTGCCACTTACAAGTTCCATAAACACAATTCCCATACTGTACACGTCACTCTTCTCTGTTGCCTTCATTGTGTATGCATACTCTGATGGACAATATCCCAATATTAGTTAACTTCCTCATCAAGTAACAATTCTACTATTGCTATAATTCTAAGTCCTAACAAACCTATGTAATTGTTATTCAACTAAGTTTGATCCTACTAAATGAGTTGGACATCTTTGGTAAAAAATAATAAGTTGGATAAAACAATTTGAGAGAAAGAAGAGTTATAATGAGCAGCATGGTGATTATTACCAGGGGCTATGTAACCATAAGAGCCAGCAAAACAGGAAGTGGAGTCAGAATTGTCAATGAGTGCTTTTGCAAGTCCAAAATCTCCCAAATGTGCATCCATATTTGAATCCAGCAATATGTTACTGGTCTTGATGTCCCTATGAATAATCTTTGGAACACAATCATGATGAAGGTACTCTAATCCATGAGCCAATCCCACAGCAATTCTGAACCTTGCATCCCAATCAAGAATCCCTTTTTCCTTCAATGTTCTTCCATGAAGCCAATCCCACACACTCCCATTCTTCATGTACTCATATATCAGCAGATTCCAACCTGAACATCCTTTCTTTCTGTCGCTACAACAACCAATCAGTTTCACCAAATGTCTATGCCTAATCCTCCCCAAAGTCTTCATTTCTCTTATGAAGCTCTTGTTTAAGAGATACTCATCTTTGAATGAAATCTTCTTCACAGCTACTGTCTCTCCGGTGGCCCATTCGGCTCGGTACACCGTCCCGGAACCTCCAGAACCAATGATGAATTCCTCACTTAGATTGTTTGTAGCATCCATGATATCTTCCCACCTGAATTCTCGGTTCCCACCAATGTTAAGAGGAAGCAGAAACCGCTTCTTTGCATGTGAAGAAGAGGAGTAAATGCAATTCACTTCACCAAACTTCCTAAAAATTTCTTGCTTGTTTTTAAGGAAAACTCTGCCTGCAAACATTAGTATTGCAATTGCAACAATACTTGAAACGGAAGAGACTATAACTAGTGCTGACAGACTCATCATTGGTAGCTTATTGCTGTAACCATTGCCTTTGCAGCACTTAGAGGCGCCGCAAAGGCGAAGGTTCCCGGCAAAAGCTTCCAAAGGCCAGCGGCGGCGGAATTGCATATCCAGCTGGCCTTGTAAATTATTGTAAGAGAGATCAAGTTGATCCAAGCTTGACATTTCACCAAGCAGCAGAGGGACTCCACCACTGAGTTGATTGTGGGAAAGATTAAGAGCTTGCAATTTCAAAAGCGAACGAATTGAACTTGGGATCTCACCAGAGAGATTATTGTAACTGAGGTCCAGAATGTTCTGAAGATTCTGGAGGTTTCCAATCTCAAATGGAATCTCACCACTGAATCCATTTCTTGAAAGCTGCAGCTCATAAAGGTTGATTAGCCTACCAACTGTTTGAGGAATTGACCCAGTGAGATTGTTTTGGCCAAGCCTAAGGACATTCAGTGATGTAAGATTACCAATATGCCCTGGGAGGCTTCCATTAAGGGAATTTCCATCAAGGCAGAGTACTAGCAACTTTGTACAATTGAATAGGCCTAATGGAAGAGACCCAGAAAGTTGATTGAACGAGAGCTTAAGCTCTCCCAGTTCCGGCAAGGTTCCGAGCCACGATGGTATCTGTCCGGTCAGCGAATTGTTGTTCAGATCAATGTGGGAAAGATTGTGACACAAGGAAAGCTCATCTGGTATTGGTCCAGAGAATGAGTTTCTTGATAAGTCTAACAATGTCATCTCAGTGATTTTCCCCAATGTCCTTGGAATTTCACCAGAAAATCTATTGTTACCTAATCTGAGCCTATCAAGAGAATGTGAATTTCCCAATTGAAAAGGAATCACACCATCAAATTTATTATCAGTTACATCAAAGGAAAGAAATGAACTTGAGCTACACAATGGAGCCAAACTACCATTAAGCTTGTTCCTTGAAAGGTTCACTCTTGTCAAGTTTGCTACATTTGCAAGCTGGTGAGGAAGATTGCCTTCAAGAGAATTGTTGTATAGCATGAGCTGATCCAATCCTCTCAGGAACCCTAATGTTGCCGGAATTGAACCTGATAGTTGATTATTTGCCAGATCAATCATCTTCATCTTTTGACAGTTACCAAGTGTGGCAGGAATTTTCCCCTCAAGGTTATTATTCCTAAGGTGAAACCAATTCAACTCTTTAAGCCTTCCAATAGTGATTGGAATCCCACCACTGAATTGGTTCCCAAAAAGATCAATTAATTGCAACCCTAGACAGTTACCAATCTCCAAAGGTATCTGCCCAGATAACTGATTCTCAAAAAGGGATAAACTTTGCAACTTGCCAAGCTTCCCAATCTCTCTAGGAAAAGAACCATTCAACTTGTTTCTGTACAAATAAATTTCCTCCAAATTTGTAAGGTTCCCAATAATGAAGGGAGAGATTGAACCACTGAGAGAGTTATTAGCCAAATCAAGAACCTTCAATGATACACACTCAGCTAACTCAATTGGAATCACACCATGAAGCCCACAATCTGAAATACTCAAAGACACCAACTTTGATGCATTATTGGAACACATAGTACTGGGAATAGTACTACCATGAAACTGGTTCCAA
Source organism: Arachis hypogaea (assembly GCF_003086295.3). Classification (NCBI taxonomy): domain Eukaryota; kingdom Viridiplantae; phylum Streptophyta; class Magnoliopsida; order Fabales; family Fabaceae; genus Arachis; species Arachis hypogaea. The sequence goes on from NC_092049.1 coordinate 20,971,229, forward strand.
GAGAGACTCAAGTTCTGTAACTCTCTCAAGTTTCCAAACTCACCTGGAATCTCTCCAGTGAGATTGTTCATCGACAAGTCCAGAATTTGAAGCTTGCCCAGTTGAAAAAGAGACTTTGGAATGTTACCCACAAACTGGTTATCCATGAGGACCAAGTCAGTGAGTTCACTCAGCTCCCCGAGTTGACTCGGTAACTGACCCGTCAGCTTGTTACTTGCAAGGTTGAGTATCTGGAGATTGGAGCAGTTCCCTAACTCAACGGGAATCGTCCCCGTCAACATATTTCCCTTAAGAACCAGCTGCTGCAACTCGGTGAGTCGACCCAGATGAGTTGGAATCGTTCCAGCGAGTGCGTTATAGGCGAGTCCAAGAAAGTTAAGCTTGACGAGGTTCCCAAGCGAAGGAGGAATAAAACCAGTGAGTAGGTTATCACCGAGTTTGAGGATTCGGAGAGCGAGCATGGAGCCGAACTCGGCGGGAACGTGACCGGTGAGTTGGTTGGAGAGAAGAAGAAGCGACTCCAATGAAGTGAGGTTAGTGAGAGTGACAGGGATGGGACCCACAAGACCGTTAGAAGAGAGGTCAAGATGAAGAAGAGATTGTAAACGAGAGAGTGACGGTGATATTGAGCCATTGAGTGAAGAGGAAGATAGGTTGATTCCCACGACGGTTTTATCATCATTGCATGTGATTCCATTCCATGAACAGTAGTTAGTGTTGTTGAATCTCCAATCCGCCAGCACCTTCAGTGGGTCTTGAAGAAACGATGATTTCACGTCCAAAAGAACCTTGAGAGTAGTTTCAGTTACGTTGTTGGCGCCATTAGAAAGGCCCAGGAAGAAGAATAGTAGTAGTAGTATCATTAGTGAAAGGTTTAATAATGATGATGGTGATGGTGTTTAGTTTGTGAGAAGAAGAATGAAGTTGATAGTAATATTTGATAATGAAAAAAGTAAGGTAAAGTTAATGTTAGAAGGTTGGGAAGCGGTGGTGGTTGGGTTTACAGTTTCTTGGATTGTGTGGGAATTGGCAGAGAAATGAATGAAGATTGAAGGAAGTATGGTTTGTGTTATGTGAAAGAGTGCAGTATTGTCAATAAATGATGGAAAATAAGTAGCCATGTCTGCTACTTGTGTATTGTGTTATTTAATTAGCTATATATACACCAAGGAGAAAGATAAGGAGAATCCACTCAATCCAGTGAGAACGAAAGCCAATAGTAGTTCAATTTCCCTTGATAGGAATTGGTTTCAGTTTATATTGGCTATAACAAAGTCTAATGAATGTAGTGCCTCACAAATTAAAAGCATTGTAATATATTTCCACTCTACATACATACATTGTTAAATTCCTTTCTTACAATATTTTTGTCTTATATTTAAATTGACATTAAATATCTTTTATTTTTCTTTACTAAAAATATTGCTCTTCTAACCCTTTTTTGTTTTCATATTTCTAACGTCATGTAGAGTCAAATTGTATTTATTGGTTGGATCATCATCATCTACCAAAACTAACGTGTCGTGCGTTTGGTCTTTTTGATTGGTTGCATGTTCTTTGTGTTATAAAACCTTTTAAATACTGTGTCTTCAATCTTCATTAGTATTTTTCCACTGAATGAATCAAAACTGTGTGCTACTGTTCTTTTGTTTTTAATAAGCCAGAAATTCTTGTGTTTTCTGGCCAACATTTAACCATCAAAATAAAAATAGATGATTTTTTATCATTAGATGTAATCTCACACCATTAAAAATATTATTGATGACTAATTGATGGTTACAAAACACTAAAATTATTGGCACCTAGTGTTTCTCTTTTTTTTTTTCTTAATTAGGCTATTTGACTTTGTATTACGTTATTTACCCAAATCTACTATAGAGAGTAAGGATATGTAAATAATTCTCATCAACAATTAAATTAACAATTATCGAAAAGAAAGATAAATATATATACATATTTCCTGTACTCTAGAGTTTTTTTTATAGGAATTATTGATGTAATAATTTTCTTTTTAAGAACATATTGATAAGAATAAAGTTGCACTGTATGAAAAAATTGTGGCCATTATGTGTATTTTAGACTAGGGGTGCACAGACCCGGCCCGGCCCGAAGGCCCGACCCGGTCCCGAACACTTTTGGGGCTAATTTGGTGTGATTTCATCGGGTTTAGGGTCGGGTAAGGGTCTCAAAAATAGACCCGATCATTATTTCGGGTCGGGTCCGGGTCATAGCTCGGGTCACCCGAAGTCGGCCCGGTGACCCGGTCATCATACACAATTAATATTTTGTGTTATTAGTGATGGATCATGACTAATCTTATGTGGAATTTAAGTATTGTAAATCTTAATATTTTGTGTTATTAGTCATTATAAAACTATAAGTTAATGTTTTATGTTTATAATGTATAAGACTTTAGACTAATGCATAATATTGTGTTATTTGTATTGATTTAAATATTTGGTATTATTAGACAATATTAGTATTGATTGTGGTTATACTTTAGTATTGATTGTGGTTATGCTTTAATTTTGAAGAAGGGTTGGTTCTTGTTATATTTTTCTAAGTGAATTTTACCATGTTAAATAATGGTTGGAGTCTTGAAAATTTGGATATTTTTACATGCTAGCTTACAAGAAGGTATCAACGTAATGTAATGTTAACGGCCTGGTTTTCACCCGGTTTTCACCCGGTTTTTACCCGGTATAATTGTGGCCCGAAAGTGTATTGGTTTCATCGGGTCTAGGGCCGGGTTCGGGTCTAATAAATAGACCCGGTGTATATTTCGGGTCGGGTCTGGATCACATCAAACCCGGCTTCACCCGGCCCATGTGCACCCCTATTTTAGACATTATGAAAAGTTGCACTGTATTTTATGTCATTTTTATTGAACCGTACAATGTTATGATTATACTAATTCCATGGATCATATCTTGTTTTGGATTGTCTAAGGTTTGGCGCGCGAGTGTGGTCTCTCTTGGGTCTTCTTTTCACACTTTCTGAATCTTCTGATTGGTTTCGGCTGATTCAATTCTGAATGAGTAGAAATTTTATGTGACAAAGCCCGTTAAATAATTAAAAAAAAAAACAACTATGTGTATCTATGAATTTTATAAATACTGACAAAAATATCTATTAAATATTAAAATTAATGTTATACTTATAAAAGATGAATTTTATACGACAAAAATATCTAAATTTTAATTTTTGTTAATTTTTAAAATTTTCAAATTATCCTCACAGTTTATTTTCAACTTTAACTCCATTATTGTCATTTCTTTTTCAAATTCTAAACTTTCTCAAAGTCTTCCGGTACAAATAATTATTTTTTCATATAAGTAAAATTACTTAGATGGAGATATTTTTATATAAAAATAATAAATAAAATTCGTTAAATAATTTAATATATTTAATTAAATTCTTTAATATTATACACCTTCTATTTGTGTTGACTAAATTATATTATTATTCTGGAAGAGTGAAGCCTCGCCAGCTGTTATTGGAATGTCTCCTCTTACTATAGCATTTTCCAAACCAAATTAGAAAACAATAAAAAGAATCCCCAACCTAAAAAAAAGAAAAAAAAAATTATATCAACTAAGTTGTTTCAAATAATGGATAATATGTGTCTTGATTTTTTAAACAACAAATTGAATTTGATTCTTAAAAATAGAATTAAAAGAACGTTCTCTTAGTTGAATTAAGTTCGTATAATAATTCTTAACAATGAAAAAATGAAAAGAAAACTCAAGAAGAAAACTTACCAAACATATTGAATAATGCTCATACGGTGATCAATCATGCAGTCATTAGTCCTCATACCAATGACAAATAATAAAAGAAAACACATATTAATTTATTTCATGCTAGACATGATAGACTTTGCATTAAAAGAAAAAAAAAAGAAAAAAAAAAAAGAGGAAAACAATGCTACATGCTAGGATGTCGTGTATGCATAATAATTTGGTGCGCCCCACGTTTGTCTATATAATACATGTATATACTACTAACCACCAATGCCTCTAATCGTCATGTATATATCACACAGAAGGAAGAAATTTATTATGAAACAATTCATATAAAGTAAATATGGCAAATTCTTCCTTCTTCACATTCCTTCTCCTTTTGCTTCTTTACACCATTGTAGCCTCAGCCAACAATCCTAATGATGATGAGATAGTCCCAAGTGACAATGTGTTCACACTCCAAGTTCCAACATTAGATGATAGCATTTTGGATAATCTTCTTTCTTTTGGTTATTATCTTAAAAGTTGTCCTGAATTTGAATCCATCCTACATAACAAAATCAAAGTATGGATTCAAAAGGATCACACTTTGGCAGCTAGTCTTCTCAGGTTGCATTTTCATGATTGCGCTGTTAGGGTATGTATGTACTTTTCATAACTATTAAACTAAATTTATTTTCGTCACTAACTGATATTTAAAATTCTAAAGCGTGTTGATAAAGCAATGGGCACAGTCGCAGATATGACCCCTGCAAAATCGTGACTAGCTACGCTTTGTTTTTACTTTTGACACGTTTTTAACCGTGACAAAATCTAAATTTTTTTGTAGTGTCTAAACATTAAATTGTAAATTCTCTAAAGAGTGAGCTAAAAAAATAATTTCGACAATAAAAAATGAACTGAGATTGACTAATCCAAAAAATAATTTCTTATATATTTTCATTTATTTTACTCTTATTTTTATAAATGGGATTAGAAATTAGAAAAAAAAAAAAAACCAACATTAGAGATGCTCTTGAATGATTCTTTAAGATCCGAACACAAATTACTTGATCAATTATTTGATACAGGGCTGTGATGGGTCCATTCTATTGGACCATGATGGGAGTGAGAGAAGAGCAGAAGCAAGCAAGAAGCTGAGGGGGTTTAAAGTGATTAATGATATAAAGGAAGAGTTAGAGAGAAGTTGCCCCAACACAGTGTCTTGTGCTGACATTCTAAGTGCAGCTGCAAGGGATGCCACTGTTGAATTGGGTGGACCCTATTGGGCAGTTCCTTATGGTAGAAAAGATGGCAGAATCTCCATTGCTAAAGAAGCTCAAATCATTCCCATTGGCCGTGAAAATATTACTTCTTTGATTGAGTTCTTTCAATCCAAGGGCTTGACTCTCCTTGACTTAGTTGTTCTTTCAGGTAATCTAACTAAATATTTATAACTCAACTATTATTCTTTCAATTTTATTATGGGTTACTTTTATATTACTATTTTTTTAATAACTAACATGTATTCTCTTTGGTTTATTAATTAAAAAATAATTAAAAATTTTAACGTTTTTGACATAAAAAAGACATAATTTTAACCTTTTTAACATAAAAAGAACATAATTACAAAATTAAAAGGATTGTAAGAATTAAAAAAAAGTTATAGGGACCTAATTAAAAATTGGGAAGTTCTATGGTGGCATTGGTTTTGGTGGCCAAGGGTGGTATAAATTTGACCAACAAGTAAAATATTGACACATGGCAAAAAAAAATTAAATCTAAAACTAAAATGATTTTCTCTTTCTTATAATTTCTTATAATTACTTTTATCAAAATAATTTTTTATAATTTTTTTGTAATTATAAAAATAATTTAAAAAAATATTAAAATAATTTTTTAATTATATTTTTAATTATTATTTAATTATTGTTTTTATTTTTAAAAAATAATTTTTTATAATTATTTTTATAATTATTTTTACTAAAATAATTTTTTATAATTATTTTTATTTTATTATTATTATATTTAATAATTTCTAAAAATAATACCAAAATTATTTTTAATTATTTTTATTATTATTTTTTATCAAAATAAATTTTTTTATAATTATTTTTTCTTTTTGTAATTTTGGAAAACTAAAACCAAAATAATATTCTTTCTCTTATAATTTTTTATGATTATTTTTAAACTAACACCAAGAGGGAAAATATCATTTTAGTGTTAGTTTTTTAAAATTATAAAAAAATAAAAATAAATTATTTTTTAGAAATAAAAATAATAATAAAAGTAATTAAAAAATAATTTTGGTGTTATTTTTAGAAATTACTAAAAATAATAATAATAAAAATAATTAAAAAATAAAAATAATAATAAAAAATTATTTTAGTAAAAAAATTATAAAAATTATTTTTAAAAAATAAAAATAATAATAATAAAATAATAATTATAAATTAATTATAAAATTATTTTGGTGTTATTTTTTTAAAATTATTTTTTATAATTATGAAAATAATTATAAGAAATTATTTTGATAAAAATAATCATAAAAAATTACAAGAGAGAGAATTATTTTTATTTTAGATTTAATTTTCTTGTTATATGTCAATATTTTATTTGTTGGTCAAACTTATGCCATTTTTAGCCACTAAAACCAATGCCATTATAGAACTTCCCTTAAAAATTTGGTAAAATTATAAAGACCAACACAATAATTAAATCTTTTTTAACTAAATGTTAACCGTATTTAGTGTATGAATAGTATTATTTTTTAATTTTTTTAACCTTAATTATGATTATTCATAGAATACTATATTTTAACTAATCTTGTTTGAATTGTGTCTATTCATAGACTAGTTGTTTTTGGACATTCCATGCAGTATAGAGTTCAGCCCTATTGTATATCACTAATAACATGTTAATTAAAAAGCAATGATATGGGTAGGTTATTCAGAATCTAATGATAAGATGCATGTAATTGAATTCTTTGATTTGATATAATTCTATGATCAACACTCTTTTGGTTAAAGTGATAGATAAAATGATCCTTTTTCAATAGTATTAAATTTAAATCATCTTAATTTCGCTCTTCTCACCTTTTAATAAGAGAGATTTTTTTTTGTTTACATTATTCCGATGGATCAAAGATTAATAATTCGCTGTAGATCTGAACTTTATTTAAAGGTCTGTCACAAGTTGATAAGTTACTACATGTATAAGGCGGAATTCAAAACTCTCTTTTAACAATAGATATATTAAATCAAATTAATTAAATTTTAAATAATAAAATTTGAGTAGTAGTTAAAGCCCAAAATAAACCAAAAAAAAAGTTTTCAATTCCATGGTTTATTTTCAAGCACCCTTTTAAACCAATAAAGTGCTAGCTAGCTTAGACTTAATTGGGAAATATTAGCAAGAAATTGCTTAAAAATGTTGAACTAAACATTCCTATATTACCAATGCATTTGTAGGGTCTCATACAATTGGAAGAAGTTCATGTGGATCCATTCAATATAGGCTATACAACTACCAAGGGACTGGAAAACCAGACCCAACAATAGATCCAAAGTATCTGAATTTCTTGCAAAGAAAGTGTAGGTGGGCCTCAGAGTATGTGGATCTTGATGCCACAACTCCAAACAAATTTGACAACAATTACTACATTAACCTCAGCAAAAGAATGGGGTTGTTGTACACAGACCAATTGCTTTATTCTGATCCAAGAACTTCACCACTTGTTTCTGCATTGGCTTCAACACCCTCCATTTTCCAACATCAATTTGCTGTGTCTATGTCCAAGTTTGGAGTAATTGATGTTCTCACTGCTCAGGATGAAGGAGAAATCAGGACCAATTGCAATTTTGTCAATGCTTATTGATGAATATTGATTAATTCTCTGTTTTTTTTTTCTTTTATTTGTACTTTGATCTTGTTATTTTCTACTTAATTTCTTCTTTTGGTGCATACTCTTACTGTTGAAATTGTTACATCATATATTAATTTTATTTCAAATGTGACAAAAAATAAGCACGCTAGATGATAATATCAAAACATTAAAGTGAAACTACCACAATGGCCCAAACTTACTGAATTTACAGAAAGGCCCTATCTTACTTGGTTAGAAACCTCCACCAACTTGTTGAAATTAAATTCTTAGCAACGATGGAGGGAGGACTACAACCCTTCAATGGGAATCCTTCTTTTTGAGGACAAATATAAAGCTTGGCCGAGCACTCTCATGTCCATCTTGAAAATCATCGACCTAGGGATGCAACATTATATGGATGTTGAAGTTCTACAAAAATGGTTATACAAATTTCATGTTTTACATTTTTTTCTTAAGTTTTGAAAGTCGAATCGGTGATATAAACTTAAAAATTCAAAAGTTTAATTAAAGTTTAACTCGAGTTGAAATAGAATATAATTAAATAATATATTTATGAGTAAAGTATCATTTTTGGCTCCAACGTTTTGGATAAGTTCTAAAGTTGTCCCTAACGTTTCAATCGTCCTATTTAAGTCCCTGACCTTTCAAAATTGACTCAATGTTGTCCTGCCGTTAAGGATCTGTTAACAGAATTGACGGCAGGACAAAATTGAGACGATTTTGAAACGTTAGGGACTCAAATAGAACGAAAATGTTGGGAACAAAAATGATACATAGAAATAAATTTTAATTTTATTCTTAAATAATTTTATACTTAAAGTTATAAGTTAATATAAAAATATAAAAAAATTTATTTAGAATGAAAGTAGTGTGATGAAGTATAATTTACTTAGATGTGATTAAAAAATAATTGAATATTATATACAGTAAAAAATTGATATTATTTAAGGATAAAATTAAAATTTATTTCTATGTATCATTTTTGTCTCCAACGTTTTCGTTCTATTTGAGTCCTTAACGTTTCAAAATCGTCTCAATTTTGTCCTGCCGTCAATTCTGTTAACGGATCCTTAACGGTAGGACAACATTGAGCCAATTTTGAAACGTTAGGGACTTAAATAGGACGATTGAAATGTTAGGGACAACTTTGGAACTTACTCCAAACGTTGGGGACAAAAATAATACTTTACTCTATATTTATATGATCTGGATCTCAAAATTATGAGTTTTGTACAGTCATTTAATAAAATAATTATTTTTTATATTTAATAAAAAAACAATAACAACAAAAATAGTTTCACACATTTTATATAACAGATAAATTTAATTTTTTCTTTAAAAAAAGAAGCTCAACATATAAAGTGGAGTACAAAGAACATAAACACGGATAAAACAAAATAAATAAAGGAAAGACAAACAAAGCAAACGAACATAAATAATTATCCCTTTGTCATCTCTGCCATTGCCATCAACAACAAAAGGAGTCTGCACCTAACCACTCCTTATAATTCAGAAATGACATGTTAATAATCGGGTTAAGTACTAAAATTGTCCCTAAGGTAAGGTGCGAAAATCAAATTCGTCCCCGATCTTTTTTCGTTATTAAAATCATCCTCAACGTTCAAAAACGCTTTAAAATCATCATTTCCCAAATTCTTGGACCAAAATACCCTCATCATCATCATTCTCCTCTTCACCTTCCTCACCCCACTACCTCCACTGCCAAAACAGAAGCCTACGCCCAACGCGAACCCACCACCACCACCAGCAGTATCATCATGGTCATCATCACCATCATCAGAACTTTTCCCAAAATCAACCAAAATCAACCAGAAGTCCAAGATGAACAAGAACCCACCACCACCACCACCATTATCATCATGGTCATCATCATTATCATCATCAGAAGAAGAACAACAAAACTCAAAACAGAACCCACCACCACCCCCACTATCATCATCAACACCAGAACCCACCATCACCCACACCTCAGAAAACCATAACTCAGAATAATCAACAAATTTACTTTGAACAATAATCAACAAATTCAGCAACAACAATATTCCAAATTTAAGCCAAATCACAAAAAATTAAATTATAGATATTCCAAAATAAATTTCACAAAAAATTCAGAAATTCTACAACAAAAATCCAGTTCACAGAAGAAGGAGAATGAGAAGGAGAAGGAGAAGAAGAAGAAGAATGGGCAAAGAACAGGCGGTGAGGGCGAGGAGGAGGAACAGTGGCGGATCACAGGCGGCAGGGCGGCGGTGCGGCGGGGCGGCGGTATAGCGGTGCGGCAGTGCGGCTTCCCTTCCCTCCCCTCCACCCCCTTCTTGCGCCCCACCCCCTTCTTTCTCTCCCCCCGTTTCTCTTTATACCCCTTTCTTTCCTTTCTTTTTTATTTATTTTATAATTTTTTAAATGAGGGGTAGTTTGGTAATAATAAAAATAAAATTGGTAAAAATGATGATTTTAAAGCGTTTTTGAACGTTGAGGATGGTTTTAATAACGAAAAAAGGTCGGGGACGATTTTGATTTTGACCCAAGACGTTAAGGACGAAAACAATACTTAACCCTTAATAATCTCCTCAACTCCTTTTTCTTTGTTCTGAAAAATCCTTCTGTTTCTTTCTAGCCATATGTTCTAGATGATCATACAAAAGCACATCATCCATCTCTTGCACTCCTCCTTCCTATGTGATATCTCAGTCCAACTTTGGAAATTCTCTTTCAACGTATCTGGACAAGTCCATTGTCTACCAACATATGATATCCAAGCACACCAAACTTGCCAAGAAAAACTACAGCCAAGAAACAAGTGGTGACCATATTCAACACCTTTATTACATAAGACACATAAAGTATCTTGTGGGTTAATAACCCCAAATCGACTCAATCTCTCCTTCGTACTGACCTGCCAGTCAAGACAAACTAAACAAACAACTCTACTTTTGGTGGAACTAGCCCTTTCCAAATAGTCCTAGTAAAATTGTAGCTTGTTATATCCTCCAAAACCATTTTCGCCTGCAACACCTACACAAATGAGTTAGTAGAAAAAACTCCTTGTTTATCATATTTCCACACAACTCTATCCTCTCTACCATATGAAATTCTGACCAGCCTTAATGTATCGTGTAGTTGGTTCACTATATCCAACTCCCATTGGAATAGTCCTCTCCTCCATTAAAAGTTTCATATTCACTCTAACCCATCTTAAAACTCACAATCCCCTATCACCAATCCTCTTTGATTTGAAACTGAGAAGGGTCTTGGAAAACGATCTTTTAAAGAAACTCCAAGAAGCCAGACATCCTCCCAGAAATGAGTTCCTCTCCCATCACCAACCTCAATAGACAGTCCAGTAATCATCTTTTGTCTAACTTCTTGGTTCGTGAACTGTAACTGACAAATATCCCTTCACAGACCTTCCGAGTAGGTAATTCCTGGGTGGACAGAGGAACATTTGGATTCAGGTTATTATAGGAGCAGGCCACCTTCTTCCACAACGGGTACTCCTCCTTTGAAAAGCGCTACCACCACCTAAACAGAAGAGCTGTGTTGCGAACCAAAGCATCTCCAACTCCCAACCCTCCTAGCCTTTTAGGAGCCTACACCACTTCCCACTTAATCAAAGCCATACCATTCCTCCCATCCTCCTTACTCTATAGAAATTTTTTTTGCAGAGAAATTAGCTTCTCTGCAACAGCCTTAGGCATTTTATATAAGCTCAAATAATAAGTCGGAAGGCTATTCAACATAGATTTGATAAGCACCAACTTACTGGCTTTATTAGAGCCTTTACTTTTCAGAGGCTAATTTTTTCTTCCACGTTGTCTATTATTAGCTTCCAAGTCTTAACTAACCTCGGATTTGCTCCTAGCAAGATACCCAGATATTTAAATGGGAGAGTGGCTTCCTTACAGCCCAACATACTACACATACGTTGTATCCACTTCTCGTCACAATTAATAGAAATCAAGCTAGATTTATCAAAATTAATGCTTAAACCTGACATCAGCTCAAAGCACCGAAGCAGCCTCTTGTAATTCTTAATGGTCTCTTCCTTGGATGGGCAGAACAAAATAGTATCATCTGCAAAATGAAGATGCGACAACTCAATATGATCTCTCCCAACCAACAACTGAGATATGCAACCGTTTCTAACAGCTTCTCCAATCATCCTATGAACAAAAAAAGAGACAGAGAATCGCCTTGTCGCAGGCCTCTTTCCATCTTGAATGGCTTAGAAGGCGAGTCGTTTATCAACATTGACATAGAACACATACTGGCACACTCCATAACCCAACTTCTCCATCTTCGTCCAAATCCCATCTTTTGCAATACAAGGTCCATAAAACTCCACTTGACTCTATCATATGCTTTCTGGAAATCTAACTTTATTATTGCCACTTTCTTCTTCCTTAGTTTGATCCACTGAACAGTTTCGTACGCAATGAGGGCCCATCATGAATCTTCCGACCCTTGACAAAAGCACTCTATGTCTCGCCTACTAGCTCTGGCATAACTGCTCGCATTCTCCTAACTAGCAGATTCGAGATTACCTTATACACACACCCCACCACCATACTGATTGGTTGAAAGTCTTTGATTTTCTTAGCACCAGTAAATTTGGGGGGCCAACTTCACCCAAGTGACATTAGCATCTGACGGTAACCTGGAAGATTGGAAAAAGTCTAGTATCGCTACTGTGAATTCAGAGCCAATTTTATCCCAACACTTCTTTATAAAGTTCATGTTGTAACCATCACTTTATGGAGTCTTAGATGATTCACAATCCCACATTGTCTGTCTAACCTCCTGAGGTGTCGGCAGTAACTCTAAAGCCATAGCATCCTCCTCACTGACCATTTTCACCAGACCATCTCTGAACCCTACAATAAGAGATTTCTTTTGATGATATAAATCCTTGTAAAACTCCTTGATGGCATAATCATAGCTTGATTCCTGATCAATCAACCATTAATAACCAGAGTATCAATCTTATTTTTCCTCCTCCTCGCAGAAGCTAAGTTGTGAAAATATCTCGTATTTTTATCCATGTACCTCGGATGCCTAGACCTCGACATCTGCTTTCAATGTAGTTCATTCCTCACATACCATTTTTTATAGCAAGCAACTAGTACCCTCCTTCTTGCTTCCACCGTCCCATCATGAACCCCGTTATCCACCATTTCATCTATCTTCTTAATCTCTTCCTCAAACATAATTTTGTTGTCCATATCACCAATATTATCTCTATGCCATCTTCTTAAGGAACCGTCAAAGCCTTCAATTTATTGGTGAATTGTACATCTTCCAAGCCTCCTCCATTTCTCCTTAACCATCCTTAAAAATCCTTCATATGTAAACCATGAATCTAGACTTTGGAACAGTCTCGCTCCGTCCCTTAGCCTCTTATTTTCCACTATAATAGGGTAGTGATCTAACAAGTCCACCCCCTCTTAAGCGAGTCCCAGAAAATGTCTCAAGCCATTCCAAACTAATCAGAGCTCTATCAATACGGCTACAGAATTGTCCTTTGAACCCTGTAAATTTACGATCAGTAATCGACAAGTCCACCAAATTCATGTCACTTATCCAATTATTCTTGAAATCTACCGCCAATAAACATAAGTTATCAGTGCCTCGCCTTTCTTCCACCTATACAATCTCATTAAAGTTCCTAAAAAACAAGGACCCTGACACAAACTAACTACGTAACCTATTTTCTCTCACACAACAAGTTTCTCTTCTCTAGTATGTACATCATAAACAAAAAAAAAAAGCACAGTTAACATTATTCTCCGACAATATTCCTTCAACACACAACTACCTCTCTCTTTTATAGCAATTTCTTATTTTAAACAAACCATCATCCCACATTAACAATAGTTCATCAGATGTCCCATCATACTCTACATACTCCCAGCCACTCTGCACAACTATTTCCTCAAACTTTCAAAACATTAAACCTTATCACTAACAGATAAATCTAAATTAAAAATGAAAAGAAACCAAAATTGTATTTCTAAGCCAAATCTATAGTATAAAATGATAGAATAACACTTCAATTCGTGCAAAATCTATTACCTAATTTAATCAATTTGTGTAAAACTTGTCAAACGGAAAAAAACACCCACATATTAGTAGATAATAAATCCAGCCACATGTACAACCCCATTAAATATAAGAAATATATTTTTTTAATATTTGGTTTTATAAATTAAAATGACACACATTTATTATTTGATAAAATATATATGATTCATACTAGATATGTCATATATGTATGCTAACTTTATGCACAATAATAATCAAATAGACATGATTCATATTAGATATATAATTTGACCCCTTTAGTTTGTCCCCAACTATATATCTGATCTATACCCTTAAAGGGAAACTTCACTCATATAGTCATAGTCTCCTTTCCTCTTTACCTTATCACATCACCTTCATTGAGCTTCACCTCCAAAAAGTTTCTTTGGACAATTCTCACATACTAAAGTCCCTTTCAATATTGTTTTAGATTAACTAAGCTCTAGTACTTTGGTTTTTTGTATGATCATCAAATCTTCTTGCATGGCTAGTACTAGTAGTAGTAATGATGCATCATTTTCATTTCTCTCTACAACTTCCACAAAAACAACCCTCTTCTTATTGTTGATCTTTTTATCTTTACACTTCACTATGGCCACCCAAGAACACACCCTCTCTACTCCGTTAACTTCTAAAAAGGATGGTGCCATGATGAAGATGATGAAACTAGCTGCGTCAACAAGAAGAAGAGGAGTAGGCAGTGAAAAAATCCATGTTCATGCTGATAATAATAATGAAGTGATGAAGAATGGTCTAAAGAGATCAGGAAAATCTATTAGGATTCCAAAGTCTTCAACAACACTTCAATGGCAAAAGAGAATCTTCAATGACAATGAGCATGAAGTTCCTAGTGGTCCAAACCCAATTTCCAATTAGCAGGTAACATCAATGTACCAATTATGCTAGAACACAAAAAAAAAAAAAAAAAAAAACGAAAAATTAAGTAATATCAAGGCAAGGTTTGTGATAAATTTTTCAGTTTCTGTTTTTTTTTTTTCACTTTAATTTGTTCTCTGTTGATCTCTCCTTTTGATATGTATATAATATATAAATTTTTGGCCCTGATTATCTTACTATATCATATATAGTATATATTAATTAATGAATTTGCCAAAAGAAAAAAAATAGTATCAATAATGTTTGGGATTGAAATGATTGTCACATACCAATCATAAGGACATGAAAGAAATGCGCTGTGTATGCATGATATTCTTAATTATTCAAAGTAATCATGATGTTTATATATTATTATTGCTGATTTTGTCATTATTGTTATGGTCATAGATACATATACACACGCGCTCTTTCTATGTCTTTCAATTCGATAATAGTAGAGAGTTGCTTTACCTAGCTATAGACAACATATAATATATATGAATAGCAATTTTATCATTAGTTAATAAGAGAAATGTTAAAAAGTCATCCGAATATAATTTATTATTTTTTATTATTATTTTTTGTTATTAATTTAATTTTTTTAATATAGTAATCTAACAATATACTTTAATCTATATTTTTAAATATTAATGATTAACTAATAACAAAAAATAATAAATTACGATAACTCTTTAATATTTCTCCAATAATAAATCGATCAATCACTCAAACTTCACACGAGCTTATTTTAGTTGTAATTGTAATTTGCTTTCTTATTGCTGGTAATTTATTTTCTATGCCCACAACTCAAGAGGAAAATAAGTAATAAATTTGGGCGGGGGGAGAAGAATCCTTTTTCTTTGGAAAATAAGTTCGCCTCTATTAATTAACATTTCTTAATTATATTAAGACTTTAATTTTAATATATAATCGATTAATTATATTCATTTTTTTAATAACAATTATTTTTGTTAATAAGACATTACGGTACATGTACAACACTATCTTATATTAACAATTTATCAAAATTAATTTTTTTACATTAAACAAAATAATAAACAAATATGACATTCTTACTAATACTCACACTCTATGATCAATTTTATAATAAGTATTATTGATTACTTTTTATATATAATATGAATCTACAATTTTTTTTTTGTTTGGTGTCATATAATATGATATAAATTTATGAGTTTAATTTTGATGCATTAATAATATAAAATATTTTATACAATCGTGTAATTATATTTATTTTTTTGAATAATTATTCACGTAATTATTTTTATATTAATTATATTTATTTTTTTAAATAATTATTCACATAATTAATATAAAAATAATTATTTTTATTGATATGATATTATATAATTAGATGTAACGTATAAAATTATTTTACGGTGTATCAAAATTAAATGGATGAATCTATATATTAAAACTCTAAAGACTAAAGAGATATATACATGCATGCATGGAAAACTAATATAAATATTACTAAAACAGAGAGAGTAATGAATGTGGGGTAAATTAAATGATTCAGTTGTTAAACGGCACCACCGTGCAAGTGGCTCAGTAGGCATTGGACAATGGTCCAATCAACTATGAAAGTAATGATTCATTCAAAACTACAATGGCTACGAGGCAGAACAAATTATGAAAGAAACCTCACTCATCAACAATTACATGCCATTGTTTTGCGTGAAAAAGTTATATGCGGATTTGGTATCCAAAGCAGTCTTTCAAACCCCAACATGCACTGCTCAAAGCCGAATTCAGGATACGTACTTTCAGAACATGATTCATTTTGAATGGAGCGTAAATTTAGTATCTTTTTTTATTATTAAATTGATGTCTTTTGATTTTATTATTTTGAACATTAAAAAATAGATGTAGTTAGTAAGATTTTTAATGAGAGTTTAATGTAAACATAAGCGGATTTTTTAATTAAAATAAGAAATATGCTAAAATTTAGATATATTAAGTGTCCATATAGAATAAAAATTTTAGATATTTAAACAATTTTTTTTAACATCTTTCATCCTCAATTTCCCACAATATATATTCTCATCATCATTTTGCCTGCTACTCCCACAGCACAAGCTGTCTCTTTCTTTTAAAACTCATGCAAAATATTATTTCTTTTTTTCCCCCTCTAAAGTTAAAGGATACGTGATATGATTATGGTCCAAAAATGGATAGGCCAGTGAAATCTGAAAATCCATCCCTAACTATTCAATAGGTCTATTTTTAAAATTCTAACTTGATTTTAGATCGATAAAATTTTATCTTTTTTTGGGACCATAATTATATGGGTCTAAATTATATATATTTAAGATTTTAGACTTAAACTAGATTACATATATCAAGAAACATATATAAATTAAACTAAAATACTACAAGAGGCGCGGGACTTAGCAGCTTCAAATTGCCGGCCGTTGTTCCCAACCGTCCCAATTTAGTTAATTTGTTGTGATTCCTGCTGCGTAATTAACCCCCGCTCCAAATAATTTGACCCGAGGCGGTATTGGGCCCTCACCGCAGCAAATAACTTTGGGAGGAGGGGGATTTCGCTTCACTAAAATCTCCAAACCAAAATTATTTTGCGCCATAAACCTTCAGTATTTGGCGCAAGAACCCTTCGTCAGAGCCAAGATATAGTCAATCACTGGTCTCCTTCCCCGTCTTCGTTACCCTTCCCTCTGTCAGATCCAACTGCGTTCGCTTCATCGTTCGTTCCGGTCACCAGGCTCCTCCTCAGCCGTGTAGCTCCCGTGCACGAAGGTGAAGTAGGAGGGGTCGTTCGAGTCTTCTCCTTCTGCCGTGCATGTGTTTGACGTCGTCGGCGTCATCCCAAGCCATCCTTCCCTGTGTCATCCTTGGCAGCCTCCTTTTCCCCTTTGGCCCTGCTTTGCGTTGCCAATTGCAAATTTGCAATAGACTCCCCTCTCAGTCGTAAGTTCCTCTCCCTCGTCCCAATTTAAGTTTCGTGGCTGTTAATAAATTAATCTTGCATCAATTTAATCTTTGTGCTTTCTAAATTTCATTATTGAACAACGTTCTTTGATTAATTTTGGCCAATTTTTTCTTCAATTTAACACTCAGATTTAATGTTTTTCCAATATCTGAACCCTTGAGTCTTGATGTGTTTGTGTTTATTGCTTCGGCTCATTTAGCATGTGCTGCTCTACAGTTTCCTAAGACAATTTCATGACTTGGATTCTTGAAAATTCTATACGTTGTAAGATTTGAAATAATGTAAATAAAAAAATAAAAAAAATGACATGAACACATTTGTGGTTTTAGCTTCATCGAACTAAGCTGGAAAATTGTAGCTCTCTGATTACAACTTTTATGAATATAATGTTTACCTAAGTAAGCTACTCTGGCGGAGCTCTGTTCCATTATTTGCTGCTATAAATCTTGAAGCAGCTTCATTGCACTTGAGGTATATCTTTTACTTTTATCTGGATAACCTTAGCAGCCAAATTAGTTGGATAAAATTTGTATTGGCAGAAATTTTTATACTCTGAAATGCTCCCAGCAACTCAGTTGAGAGACATGCAACTCTTCTTGTCTGGTACTAGTAGTCCCTTCATCATGTTTTTTTTTAAATTATTCTTTGTGTGTACAAACTCTAAGAAAAAAAGGGCTATGTATTATTATAAGGCCACACATTGGGCATTGCAGCTTCATTCCCAAATTGTGAGTTAGAACAAATTTTATTGGATTAGTTAAATTAGTTAAACTGTGGTTTGAAAGTTTTGTGCTAAATATCGTTAGACCAATGTATCTGGATGTAATTTGTGTCTATATGTATTAATGCATCACATTATTGAAATAGTAGAGAAGTCGGAGGAAAGATGTATATATATACTTTAATATTTTAATTGTATTATTAAAAATAAATCTTATGCTTTTTTTCCTATAAAAAATATTTATAAACCACTCATGTATGCTTTATTATGGTGAAGTACTTTTCAACTTTTGACTTTCTGATTCTTCGGTGTATAACTGTTCAAACATGCTTGACTTTAGTTGGTGCTATCTGACGTGTTTCTAATGAATTGGGGATATGTTAATGTAGATTATGCTGTGACTGAAATTGAGATAACCTTTTCTGTCTTCTTGATACTAAGTGGATCTTTTCTCTTCTATGATTCTGGAATATAAATTTGTTTTGGTTTCAGTAAACTGTATATTTGTTTTATTTTAATCTCTAAAATTATGTAAATTAATGGTTTTAGCTCTCGAATTTGCAGAAAAATGATTATTTGATTTAGTGCTCTTGGCTGATTTAAGCTAGGCCTTTTAACCATCACTTTAAAAACTAAGTTGAATCACTTTTTTGCAACTATAGGGACCTCTCAAGTTAAGTAATTAAATAGTGAGCTTCTGAATTTACAAAAAAAAGAGATCTAATTTTGTGCTTTTGGTGATTCAAGCTAGTCCTTATGAGCATCACCTTAATGATTAAATTGAACCACTCTTTGAAATTTCAACCAACCTTTTTATTAACCTTCATCATGGTTTTAATCTCAAGATCTCTCATCAACTTAGAAATTTTTTGGTTACCATTGTTCAATGTTTCCTCTAATTCTCGGAGTTACATTCTAAATTTGTCTTAACTTAATTTGTTTGCCTTGAAGTAGGTTCTCTGACGAGCAGATATCTCGTAGATCTGAAATAAATTACCTGAGGTGTATTCCTGCACCTGTAACTGTGATAGGTATTATCAATGGTCAAGAACCAATAAGTCTTGCATAAAGTCTTTTCGAGAATTTACTTAGTATTCATTTTTATTCTAAAGACTTATAAATTAATGGCAAAACTGTTTTCTCTAGTCCCTTTTCTTATGCTACAAAATGTGCTCCTTACACAATCTTCTTCTCTCTTAATCTATAAATTCATTATTCTTCTCATATATACTGTAGTTATTATGGGATTGCTTGATGACCATATGACTTTAGCATAGGTACTTACAATTCAAATGGGTTGAAAATTATGCATAAATGATTAGCGCGTTGACTGTGACATGTATCATGTCACTGTTCACACATTAATATTTTCATGTTTCTGCTTGTTTCAGCTTGATAACATTGACTTAGACTTATCACAGTCCTTGGAGCTATATTATCCCATAACTTCACAGCTCCTACTCCAGAATCAAAGCTTCCTTCAGCTTACACTTGTTCTCTTCAGGTGGGTTAAAAGTTGAAATATTTAATTACTTTTTATACATTATATTTCATCATCAGACTGCATCTAAAACTATTTAAGAAATACTTATACATTATAAGTCTATCGAACTTTAAAATAGTGATGAATTTAAAATACTTCAATATCTGATTCTGGAGGTACATTGAATCCAAATAGTTATTCTTGTCCCGTTAACAAAGATGGCTTATAGTTCTGCTTTGCTAACTAATTTTAATGTGAATTTTTTAAGAACTATACCAGCAAATGCTTGAACAAATGAAAGAAAGAAAGCAATTATTGGTTATGAAATTCTTGAATAATATACAGTTAATAGCTTAGGAGTTATTTGAAGATAATTACAACCTCATAAGATGTACAAAATAATGAGTCAATCGTATTTATTCCATACTCAAATGAAGTCTTCATTTATTTTATTATATATCTTGTGTTCTTATTTGATATAATTAATGGGTGAGTCAGATTTCATATAATTTCAGTTCTGCAATTTTAATATATAAGAACTTCAAACTGATTCTTTAAGAATTAAATATTAAACATAAAAAGGTCAACTGAACTTGAACACCCCTAATATATTGTAATACTATATTAATTTATCATTTTATTATTTCTCAGATTAATATAATATACCTCTTTTTCTTTTTCTTTTTTAAAGAAGGAATTTTATTTTCCATTTCAAATATTTGGCATTGGACCCAGAGTTTCTTTCTTCCAGTAATTTCTTTTGAAAGTGCAGAATTATTCAATGAGTAAGCAATTTTCTTTTATTTTTTTGTTAGCTGTGTATTATCCTGGATGCTAGTAAATGTGTGTTTTATTATTCGGTTTAAGAGTTATTCTCGCATTCTATATCAAGTGTTAATTATTTACTTTTTTCTCATGGTCTGACTTTGTTTTACTATGTGTCGTCGTTCTATTTTTTCATTAAACTAGATATTGATAAGAGTTGGATTTCAAAGTCGCGAGTTAGTGCAGAATATAGGAACGATTTGACCAGATTCCTAGATTTTGCATTTGCCAATGCATCATCCGATGGGATGATACGTTGTCCATATCCGAAGTGTGGGTTCCGCCTCTTACAAAATAAAGAGGATGTGTTCGATCATTTGGTGATAAACACTTTCCCGTCTAGTTACACATTTTGGATCCATCAAGGTGAGAGACGCGGGGTCGAGAGCTCTTGTGATGGACAAGAAGATCAATCTGAACAAAATTTCAACGCCCCGATGCTTGATATGGTCCACGAGGCATTCAACTTCTCAGGACTTCCCGGCCACGAAGAAGACTCAGAGAATGAACATGACGGCGGCGCTATGGATGAGTTGCCTTACCTATACAAAAACCTATTCGAGAGACCCGCAACTTTCACGACCTATTCGAAGACGGGGAGTAGGAGTTATACCCAGGATGTTCAAAGTTCTCTAAGTTGTCTTTCTTGGTGAGGCTCTATCACATAAAGTCCATGTGCGGAGTGAGCGATAAGGCCTTCGGAATGATTTTGGAGTTGCTCGCAGACGCCTTTGAGCATGCCCAGATTCCATCCACTGTTCACGATGCCAAGAAAGTCATAAGAAAACTAGGTCTCGCGTACAAGAAGATAGATGCATGTCCAAATGACTGCATGCTATACCAAGGCAACGACCAAGAGTTGACCAAATGCAAGCAGTGTGGGACATCGAGATGGAAGCATAAGACTAAGAAGAACTCTAGGGTGAGGATCAAGATGGTTGTTAAGAAGAATAGCAAACCACAGGCGACGAAGATTCTTCGTTACTTCCCCCTTATTCCACGATTGCAGAGGTTATATATGTCTAGTAAGACAGCCGTTGACATGCTGTGGCATAAGAGAGGTCCTAACTCTGATGGTATGTATAGGCATCCAAGGGACGCCGAGGCATGGAAGTCATTTGACATACGATATCCCGACTTCTCTCGTGATCTGCGCAGTGTTCGCCTAGCATTAGCCAGCGATGGCTTTAACCCTTTTGGGAACATGAGCTCGAAGTACTCAATTTGGCCCGTAGTTCTTATCCCATATAACATGACGCCTTGAATTTGCATGAAACCCACTTTGTTTATCCTCTCTATGATTATTGCTAGTCCTAAAATGCTTGGAAATGACATAGATGCGTACCTAGAGCCGTTGATCACCGAGTTGAAGCAATTATGGAGGGGTGTTGAAACTTATGATGCAGTCGAGAAAAAAACCTTCAAGATGTATGTTGCGTTGATGTGGACAATAAGTGATTTTCCAGGCCTGGGCAACTTATCTAGGTGGAACACGTACGGTAGGAGAGCCTGTCCTGCGTGCAATTTGGATGCTGAAACTAACCGGCTCACACACAGCCAGAAATGGTGTTTCATGGGTCATCGTCGCTTTCTGAATCATGACCACAAATACAGAAAAGATCGGTACTCCTTTGATGGAAAGATAGAGGATAGAGGTCCACCTATCAAAGTCTCTGGTGGAGACATTGTCCGGCAGTTAGAGGGTGTGCATGTCCAACTTGGCAAGGTGCAATCGGTTACGGGGAAAAGGACATGCGAACAGCAAACTGCCATGCAAGACGAGACTCCTTGGAAGAAGAGAAGTATATTCTTTGAGCTGCCATATTGGGAGAACAATGGATTGCGTCACAACCTTGATGTCATGCACATAGATAAGAATGTGTGCGACAACATAGTTTTCACCATAATGAACGAGAAAGGTAAGTCTAAAGACCACATTAAAGCTCGAAGAGACCTCCAATCGATGGGAATCAAGCATGATTTGTGGCCATGGGAAGACGGAAAGTACCTGATAAATCACTATTTCATGGTTTATCTTGTGCTCAATTGAGTAGTTTTTATCAACTCTTTACCCATTTATTCATACTAATCGCATGCTTTATGTCTTCCTTCCTGATTTTGTGCTATGATTGAAAACATGCTTCTTTGGCCTTTATATTGCTAATATTAATCCTCTCTTATCACCATTAGATGCCTTGATATGTGTGTTAAGTGATTTCAGAGATTACAGGGTAGGAATGGCCCAGAAGATAGAAAGGAAGCATGCAAAAGTGGAAGGAATACAAGAAGTTGGAGAAACTGCTAAGCTGTCCAGCCTGACCGCTTCGCACTCAAACGGCTATAACTTTAGCTACAGAGGTCCAAACGATACGGTTCCAGTTGCGTTGGAAAGCTAACGTCCGGAGCTTCGATTTGATATATAATATGACATAGCTGCTCCAATTTTAGGTGACGCAAACGCGTGAATGACGCGCCCACATCGCATCTGCGAACTTCAATCCACGCCACCGCGTGGACGACGCCTCCGCGTCACCTTCCCGCGACCTGAACGTAATAGAAATCGCTGGGAGCGATTTCTGGGCTATTTTTGACCCAGTTTTCAGCCCAGAACACACAGATTAGAGGCTATAAAATGGGAGAATGCATCCATTCATAATCAAGTTTTCACATTCACAATTTTAGGAGTAGATGTAGTTTTTAGAGAGAGAGAGGTTCTCTCCTCTCTCTTAGGATTTAGTTTTAGGATTTAGGATTATTTCTTCTTCATCACAGGTTCAATGTTCCTTTTATTTATTTTTCTAATTTAATTTATGAATATCCATGTTAGATTTAATTTCTTTTGTGAATGCAATTCGAGGTATTTTCAGATTTAATTTTGCTTTACTTTATTTATATGAATGCTTTTAATTTAATTTAGATATTTTCCCTTTTGGCTTTGGTTAAATAATTGGTGACTCTTGAGTTATCAAACTCATTGTTGATTGAAAATTGGAATTCTTCAAGAATTAATTCGAGTTCCAATAACTCTAGCCTTTCAAAGACTAGGACCTGAGGAATCAAAAATTAATTCATCCACTTAACTTACCTTCATAGTTAGAGGTTAACAAAGTGGGAGAAAAATCAAATTCTCATTACAATTGATAAGGATAACTAGGATAGGACTTCCAATTCCTCATACCTTGCTAAGAGTTTATTTTATAGTTATTTATTTATTTTATTCTTCTTATCATTCAACATACTGCTTCCTTACTTTCAAAACCCCCAATTTACAAGACTCATAACCAATAATAAGAACATACTTCCCTGCAATTCCTTGAGAAGACGACCCGAGGTTTAAATACTCGGTTATCAATTTTAAAGGAGTTTGTTACTTGTGACAACCAAAACGTTTGTAAGAAAGGTTTACTATAACTTCTAAACCATCAATCTTCCGCTCTCTTCAAAATGGCGCCGTTGCCGGGGAATTGCAAACGTGTGCCTTATTATTGGTTATTGTAAATATTTTCTTTTTACTTGTTTATTTGTTTTTATTTTTGTTTTTATTTTTACTTTTTCGTAAATTAAGAGGTTATTGGTTTTTATTTAGTTATAAAAAAAATTTTCAAAAAAATTTTGTTCTTGGTGTTCATCTTGATCTTCAAGTTGTTCTTCGTGTTCATCTTGACCTTCAAGTTGTTCTTAGTTATTTTCTTCGTTTTGATCTAAAAATTTTCAGTTTGGTGTCATTTTATTGTTTTTCTCTTTCCTCATTAAATTCAAAAATTCAAAATAAAAAATTTAAAATTCAAATCTCAAAATTTAAAATTTAAAATTTCAAAATTTAAATCTTTTTCAAAAAATCATATCTTTTTCAAAATCTTATCTTATCTTATTTCAAAAATCAAATTTCAATATTTAAATTTCAAAATTTAATTTTCAATAACCTTTTAATTTCAATTTGTTTTCATTTTCGTTTTTAAATTTTTATTTGCTATCATGAACTCTCACCCCTTTGGCTATGAGTCTGGTTACAATTATGTTGTAGGAAGAGGAAATTACAATGAGAACAGGCATCAAGGTTGGAACAATCAAAGATGGGAGGAGCCACAAGGATTTGATAAACCCTCATGGCAACAACCACCTCCAATGGACTATCAACAACCACCACCATATGCCTATAAACCCTTTCCTCAACACAACTTTGAACCACCACACTCACATGCCAACTACTGCCATTCACCTCCATATGATCCTAACCCTCATCCACCATACCAACCACCTTATGAACCATATGAACCATATATAGAACCACCCCATTCCAACCCAATTACTCTCAAGAACCACCACCTCCCTATGCATCATGTCCATATCCATCACCCCAAGCATCAACGGAGCAACTCAAAGAAACAATTGAAAAATTTAATGCCACACTTCATCAATTGAATCAAGCAATAAATCAATTAGCTTCCCGACGTTCGGACACTCAAGGAACCCCCATGGCTTCATGTGGACAATCTAATGAAGAACGTAGCATGAAGGAGATACTAGAAACTCCAGTAGACAGTACGGAGCATGACTTTGTACTGAAATAAGTGGAAGAAGCCGGAATTATTGAAGAAGAAGAAGTGGTTGAAGACTTGGGAGATGCTGAACCTCCATGGGAAAGTCAAGACATAGAACCTCCTTCCAAGGCATATCATGATTAAGGACTTGGAAGAGGTCGGTCAAGAAATGGAGATTAAAGAAGAAGAAGCACAGCCTCCCATGCCCTTGGTAAGTAATGAAGAAGAGATTGAATTGGAAGAAGGCTACCAAGAGGAAGAGGTTGAAATCAAAGAAGTTTGCAAAGAGGTGGAAGTTGTCAAAGAGCACAAGGGAGTGGAGCTTGAAATCACCTTGCCAAAGTTATTAGAGACCCTTCCCCCTAAGTTGCCATCATCCTTCACAACATTCAAGTGGGTAAAATTTATATCCCTTAGCTTTCTAATTCCACTTGAATATGGGCTACTGGAGACGGATGGTCAACTTAGAGCTCCTTGTGGCATTAAGAGTAAGAGGAAGATGGTCAATGGTAAGAATTGTCCTGCAAGGTTCATTATGGTTGGAAGCTTTAAGTTTAAACGCAAAGGTTGGTGTAAAACTCAACTGAATGGGTCTAGGAAGTTGTTTGGCCACTTTAGTGAGAATTCAGATTGCTTGCTACCCGGATGGAATCATGATGATCAACACAAAGACGGGTGTAAAAGCAAAGTTTGGGATCCTGGAGTCTGTTCTGACATTCAGCACACTGGAAGCCTGAGAACCTATTTAAAAATGCTCAAGGGCTTTACGTGCCTTGTTTGGGATCTCGGAGGTCATTGGAATCACAAACATTGGTGGAGATTCCTGGATGAGTTCAAGCACAAGCCACCATAACAGGGAGCTCACCAAATGTCCAACTTAAGGACTTCAACTAAAAGTGCTAGGTGGGAGACAACCCACCATGGTATGATCGTTCCTTTTCAATTTTAATTTTAATTTTATTTCGTTTTGTTTGAGTTTTATTTTATTTTATTTCATTGAACCTGGAATTTCTCGTAACATCCATATCATTTTGCATCCTGCATAAAAAAAAGAGAAGCACGCACGCGACGCGGCGGCATCGCTGACGCGTCCGCGTCATGTGGGAAAAATGGCTCCCACGCGACCGCGTCACTCACGCGGTCGCATCACCTGGAAATCGACGTAAGAAAGGGTGCACGACCGAAAGTTGTGCAAGAGTGGTGCTGGACTGGTGCTGATCGCACACGCCTTACCACACGGACGCATGGCTCACGCGTCCACGTCATATCCCATGATGGCCACTCACGCGATCGCGTCGACCACGCGACCGCGTCACCCTGGATTTTGGCAAAACTAAGTTTTGAACAAAGAGTTATGCAAGCGCGAGGCTACACTCGCGCCAATCGCACAAATCAGGCCACGCGTCTGCGTCGCCTGACCTTATTGCGCACCACGCGACCGCGTCACCCACGCGAACGCGTCGCCAGCGTCACACAACCTATCCAGGTTAGTGCCAATTCTCTTATCTTTTCTTTTCTAATCCTAATTTCTTCTATCTTTTCTTCTTCCTTCCTTCTTTCCCACTTCCTTTTTCTTCATCATCCTTCTTCACTTCCATTCTATTTCATTTAATTTATTTGCATACTTTCATTCATTGCATTACTTTCATTGGTGTTAGCAATTTATTTGGGTAATTTTTTTATATATTTTTGTGGATTATTCAAGATTTGTTTGACAATTATATATTATGTTTTAAAGGGTTGCTTGCATGTTCAATTTAATACTTTCAATAGCTTATTTACCATGCATGCTATGTGTTTGTGAAAAAGCTCATATGGCATTATGCATTTTTCTAGATTATTCCATTCTACTATTCTGATGCCTGTTTTTCACAAATTTCCTTTTTATATTTTATTAATTTAATATAATTGTTCTTACAAACAGGTTGTTAGTATGAAAGACTTGGTAATTTAAATTGGACATTAAATGCTTGATCTATGCTACTCATGCCTTTGCCTGCATGCCAATAAACACCTTGCATTTAATTGTCTTCATATGCACTGCTATATTCCCGTTTATGATTTTTCACATGTAGTCATGACCATGTGTCAACATCATTTATCTTTTAATGTGCATTAATTACCACCTCTCCTATTCTCTTCCTTGCTCTATCCCTTTGAATTTAAGTTAATTTCTTCTTCCCTTTTCAGGATGGCCACCAAGAAAGGTAAAGAGAAAGCTACTTCCAAACCACCGGCAAGGAAAGGAACAAAAAGAGCCCCAGCTGAGGAACCACAACCCCCGTCCACTTGCACATCTTAGCATGCACCGAGGATGGTGCAATCTTTAAGTGTGGGGAGGTCGATACCGATCTCCATGGGTTAGTTACCTTCTTTTCAACACCAATAATCTTATTTTCTTTATTTGTTCATTGTTACATCTGCATATTTGATTGCATGTTTATTTGATTTTGTACATTTAGTTACTACTTGGTTAAAGTAACTCTATTTTTGAAAAATTTCACTAATTTAAATTGAAAATTTTTTTTTATGTTAAAACTTGTTTGGAAGTTGTATTTGGAACATGAATTATAGCTAAAAAACACACAACCTGTGAGATTTCAGCTTATTTATATGGTTACATTATTTAACCATAAATATTTTATTCTTGTGTGTTTACTTCTCTATAATTGTGATCTTTACTTTGTTTCAGTCTATATGTCCAATATTTAGTGTATTTACATGCTTGCATATGATTGAGGCCATTGTTTAATTTTAGCTCACTTATCCCAAATAAGCCTACCCTTTAAATCACCCTTGTCAGCTACTTTGAGCCTTTTAATCCCCATTTGTTCTGTATTTTACCACATCACTAGCCTTAAGCAGAAAAATAATTAAATATCCCAATTGAATCTTTGGTTAGCTTAAGATAGGGATTGTGTAACAATTAAGTGTGGGAAAACTGTGGGAACATGGGTTAATAAGGGAATGTATTATATTTTTAATTTGATAAAATATTTGGAATTTGGGTACCTACTCATGTGAGACTAGAAAAATTAAAAATCCATGTGCATTGATAAGTTATGTTTATTTTTATATTTAAAAAAAAAAGAGAAAGAGAAAAAGAAAAGAAAAAAGAGCAAATTAAATAAGGGGACAAAATTACCCCAATGTTAAATTAATGAAAAAAAATCAATGCATATGTGATAAAATTAAAGAAAAGTTAATACATGAGTATGTGATACAAAAGTGAGAATTTTGGGTAGCTAAGCATGAATTTAAAAATATATAGAGTATATGTATGTTAGGTGAAAGCTTAGGTTAATTAAAGATTCAATTTATAAAGCTCACTTAGCCATATATATATATACCCTCACCCTTACCTTAGCCCCATTACAACCTTGAAAAGACCTCATGATGTTTGCATTGGTACATTAAATTTTTGTTGATTGGTAAGATGAAGAACAAAGTTTAGAAAGCATGACTAGAGAAGAGTAGAGTGAATTACCCTATACACTTGAGTGATTAGAGTGCATATACACTACCAGTAAGGGTTCAATGCTTAATTCTATGTTCCCTGCTTTCATGAGATATCTTCTTACAAGTTTACTTGTCTTTTATTGTATGATTTAGATTAGTGGAATTTGATTTATATTTGTCTTGGAGAACTTATTTATTTTTAACCAAGTAGGTAGAATCATTTTGTATGTAGTTGCATTCATATAGATAGGTCGCATTTCATACATTCTATCATTCCTCTTCGTTACTTTATAGCTTCTCTTGAGCTTAGCATGAGGACATGCTAATGTTTAAGTGTGGGGAGGTTGATAAACCACTATTTCATGGTTTATCTTGTGCTCAATTGAGTGGTTTTTATCAACTCTTTACCCATTTATTCATACTAATCGCATGCTTTATGTCTTCCTTCCTGATTTTGTGCTATAATTGAAAACATGCTTCTTTGGCCTTTATATTGCTAATATTAATCCTCTCTTATCACCATTAGATGCCTTGATATATGTGTTAAGTGATTTTAGAGATTACAGGGCAGGAATGGCCCAGAGGATAGAAAGGAAGCATGCAAAAGTGGAAGGAATACAAGTAGTTGGAGAAACTGCTAAGCTGTCCAGCCTGACCTCTTCGCACTCAAATGGCTATAACTTTAGCTACAGAGGTCCAAACGATGCGGTTCCAGTTGCGTTGGAAAGCTAACATCCGGAACTTCGATTTGATATATAATATGCTATAGCTGCCCCGACGTTAAGCAATGCAAACGCGTGAATGACGCGTCCGCGTCGCATCTGCGAACTTCAAGCGTAAGGTGAATCCTGGTATCATTTATACATTTACATATTCAAATGGTGTCATATTGTTCGTATCTCAAGATCATGAAACATGTAATTTATCAACTGCCAAGTTCCATTGGGAAGCACCATGCACCCGAACGAATTGCAATGGCTTGCATGTGGGCCCAATGTTCAAGCTAGCCGCTATACATCTTACAACGTAAATGGATTTAAATTTAGAACCCTATCGAGAGAGGAAGGGTTGAAAACCCAAAATAGTGGGGTGTATGTCACTTCTGACACTAGGAGTTATGCAAGCAAGCGCGACAGTAATGTTGCTGTTGGTGGCGTCTCGTATTACGGAAAACTCTTAAACATCATTGAGTTAAATTATAGTGGTAAGTTCACAGTCGTCTTGTTTAGATGTATCTGGGCAAACACCACCTTTGGCAGAGGCATAAAACAAGACTCTTTGGGACACACAGTAGTTAACTTCTCCCATCCAATTCATACTGGTGTTTGAGAAGATGATGAACCGTATATTCTTGCATCCGAGGCTCACCTAGTATACTATGTGGAGGATGACACTGATAAAGAATGGAGTGTGGTAGTCCATGTGAACCCAAGGGACATATTTGAAATGGGTGAAGATATAGGACAATGTCAGTTCAAACTTTCTCCCCAACCGATTCTGATTGAGTTGGCTGAGTTTGACGTCGAAGGTTTGTCATTGAGACAGGACGACGATTTAGAGGAACCAACCACTGATGCCATCGATAATTGCGAAGAGGCTGCCTATATATAGATGTCTTCAGATACTAATTTAGGACATGTGCACTATTTTTCCGTGTATGGCACTGTTGAGGGATATAAAATTGTATAATTATTAATTAGGAACTAGCATATAATAGATTTTTAGAACATGGAAACACTTGATGTATATTGCTCTTTATTTACAATTAATTTACCTGGAACATGTTATTTTTTTAACATATTTTGTCCTCAATTTATTTAATTTAGTAGGATGTTACTAGATTGTAATTGACTTTATATATTGGCTGACATGATCGGAGTTGCCAGGGAAATTGGAAGAGAGGGACCTATTTCTTGTAGCCTCTAGCATCTTGTTTTGCAAGGCGATGGTTGAGGCCTCCCCGTTCTCTTCGCTGGAGCACGCAACATCATTCGCAAGAGACCTGTGGTTCAACACGTTGCCAATTCAGTCATGGCTGGATACATTCTCAGCACACAGGCACATAGGTGATGCTATTACTGTTGCGCATGGGGATATTAGGACGGTATGTTGTCATATTTCTGCTCGTATAAAGGTTGTTTGGCTTTATTTCAACATGCCATAGTCAATCCAGATATTTTATTGTCTTTAATTAAAAGTAACTTTCGAAGGGCCTAACATATTTGAAACCCTAGACATTGCAGGGATTGCTTCAATTCGCAACAAAGTACCGCAAGAAATTCGGCTTTGGGTTCATCACTAGCACGAACCTATTTCTTAAAGCAACAAATATTGGAGGAGGTGCAAGTAAAGTTTGGATTTATTGTGATTTGTTTAGCCATCTACTTGGGTACAATTTTTTAATTCAATGGTGATATGGCCGATTGCTTTTCTTTATTTTTTGAAATGAGGTACTGAATGGGAAAGTCAATAAATATATGCATGTTCCTCGATTAGTCTGTTCTTTTTTTTTTCTTTTTACTTAGTAAGGAGATTGTTTGGAAGAAGAGAGTTGAAAACCAAGAACTGGATGTGGATGTAATTTAGGACTGGGAATCAAGTTTTACAATAGCTGACCTAGCACTTCGCATCAAGCTTTAGAAAAGATACAGATTTCATTTTATAATTTACTTGCTGATGTAGAAGTTATAGTAGTAAATTTACTTCGATAGATAATTATTGAAGTGCAAACATGGTAATTTGCTCTTTTTTTTTTATCCTATTTTAGAAATGATCTGGTGTCTCTAAGATACTCCCTGTAACCTTTCTTCTATTTAGTACTTTGTGTGCTTGAATGATTTTGATATCTTGCTTATAATTTATTTTGAAGATTATTTTATCAATCTGATTCAGGATGGCTTCATACTTTATTCCTCCTTATTGTATATTGTATTCTTTTTCTTTTCTTCTTTCTTATATTTTCCTTCCAGATTCCAGGTGTTGTCCTAAACCTGGTAATTTGTAGGTAGAATAGAACACCTATGCCTGGCAATTATATTTCTGTTTGATCTGGCTGGTTCTGAAAATGATTGTGTCTGATTGGTAAGTGTAAAACAAAAAAGGAAAACAAGAAAAATTTGAACAGCAGAATGCACTTTTGAGCTCTCTAGTCAAATACGATTCAAATCTAAGGTTCTCATGAGTTTGAAGCATAGAAGACAATTTCTTCTAGTTGTTTTGGTAAAGAACTTACTATGGTAGGAGCTATGTTTTTCACTCTTCAGAATTGAATTACATTGAGATTGAGATAAAAAGACCTTTTCTCTCTCTCTCTCACACATAATGGACTACGATGCAATGATGAGAATGAGAATGAGAATTAACCTATATGAATAATGAATTTTAATTAATTAAATAACTAAATGTAATAAGAAGTATATTTTATTTCTACTTCACGCAAAGGTCTATGTCAATGTCTGATCTCTGATGTCTCCAATTTGGAAGAAAAAAAAGAATGAAACCAGAATGACCTAATTACTTTTACTTGAGTGCAATGCAAGAAGAATTGATATGTTTCACAAAAATGGCCACTCACTTTGAAACCCCTTGTTTCTATAAAATCTTTGTTGAAAAGTGGATCAAGCTTCATCCTTGTGTCACCTTATTCAATGTAGAATATAAGAAATTATAAATGAAGCATGTTTGGGTATATGCTGTGTAATTGTGTTGTGTGTGTATGTGTAAGTGATTGACTTTTTAGAATATTAGTAACTATTTTGTCTAAATTTTTCTATTAGTTCTAATTTTATTCAAAACAAATACTATTAAAACCAATTTAAATTACTGCTCTCATTTTGATTAACATGAGCTGCTTACTAGTAGGACTAGTATACCTTTTAATTTTATATTAGAGAGATGGTTGTGTTTTTGCGTATTTATTAGAAGTTAGTGTGTTTTACACTATCACTCAGTTGTGAAGGTTATATTCAAAGAAATGGGAGAGTCTATTTTATCTGAAGTATCTTAAAAGTGCCTCTGGTTAGTGTTGTTGATGACTTCTAGCTACCAATTACTGCACCTTTCCAGCTGAAACATCTTTGAATTTGTGCAGGCACGCTATCAGAATAGGCTGCAGGTTGAACTTGAAATTGCGTCTCGGGATGAATTCACTCTTATAGAAAGAGGTCTTAGGAAACTTTGGGAACGTAAGCCAAACCAGCAATTTATAACATGGAGATATTTTGTGATTTGGTTTTTGTAAAATTTGTAAATTCTATTAACTTGGTTGCTTATGGTGTATCCGTCATATTTGGCTCGGGAAAAGACTCAAGAAGATCCGGAAGAGACAGGCGAGATAGTTCAAGATTCAATGCTCGAAGAAGACGTTGTGCCAGATAGTTCTGATGAGGTTGTCTCTAAAGAACAACAACCTTCCATCATAACCTTTGACCTCAATAAAACTCCAGAGGAGAATGATATCTGCTGACTTAACGCTTTATTATTAGTCTGGCTTATCTTATGAAATATTGGGACTAAATTGAACAATGTGACTGTTTGTATTTTTTCCTTTGGATATTGAATTTGATGAAGTAGCTATGAATTTGGAGGAGATTAATCTCAAATTAGTATATAATTCTTGAATTAATTTATATTGTGACTTGTTGGATTAATGGTTCGTACGAATTCAAGACTTTTATATTATTGATTTGTCATATATATACCTTTATAAATGTAATACAAATATAAATGCACAAACCTAGGTGGTGAAACTGCTTATTGAACTACATTATGTAATCATGACTATCACATGGCACTACAAGAGAAGCGCTCCTTAGCAGCGCCCAAATTCCAGCGTCTCCCCAAACCGCTGCAGGTTGATGGAGGAGCTGCGATTTTTGTAGCAGATTCTCTGTCTGTCAAAGACCGGACTTCATAGCTGCGGTTTTGTCCCTTAAACGCAGCAAATCTCATAAAGATCAGAGTGACAAAACAACTAAGAATTGGAGGAAGCCAGATCTAATTTCCCTCGTTTACGCACGAACCCAAAAGGGGGCAAAGGCGCCAATCACCAGGTCCAAGACTCACTCCCGCGTTATACATTCCTTCCATCAGCTGCAGCCGCCACATCGTTCTGGGTCACAGATCTGCTGAAGCTGCTGCATATCTCCTGCGTGCGAAAGGGGGTGGATATGCACGTCCGTTGTTCGTTCCTCTGCTATGCATGTTCCGGTTTCCTCGCGAGGCTTCCCGACCGCCCCTGTGTCTTCATCCTCAACCTTCCTCCGTACCCTGTTGTGCCCCGTTCGACCGCACCCTCTCCTCCCTTTTAGGTTTGCTCTCTCCCCCTTTTCTTGCTCTTCCAATTTCATGTGTTGGCCTGGTACCTTTGTTTGAATTGAATAATTTTGGTTGTTGATCGGATCTATCTGTACCAAATTTGTTTACCCATCAGTTCCGAATTTGGTCCCTAATCTAGTTCGAACCCTAGTCCCAATTCACTCCCTGAGCTATTCCCAATTTAATTGTTCCCAATTCTTTACTGAAAATATATGGATGATAACGGCTGCAATGTGAAGATGGATGTTAGGCTAGCTATATAGTTTGATTTGCTACTTAAAACCACCCAAAGCCATGTGATTAGTACCATTTATCCAAGAGCACTCACAGATTTTCCTTCTGTGGTATGTCAATGGAGTAGGAAATCAAGACAAAAATTTTTACTAGAAAATATACAAGCAAAAATAAAACAGAACAAAATAGCTATAAAACAGAGTTTAGTGTTCTCTTTTTTTTTTCTCTGCTGATTGTGTTTTCCATCACATGAAACTGTTAGATACAACCATGATTGAGTTGAAAGAATTCTTAAAATGCATCAGATTTGCAATGAGCTATTTCTAAATGTTATCTAATATCTAAGATCATGTGTGCTCTTTGTTAACATTTGTAGCAAAAGTTCACCATGGCTAAGTTTATGTATGTAAGTGTGTTTTTAATTTAAGTAGTGTGACTCTGAATTGTTTCCACATAACTATAATTCTGAATTTGTTAACCATAACAGTGCAGGAATACTATAAATAAGTTTGGGGAATTGATTCAAATCATATAAATAAGTTTGTTATTATTCTTCTTCTTTATAGAGTTTTATAGAGTTTGGAATTGAGTCAAGTGCTTTGATAGAGTTTTTTTTTTCTGTTTTTTGTTTCATTTTTTTAATTGTTTTCGACGTGGGTTTATTTGTCCATTGACTGTTTTTCATTTTCATTTTTCTCAATTCTCTGTAATATATAAGCAGATTCGCTTTCTCTCAATTCCGTATCAAACTGTTGCTCAATTCACTCTCGATTCATATGTAATGTAATTACTGAAATGAATGACATTGATATGTTACAAGTGCATTTGAAGTTTTATACGTTTGTTGTTTCAAATTTCACTTACATGATGCAACTTTGCTGAGAGAGTAAACTTGCAATTTGTAACTTGATATATATGCACCATAAGTGTAAAACCAAAGGAAGTGGAGACAGGAGAGTGAGAGAGAAAGAGAGAAGAATTAGATTTTATATTGCATCAAAGGAACACATAAATGTGGGTTTTAGGCCATGGATTTTGCAAAGGGACCAAAATCATGTAATTGCCCCACATTTGGACCCCATTTATCTTTAACTCAACCGTTAAACATACAAGTAAAGATTATTTGAGAGTATATAGCAGGCATATGCCAGTTGCTTGCTGTTCCATTAATGGCAGAGTAAATGAATTGCATACCCTCAAGGCCTCAACCAAGTTATTTTTGTGGGTGGGCCCTTTTCTTCCTCAACAAATAGTTCTATTTTTCTGCTTTTGAAGGACTTTGATTCCTAAATCCAACATAATAAAGATACTCCTTTTATAATCAACATTAGTAAGAGATCATGACAAAATCTCCACATCAATTATAATGACTTAATAGATTAGGACAAAATCTCCACATCAATTAGAATGAACAAATCTTTATAGACTCTTAATTTTAAATTTGCAAGAATTTAATGATTTCTCACTATTTTACAACGGCTACATCTACACACTTGTTAAGTTGATATCTATGTACTTATACATCATTTTTGAAGGTGGAAATGTAAGTATGGGTATCAGGTGAAGGTGTAAGACTGAAATTTGGATGAGAAAAGGATCCAGCTGTCAGATAAAGCCTTTATTATCTTCTGATGAATGCATTGTGTTGCTTTTGTACTTACTGAACCTTAGAGAATGATACTACTTGAGATGACATTCATCTATAACTGCACTGCTTTTATCTTTCTACTCTCTATTGTTCATTTCCCTCACTTTTCTCGCGTGAAACCAATGTTATTCTTGAAATCATACACTTATTTTGAGATAGAGAGAAAGCTAGAAGAGTCGAAGGCTTAACACTTGTGTGCTTTTTAACCTTTTCTGAACCTGTGCATATTTAAATTCTTTATGTTACTATGTTCACAGTCAATTATGTCATTTTTTGGATTATCTGAATTTTCACACAAATATTTTAGGTTTAGTTAATCATTAGTTTCAAATGTTTGTTACCATCTTCTTTTTCTCTTTTTCTAACTTAATTTTTAAACGCTTGTGAGATAATTTATGGGTTCTGTTTTCTTCGATGACATAGGATAAAACTAAAACCCTTGAAGCAGGTTCTCCAACGAGCGGATATCTTTGGGATTTGATATAAATTATCTAGGGTGCGTCCTTGTACCTTCAACTGTCACAGGTACTTCATTTGTTATGAAGCAATGAGTCTTTCACAAAATCTTTTCAAGAATTTACCAAGTATTTTTTTTAATCTAAAGACCTATAAATTAATGGCAGACCACTTCTTGGATCTATTTGTTATTTGGCTTAAGTTGTTCTACCAACTTGGAACAGTAAAATGTAGGAGTGCTATGATTAAATCATGAAGCTAATTTGAACTTCCATTAGCATGCTTTCAAATTTCCCCTATATTTTCTCACAATTTTCTTATCTTTTGGTAAAATTTTGGCACTCAAATTATTGTTATTTGGTAAGAGCAGGTGTATATATAAATCTTGTCTACACAGTTAAAAAAGTAATTATTTTTTACTACTAGTACATAAAAATAAATAATTATTATTTTTATTGTACTTTTACTCATTGTAATTGGATGGGAAGAAAGCTCGGTGTGTCGTTTTAGATAGAAGTGCATGATTATTGTGTGAGCCCCTAAATCCTTTTATCAAGTACTAGGAAATAAGAATTTAATGTTCGTTATAGAAGTGTAGATATGACTGTTATGGATGACACATAGATAATGCAGTAAATTATTGGATAATGCAGTAAATTATTCCATAGCCGATACTAGTTTTCAGATTGTTCGTTCATATTCACCTTAGCAAGTTGCAAGCAGCTCATTTATTTAATCATCCAGATAATAATAAAGGTGAATCGCACTGTCATGATAATATACAATAACAATAATATTGTGGCTGTACGTATATAATAGTTAGTTTTCCATATTAGTGTTGCAAATTACTTAATATTATTTAATTGAAAAGTACACATCTAGTAAGTTACCAAACTTAAATCTATTTATAAGCTTGATGTGCATGTTAAAACTAGTTAACTTAAGCCCTTTATCTATTATTCATTTTTTATTTCTCTAACTGTAAAATTATTAAAATTCCTTTTCTTTTATAATGGACTGTTTAGTTCTTCGATGCTTTTGTCTTAAGTATGATTTTAACTCTAACTATAACGCCTCTTTTTTTCTTTTTTTGTAAGGTTTTATTTTTCATTTCAATATTTTGGCTTTGGGACCAACATTTCTTTATTCCAGTAATTTTTTTCTAAAGTGCAAAATTTTCCAATGAGTAAGCAACTTTTAATAAATTATCTTGTGTGATGCGTATTGTTTTGAAGGATAGTATCTGTGTTTTGTGTTTTTTATTTTAAGAGTTATTGTTAGCATCTACTTTATACTCTGACTTTATTATTTGAATTTTCGGTGTTCTATTATATAATTGAAGTAGACATTGATAAGAGTTGGATTTCAAAGCCACGAATTGGTCCAGAGTATAGGGACAGTTTGAACAGATTCTTAGATTTCACATTTGCCAATGCATCATCCGATGGGATGATACATTGTCCATGTTTGAAATGCGATTTTTGCCTTCTCCAAACTAGGGAGGATGCGTATGATCATTTGATAATAAAACCTTTCCCCTCTACTTATACATTTTGGGTACATCACGGGGAGAGACGTGTGGCAGAGAGCTCTATGGAAGGATAAGTAGTAGAACCTGATAGAAACCTCAATGACCCAATGCTTGACATGGTTTAGGAGGCGTTCAACTTCCTAGGAATGCATGGCGATGAAGACGATTCAGTGAATGAACACGCTGGCAGGGATCGGGAGGAGTTGCCATACTTATCAAATGAAAGTAGTCGAGAGGTCCGCAACTTGCATGACCTGCTCGAAGATGGAGTGCAGGAGCTATAACCGGGATGTTCAAGGTTCTCTAAGATGTCTTTCTTGGTGAGGCTCTATCATATAAAATCCCTGTGCGGAGTGAGTGACAAGGCCTTCGGAATGATACTGGAGTTGCTGGCGGATGCCTTTGAGAATGCAAAGATTCCGAGCACTATGCACGATGCCAAGATGATCATAAGGAAGCTCGGTATCGCATACAAAAAGATAGATACATGTCCAAATGACTGCATGTTATTCCAGGGCAGCAACGAAGAGTTGTCTAAATGCAAGCGATGCGGGACATCAAGATGAAAGCAAAAGACTAATAAGAACTCCAGAGTGAGGATCAACAAGGTTGTTAAGAAGAACGGAAAACCGCAAGCGGCAAAGACTCCTCGCTACTTCCCCCTTATTCCATGATTGCAACGGCTCTACATGTTTAGTAAGACAGCCGTTGACATGTTGTGGCATAAGAGTGGGCATAGCTCTGACGATATTTACTGGCATCCACGGGACGGCGACGCATGGAAGGCATTTGATAGAACTTATTCTGACTTCTCCAGCGATCCACGCAGTGTTCGCCTAGCCTTGGCTAGCGATGGCTTTAACCCTTATGGAAACATGAGCTCGAAGTACTCAATTTGGCCAGTGGTTCTTATTCCGTATAACCTGCCCCCTTGGATTTGCATGAAACCCACCTCTTTTGTCCTCTCCATGATTATTCCTGGGCCTAAAATGCCTGGAAATGATATAGATGTCTACTTACAACCCTTGATCAATGAGTTGAAGCTGTTGTGAGTTGGTGTTGAAACGTACGATGCTTACACGAAAAGCCTTTCGGGATGTATGATGCGTTAATGTGGACAATCAGTGATTTTCCTGGTTTAGGCAACTTGTCCGGGTGGAACACGTACGATGGGAGAACTTATCCTGCATGGAATTTGGATGCTGAGACTAACCGGCTCACACACAGTCAGAAATGGTGTTACATGGGCCATCGTCGCTTTCTGAATCCTGCCCACAGATATAGAAAGGACCGGAATAGATTTGATGGAAAGATAGAGGCTAGAGGTCCACCTTTCAAACTCTCTGGTGGAGACATTGCGAGACAACTACAGGACGTGCATGTCCACCTTGGCAAGGTGCAATCGGTAACTGGGAAAAGGACACGTAGACAGCAAACCGCCATACATGACGAGTCTCCTTGGAAGAAGAGGAGTATATTCTTTGAGTTACCATACTGGGAAAACAATGGATTGCGTCACAATCTTGATGTGATGCACATAGAGAAGAATGTGTGCGACAACATAGTTTTCACCATAATGAACGAGAAAGGTAAATCTAAAGACCACCTTAAGGCAAGAAAAGACCTCCAATTGATGGGAATCAAGCATGATCTGTGGCCACGGGAAGATGGAAAGTACCCATCCGCCATCTTTACTATGACCAATCCATAGAAAGATGTCTTTTTAAGGACTATCAAAGATGTGGTCTTTCCAGATGGTTACTCTAGTAACATTTCCCGCTGTGTTGACCTACGACAGCGCAAGATGTCGGGCTTGAAAAGCCACGACTGTCACATTCTGATGGAGCATCTCCTGCCAATTGCGTTAAGGAATGCGTTGCCTGCCCCAGTGTCCTCTGTCTTGGCGGATTTATCGTCCTTTTTTCGCAGAATATGCAGTAAATCCATTGACCGTCAACAACTTCCTCTGCTTCAGGATCATGTGGTCCATACTCTTTGCCGCATGGAGATGATTTTCCCTCCATCTTTCTTCACCATCATGGTGCACTTGACGGTACATCTGGTCGAGGAAGTGCGACTCGGTGGCCTAGTTCAATATCGGTGGATGTACCCAATCGAAAGGTACCTATGTCGTCTCAAGCAGTTCGTGCGTAATAGGTCACAACCGGAGGGCTCTATCGTAGAGGGATACTTATCGGAGGAGATTCTCGTGTTTTGCTCAAGATACCTCGATAATGTCGATAGTAGGATCAATCGACCAATGTGTGTTGACGATCGACCGTGTGAACCTAACCAGTGTGAAAGTGCATCCATGTTCCCGGGGGTAGGAAAGGCTGTTGGGGCTGCTTCGTTTTACGCTCTCACACCAACTGAGAAATTTCAAGCTCACCGTCACGTCTTGGTCATTTCTCTGGCTGTGGAAAAGTTCATAGAGTAAGTAAAGTTCATATGATGGTATACGAACATGACATACTCTAGATGGAGATTCTGACATGAAACTCTTGTTATCTCTCCAGTGATTTCAGGGCCATCAAAAAAAGGCAGTTGCGAAGCAGGACAAGGTCCCAGTCTCACATAGACAGTGTTGTGCACAGAGAATTTTTCGAGTGGTTCAAGCGTGAGGTGAAGCCTATTATGATCAATCCTGTTATCGACGGTATCCTATTTGTTCTATCCCAAACTGATGAAACGTGTGATTGTTACCTACCAGGTTCCCTTGGGAAGCATCAGGCATTCGAGCGAACTGCAGTGGCTTGCATGTGGCCCCAACGTTCAAGCTAGTCGCTTTACAGCTTACAATGTAAATGGATTTAGGTTTAGGACCCTGTCAAGAGAAGAAGGGCTGAAAACTCAGAATAGCGGGGTTCATGTCACTTCTGACACTAGAAGTTATGCAAGCAAGCGCGACAGTAATATTGCGGTTGGTGGTGTCTCGTATTATGGGAAACTAGTGGACATCATTGAGCTGAATTACAGTGGTCAATTCACAATCGTTTTGTTTAGATGTATCTGGGTAAACACCACACCTGGTAGAGGCATAAAACAAGATGTTTTGGGCCACACACTCGTCAATTTCTCTAATCCGATACATGTTGGTGATCGAGAGGATGACGAACCGTACATTCTTGCATCAGAGGCTCGCCTTGTATACTATGTGGAAGATGAGGTTGATAAGGATGGAGTGTAGTAGTCCTTGTAAAGCCAAGAGATTTATTTGACATGGGTGATATACATGAACACTGTAAGGTGAAACTTCCCCCCAACCGAGTTTATCTGAGTGCACTAAGTGTGAGGTGGAAGGATTGTCACTAATAAGGGAGGGAGATTTAGAAGAACCCACCAATGATGCCTTTGATACTCACGAAGAGGCTGTTGAGATTTAGATATGTTTGGTTATGAAGAAGACTAGAAATTGATTTGACTATGTGTTATTATGATTATGCAAATTATATATGACTCTAGAATCTGCATGTTTATAATGTTTTTGGTGTGGAACATTTGCTTATTATTATCAGCTTTATTCTGGTGTCGTACATATGCTCCGATTTAGTAGTTTCTTTGCTAGGTGTGCTATTCCAAAATTATGTTTATTTTATATTTATACACTAGTACTGGTACATATCTTGCAATTTTCTGAATATGGTGCACTTGTACACTAGTCTACTAGAATTTGCTGCTGCACATGGAGGGAATGTCACAATTGCTGGTGTGTTAATAATAGTTTTATTTTCTGATTGCCTGACTAATTGCTAGGAGTTATTAAGGATTTCAGAAATTTAGTGTGGTATCTTTTAATATAGAGCAGCCGGAGTTAACTGTTGATTGGCAGGAATATGCGTGGTTATTTTGCTTACTTGTTTCATGATGGGGCTTATCAGGAAAATTGGAAGAGAGAGACTTCTTTCTTTGCGGCACTAGCATCTGGTTTTCCAAGGCAATGGTCCAAGCATCTCCGTTCTCCTCGCTAGAGCATGCAACATCATTTGCAAGGGACTTATGGTTCAACAAGTCGCCTATTCAGTCATGGCTGGATGTCTTCTCTGCACACCTGCACATAGATCGGGCTACTAAATTTGCGCCTGGACCCATTATGTTGGTACACTCTGATAAGTTGGACAATTGCTTGGTCCTCTTACCTTTTCAAACGGCAACACTAATTTGAGTGATGTTATTATCCTGTAAACAAAGGACACTTTATAAGCTTGATACATCGTTTGAGTCTCTTAACACTGCAGGAGTTGGAGCAATTCAGAAGAAAGTACCGCAGAAAATTCGGCTTTATGTTTATAACTAGTACAGACAAGAAGTTGTCGCACCAAATACTGGAGGAGGTGAAGGTAAGATAAACAATTTTCTACACATGCCTCAATTATATTAGCGTTTAAACTTATTGTGGAAGTCAAAAAGCCCAGCATCATACCTTTAAAAACAATTTAATATGAACTGGTTCTTTGTAGCTGGCCAGCTGGTCCTAAGTAGTGATATATAGCTATGTTATTTGCTTTTGGTATATAACTTACAAAAGCATCAGAATCCATCATGCATCTTTTTATTAGGAAAAAATTATGATACAAAAATATATCATGTTACGACCATTGTCCTAGTTTGCATGCAACGGATTTATATCAATACTCTTTTCGGTACTGACTTTTGAGTGTTTTTTTCGGCAAGGCAACACATATATTTTGGGTATGAGTAATAATTTAGATTCTTAATTTTACTTTTTATAGTTGTTAAATTAAAATCTCTTTAATTCCACAAATTTATATAAATGTCAATACTCAATATAACTTTAATACATATACACTCCTCTATATTTATATGATAATAGTATATTATTCATAGAAATTAATGGCATAAGAATTTATTTAATATATTTATTAGCAAGCACAAGTTAAGATAAGTATGAAGCCATATTGGCGTGGGAATGGAAGCAAGAATTGGTGGGTTGACTAAACTTGAGTCAAGTTTCAAGAATGGAAAATCACCATTACTTTGGGACAATGACTTGTATTTCTTCTTAGTTATGTGTGAACATAGTAAAGGGACTGGTCCAACCACAAGATTACATCTTCAAATTTTAAAAATATCATTATTATTACCAGAGTTAATTAATTTATTTGGCAATCACATCAACATCAATATCTCTTGATTTAAATGTGCCCCACCACTCTAATTAAAGCTTCCTACTATAATTCATACGAAGGTTACCATGAAAATATCGACCTATATATATATATATATATAACAATATATAATGGGAAAACCCATTTTTGGTGTCCAATTTTTCTTTCCATTTTTATCCTTTTTAGTAACCTACCTCCAGTTACAGCTACTACTTCATTTCCATCCATGTTCACCTCTATATAACTTCTCCACGTTAATTTCTCTCACATCACTCATCAGTTACAGAATTCTACTACTTAATTCCCCACTACTGCACTACTGCATCAGTTACTTCCTCTCACATCAATTACTGCGTCAATTGTATTATTCCCAATTTTTTCTCTTAATCTCTCTCACTTCACTGGTTACTCCATATCTCTCCATAATAGAAAAAATTTCCTTCATTTCTCCTCTGTCTTCTCCTGCATTCTTCTCATTTCGCC
Source organism: Arachis hypogaea (assembly GCF_003086295.3). Classification (NCBI taxonomy): domain Eukaryota; kingdom Viridiplantae; phylum Streptophyta; class Magnoliopsida; order Fabales; family Fabaceae; genus Arachis; species Arachis hypogaea. Next base: position 21,014,612 of record NC_092049.1, read on the forward strand.
TAAATATAATGTAAAATCTACTGTAATTTATTTTTCGTCATTAAATAAAAGTATATGGCTGTTTTTATATGTTTCTTTGATTAATTATAGTTGACAACATACCAATGGAAGATTCACGTGGAAGTGGTCGACGAACTTGGCAAGACTATGCCAGACAATGAAGACAAAATATAAGTGAAGAACAGAGGCAGCAATACCTTGCCAGAAGGCGTGCCAGTTACCGATAGAGTATTAGACGAGGAAAACAAATCGGTACATCAAGTGGAACAACTAACATGGCAACACCATTACAAGATATCACAAATATACCTCCTCAACAATACTCTATATCAGGTACTCTAAATTATACTTCTCATTAATAAATTTATATTGTTAGTTTATTATTTAATATGAATTATTTTTTACTATATATCTATGTTACTGGACTCTTAGTACATACCAATTATGTATAATTTATTTCTTGAGTGTACCGTTAAATTATCAAATTACATTATTTTCATCTTAATACTGAATTTTTTACATATACAGATACTCACAATAACACTGGAGCTGGTTCAAGTAATATACCAAACGATCCAAATATGGGTAGGAATCCTATATTTATATTTATTTAATTAATAATAATTTATTTTTCCTTAAATTTTGATTCAATAAATTTTTTATTATTGACCTAAATAATGTTATTATATTATCTTAAATGTACTTTACATCATTATATCATTATAATCTCAATTATTAAATAGTTTAATAATTTTTTAATATAATATCATACAAATATAAAATTTTTATAACTGTATTATTATAAAAAAAATATATATATATATTCACTATTTAATAATTAATCTGTAACAAAAAAAATTTAATAGATAATTCTGGTATATTTTTTTAACTTTTTTTCTATAATTTAGTTCGCCATTTAATTTGAATAATTTCTACAATATCTCTATATTACTGTACTCTACCGAATGTACTCTTAAATTCTCAGCTTACATTATTTTCATGTTAAGAATAAATTTTTTAAATATTTAGGTACTCATAATAAAAGTGAAACTGAATCAAGTAATAGACCGAATGGTAATAAATATGGGTAGGACTCCTGTATATTTATTTAATTAATAGTAATTTATTTTTTCATAAATTTTGATTCAATAGATCTTCCATTATTGTTCTAAAATGTTCTCGCGCCGTATCATTATAAAAAAAATTATATTAGATATATGTTTAATAATATAATTATAGCTTAAATTTTTTCACTTTATAACAAAAAAATTAGTTGATAATTTTGATATTTTTTTATACTTTTCCTTCTAAAAAATAAATATATCAGAAGTGATTATTTTTTTACTACATAAATTTAAATTGATAAATTTACTATTTCAATATAATTATTATTATACTACCAGTTTAATATAATTTTTATATTCACGAATTATTTATTTCTAAAGAAAAGTTATATACTGTAAAATATAATCATTTAAAATATATTATTGTCGTTCCCAAACAGTCCAAATATGGGAAGGAATCCTATATATTTATATTTATATTTATTATATTTATTTAATTAATAATAATTTATTTTTTTCTTAAATTTTGATTCCATAAATCTTTTATTATTGGCCTAAATAATATTATTATAGATATTATTATATTGTCTTAATGTACTTTATATATATAATTAATAATCTCGATTATTAAATAGTTTAATAATTTTTTAATATAATATTATACTGCCAAACAATTTTTATAACTATATTATTATAAGAAAAATATATATGTTCAATGTTTAATAATATATTTATTATTAAATTTTAGTAGATAATTCTGGTATATTTTTTTTTAATTTTTTTCTACAATTTAATTTGTCATTTAATTTGAATTATTTCTACAATATCTCTATGTTAATGTACTCTTAGTACTATTTATCTGTAATTTATCTACCGAATGTACTCTTAAATTGTCAACATACATTCTTTTCATGTTAATAATAAATTTTTTAAATATTTTAGATACTCATAATAAAAGCAAAATTGATTCAAGTAATAGACCAAATGATAATAAATATGGATAGAACTCCTGTATATTTATTTAATTAATAGTAATTTCTTTTTTCATAAATTTTGATTCAATAAACCTTCCATTATTGACCTATATAATATTATTATAAGAATAAATAAAATGTTCTCGCGCCGCATCATTATAAAAAAAATTATATTAGATATATGTGTTTAATAATATAATTGTAACTTAAATTTTTTCACTGTATAACAAAAATAATTAGTATTTTGATATTTTTTTATACTTTTCCTTATAAAAAATAGATATATCAGAAGTATTAATTACTTCACTACATAAATTTAAATTGATAAATTTACTATTTTTAATATAATTATTATGCTACCAGTTTAATATAATTTTTATATTCACGAATTATTTATCTCTAAAGAAAAATTAAACACTGTAAAATATAATCATTTAAAATACATTATTGTCATTCCAATAATATGATTGCTATTATTCAGATGCTCATAATAATAGTGGTCCAATTAATATCTAATAGAATTTTACGTTTCATATATTTTTTAATATTCTACAATTCTTTTAAACGTTTTATTTAATACACAAAAAGGGTTAAAATATTTTTAATAAATATATATATCATTGTAAAAAATAAATGAAAATTTCTTCACTTAATAAATCTATTATACGGTTACACTTGAATTATTTTTCAAATGGTAACCTTTTTCAGAACTCAAACTGCCTATCATGTATTTGTATTTTATGGACACTATCTATTCTTTTTCGTTATTCAGAGTTTGGATAATTATGATATTAATGGGTATTCTACGTATTCTATTACTTCCAATCAATTTAATTTTGTATGATTTGTTTCTGTAAAAGTAACCTCTCAATTACCACTGATACTGTACCGACTTAATTTAATGAACAATTTTATAATTTGTTGATGTGTTCTTTTTACATACTATCAGAAATTCATGGAAATAGATCTGATCAAAACAGTAGACGTGAAAAAAATGTAACTGGTTAGTATTGTACTTTTTTTTCTTTATATATTTAGTATTGTGACATAATTTTAATAGGTAAATAAAGTTATAAAAAAATATTATTTTATTCTTATATGTTAGCATATTAATGTATTCATAGTAAACATTAAGTGTGAACATAATTGGTGTTAAAAAATTATTTATTTAAGATCATTAAGAACCAATTATAAAAAAAAGAGTGCCAGTGCCTAACAAAAAAAAAATTAAAATCTATACACAAAAAAAATTATAAAAACCAATAAAATACTTAAAATATTTATTTGCCAATTAAAATGAAAAATATGTAAACTTTAGAAAAAATAATAAAATAGGTAATTTAAAAAATTTTATATTTTGTTGAATCATTCTGTTATAATTCACACAAACATGACAAAATAAAATAATTAAATAAAATATTAAAAAATTTATTTATTTAAAATCATTACAAGAACTAATTATAAAAAAAAAAGTGCCCGTGCCTAACAAAAAAAATTAAAATCTATACACAAAAAATTTTATAAAAATCAATATAATACTTAAAATATTTATTTGCCAATCATAATGAAAAATATGGAAACTTAAGTGAAAACGAAAAAAAATTAATTTAAAAAATTTTATATTTTGTTGAATTATTTTATTATAATTCACACAAATATGACAACATAAAATGATTAAATAAAATATATTTTAAGAAATAAAATAAATAGTAAAAATTAAAATGATAACTCTAGGTGAAAGCATACAAAATAAAAATTATTAGAAGTAATAGAATAAATAAAATAGAACCAATTACAGGAAGAAGGATTTCAAAATCTCTGGAGTGCATGGAAAGATGAGCAAGCAATTGCATCAATCAAACCAATAGACAATAAAGTAATTTTTTAAATTAATCACTGTCAAAATTACATTCAATATACATACTTCTATTTCTATGTTAGTAATCATAATCATATGTTATCTAATAGGTTCATTCCCTTCAAATTTATTCTATTGGTTGGGGAGGAACGGTTAAAACAGACAAGACCCAATTCTGGAAGATGATAAAAAAAAAAAAATACTGCTCCAACAACATACAAGGTAACACAATCATCGTAATCAGAATGTTATTGATATGCCTATTATCTATCCCCTTCTATGTTCGTCTTTTACTAATAAAAAATGAAGGAAAAAAGTATATGCCTAAAATATTAAAAGGTTACTCTGAGATTGTAGCGGAGATTATGTTTTTCATGTTGAATAAAGTTACAAAAAATAATTTTAAACTACTGATAATAAATTAAACATTTTTCTTTTTCCAGCAACAAACTCATAGGAGCGGAACCAACTGATGTTAGTAAAGAACAACATTGCAGGTACCTATCATTAGATTAAGAAACCGCACAAAATAGAGGTAATATCAGATACTTATAGATTTGAATGCTCTACAGAGGGTTTAATGGCTTCTTTTGTTGTCCATGTGTAGGAAATCCAACCTCAAACAAGAAATTTCAATTTTGCAGGTTTTATATTTTTTATTGTTAACTTTTCGTTCAAATATAATGAAATTTGTATTGGCATATGGTATATTTTATTGATTTCTAAATTTTGTAGTTCTTCAAGACTCAAGAATTTATTGATAAGGAGATGTATGAGGAATTGCTAAAGATTTTTTCTCGGTACAAATTCAAAAATTACTTTAGATTTATCTTAATATATTTACTTATAGTTTGATATATAATCACAAAAAAAAGACATAATTTTTTTTCTTCTTTACACTTTTTGTAGGCACAAGAAAGAATCCGTACTTTGGCTTACCACTTAAAAAAAAGGTCCCTAAACAAAGAAAAAAAAGTGACTTTTAAATATGGCTCATTTTTTGTAAACAATCGTATTTTTCTATTTATTTTTATGACTTTGAGTTAGATAGAAGAAGTTAAAATAATATATTGTAATAATTATTTTATGAATTATGTTATTTGTAGATTTGTAGATAGGTGATGTATGTGTTCATTATAATTAAATCATTTTCATATTGTTATTGTTTATAGATAGGTAATATATAATTATTTTAATTTGAACATTTTTATATTATCATTGATTATTCTATATTATTATTTTTATGTTATTCGAATTTAAAATTTTAAAATTCATTAAAATAATTAACTTTAAATCCCATAAAAAAGGCGGCTGAACAGGCACGGTAGTGCCTGTTGAGCCGCTAGTATATATATGTATGTATGTATGTATGTATGCATTGTGAAATTATTGGTAGCAATTGATTAATTAAGATGAGTAGTGATAAGAATAAAAAACAGCAGATTCACCTAGAAAAGGTGATTCCAGCAACCAATACTTAGAACAGTTGTTACCCCTTTTCAACTTAATCATATTTATGTGTGTACTGTTGGACATTGCGTAGACACGCTACGAGAATCCTCTTTCTGTTGAAATTGATATTACATCTCGGGAGGAATTCATTCTTATAGAGAGAAAGTTTGCACGACTTTGGGACCGTAAGCTAGACAATAAACTGACATTGTTGCGTAGCCATGGTTGTTTTCTGATTTACTATTGGTAACACAATTAGATTACTTGGCTCTGATCTAACTTTTACGTTTAATTCAAGAGAATGTTCGAGAGACTCTAGAAGAATCAGGGGAGGTAGTTCAAGACTCGATGGAGGAGGACGACGTTGTGAACGACGATAGTTCGGAGGAGGTTGTATCTACTGTTAACAATGCTCCGAAGCTTACTTTTGACCTCAATAAATTACCAGAAGAGAATGGTGTCTTTTGAGTCATGATGTATGGACTTGTTAGTTTGATCTTGTTAGATACACCTGATTTTTTTCAGTCTCTGAGTTGATCTGGTTCTTGAAAAATTGGTGTGTAATTGGTATATTCTGACTTGGATGATTTGTCTTTTTAATTGGTGTGAGCTTGGTGAGGTGGCAAGCAACATGTTCTAGTTTAAAATTACGTATAAATATATATCCTATTTAGTTTTTGGTGACTTCAAATTATTTCGAGACAACATTCAATTGACAGCCAAGATTATTCCTTCGTTTATTTTTTATAAGACAGTGTAGCTGAATGCATGTTACCCAGCAATGGAAATAAAAGTCTCTCTCAATATAAATTAAATGATTAATTAATGAAGGAGTCCACTTCAATGCACACAAGGTCATATTTTCGTGTTTGATAAAACTTAGACATTAAAGTAAAACGATAATAGTATTTTTTTTTGTTTAACAAAATTAAAATAAAGCACAAAAATAAAGATAAAAATTAAAAAAATAAATAGTTCTAAAAAAAAGGATCTTGTCACATTTTAGCAGATTAGGTATGAGAACAATGTTCTTATTTTATTATGTATATATTAATACCAAATAATTAAAAGTTAATTTTTATGTACTCATTTTTTGTTATTTATTTTATTTATTTGTAGTTGTTTAATATTAGACTTTATACTTATTGAGTCATGTTTTTTCCTAGCAATCAAATGGTTATGAAGTCATTGTTATGAAGTCATTTTATGTACTCATTGAATAAATTTATATTTATTTTGACCTATATTCATTAGGGAATTATTATTATTCCTATAGTTAAGAAATAGACTTCACTTGTTCTGTAATAAGTAAATTTTTAAATAATTTAATTTATAAAATAGGTCTCATCTTTTAATACATCCTAAAAATAAAAAATTAAAATTATTATTCATAATTTTGATTAATAGAATTAACATAAGTTATAATAATAAATCTTGAATAGACAAAATTACCGTTTTTAAACTATTTTGCAAATAGAGCCATTGTTATAATCTTACGATTGAGAGTGAGCAATTTTGTTAAATTTCTTTGAGTACGTGACTGAGTTTTAAATTATAAAAATTTGGGTAACATAGAAAAAAAAGAATGGCTGATATTTGAGATATTGTTATATATTGTTATAGATACATAATTAAAATTCAAGTACTATAATAAGTAAATTCAAGGACTATAATAAAAGTTAGTGTTTTTTTTTTTGGTAGTACTCTTAACATACATAATTTTAAAATCATTTTTTTACACAGATGTTAGTTTTTGTTTTACCTGAATTAAAAATGATTCAATTTTAAATTCTATCATGAAGTAAAGCCAATTTTTTTTAATTAAAAAAATAAAAAAATTCATTTTAACAATTTTTTTATTATTATTCTTATTACAAACTTATTATTATTATTATTATTATTATTATTATTATTATTATTATTATTATTATTATTATTATTATTATTATTATTATTATTATTATTATTATTATTCACATTATTTTAGCCCCCAATTACATATATGATTTTTTGAATAAGTCTATTAATATTGTTATAATAAAATATATCATGGTTTTTTTATTGTATATACATATAAATTGTGGCTTTTTACACTGCTGAGTGAAGTCTGTTATTGTTACCACCCTCAGGAGAGAAAGGAACTCAGTCTTTCTATGTTCAAAATACATAATCCCGCCACTAACCTAATCCTAATTTCTTTCACCACTAAAGCCTCCCACGAGACGCACTTCTGCTTGTTGCTACTGGACCGATTCTCTTCCTCCAAGCAGTCTTCGGATTTCATCAAGTTGGAGTAGCCATCGACGTTGCGGAGCCAGAATCCATCAGCGTCTTCCTGCCTTGTCCACCATCAAGCAATTGCATTGTGAGAAGTAACAGCGTCGATAACTTTTCTCTCGCTGCCGGTAAGCACAAATATTTGATCTTGTGTGGTTGCTAATTTGCCCATTGAGAATCGCATGTTTATTAACCCTTATTTATGGAATTTAAATTGTGTCTCCATGATCAAGTTCCTCCCTTTCTTTCTCATGATTTAGTTTTGAAAACAATAATTAAAAAAATCTTCTTCAAATGCATTATTGTTGCTATACTGCACTTGTTTAACATATCTAGTATTTCAATAATTTGAGAAATAACTTTGCCTTGCCACATTTAGTGGTATTTTTTGTGATTTGCAATTTACTAACTATTTGATTATCATTAACAAAAAGGTTATCTTATTATAATATCCACAACTGTTGTGTGCTGATGAAAATTGTATTAACTGTAATTTATAATTTAGCAGTATATTTATGTAATAATTTCTGCTGGAAATTGTTGTTTATCACAATCCTGTTTCTCTCCTATTTCTTTAGTCAGTTCATAGCTTTAACTGTGATGGCTGTAACTGAGCTAGGAAATTTGTCTATGGCTTTCCATTATCCAGAATTTTGAATTTACAAATTTTTATCCTCTTTATTTTAGTTGGTTTTGTGTTGACTTTAACTATGAGAAAGGAAAAAAAAAGTAAACACCATTCTCCTTTTTCTCAAAACATTTACAAAGTCAATTCATATCTAAATTTCCACTTTAATGTATGTAGAAAAAAGATAATTATAAACTGATAAGATATGTGAATATAGGTCAAGGAGAGGAGTTTATTTATACATTCATATGTCAGGTTATGAAATAATGCACAAGAATAAGAAATTAATAGTGAGTATTTTAAATAATTGAAAGAATAAGCACGATATGTTTTTAGTTTATTTCAGAATAAGATTTCTTGGTCAATTGTAGAAGTCAGCGTTCATGACTTACACAGAGTACTTAAAATTGTTTTTACTTGATTTGATTTCAGGTAATGGGTTTATAGTGCTTATGCAACCAAGTAGTAATTCATGCATTTGAATGTACATTCGAATGTGAAAAGAAATATATAGTTGCTTATGATAATTTTATCATGTGCTGTTCTATATGTTTTATATATGTTTTGGTATATAAAATTCCATATTTGAACCGCATGCATTATTATTAATTTATATTGCACCTGTTTGGTCTATGAAAAAATTATACGCATGACAGAGATAACAAAAAGGCACGTTGCTTCCAATTAACTCATTTTAAGCCTATTGCTATTTCTTTTACGAGCTATAACATATATATATATATATATATTATTGATATACGTGTCTAAATATTTGGTTATATTTAATGTTGTTTGAATTTTTGTTTATTGTTTACATTTTGATAATAGTATTAAGTTATCTTTTTGGTGGTACTAAGTTTATTAAGATGCCTAGGATAGGTCGTTTCACGAAGAAATCAAAGGTAGACTCGTTATGTCAGCAAATGCAAACAGGATTTGCTGCGGCTTCATCCGTTCCCCAAGTGGATGGCCTGATTCCCCCTCTGGTGGTACTGGTGCCGCCCCGACCTCATCTTTACGACCCTTTCGACCACCCCGTACCGAACTACTGCCTGCTCCACAGCCTTCCGCGAATGGTGCTCAACACTCGGAACCGCCTGATGAAGACTTAGACCCAGAGGCAGATGAGGTAGATTCTTTTGAGCAACACGTTGACAACCTATTTGCTGCATCAGAGGCTCTGAAGTGCAAGAGACGCAAGACCACCAAATTTTGGGATGTTAAAACAATTGGTATATAATAATTTATCCCATGTATTTTTTTATGAGTAATTTCTTTATGATTTCATTGCATCTTGGCCACAGTGGTTACTTACACAGACTAACTATGATAAACAGAGTCTGATGGGACAATCAAGCAACTTCATTTAAGTGTGAGAGAGGCTATGAAGCCACCTAACGGTAGAAATATTGTACTGAGGTTCAACGATAGACTGCAACCAGTTGGAAATGAAGCTGGTATACTAAGCGGCATTGTCAGAATGCTAGGATTTGACTACACCAAATTCCCAATCTGCGAGAAGGACTGGAGAAAGGTTCGCTCTAGGGATAAGATATATAATGAATGTGTAAAGGTAAATCGTTATATTTTTGTACAATCCCAGAATCTTAATTCGACGCCTACCAACAATTTAATTCTACTCTTGCAGGAATTATTCCATTTTGAAGAAGATAGTGGAGGAATTATCAAGCGTACAATATTAAAAATGCTAGGAAGGGCTTGGAAGGACACGAGGAACCATTTGTATCATTATTTTTACAAAGAAGATCTGACCCTTGAACAAAATATTAAAGGCCGTCCACCGGGAATTACTGCGGATCATTGGAGATGGTTCCTTGATTATCGCAACAGTAAAGAAACAAAGGTAATTTATTTTTATTTCATATTTTAAAAATTCTATTTATGTCACATTGAGTTAGTCAGAAATAGTGTCTAGTAGCTCTTATGTTTGATGGCATAATAGGAGAAGTGTAGGAAAAATGTTGAGAATCAATCGAAGCAGTTATACACTCATACTGGCGGATCGAAAAGCTTGGCAAGGCTCGAAGAAGAAGAGGTAATTTAGGATTCACTTACTCTTTGAACCTTCTCTATGTAGACCTATTCACTATTTAAGCTATATTGTTGCCGTCGGAACGACAGGGGCGTCCAGTTAGTAGGGGGAGTTGTTTGTTTTAATGCACAAACGATCTAATGGATCCTATCTCCATGATGCAGCTCAGGCTGTTGGTGTAAGTAATGTGTTGAGAATTGCTATGTTGTTTCTCATAGGTTTTGTTTGTTAAAATTGTGTTCAGAGTTTGTTTGGTTAGCAATTAGCTAATAAATGCTTCTGTACGCTTATCTAACTGTGTAGGAAAGAATTGTGGAGATTGAGCAACATGATGAATCATCTAGACTGTTGTCTCAGAATGATTCACTTGCTCAAGTTCTTGGAAAGGAGCACCCAGGTAGAGTGCGTGGCATGGGAATCGGACCGACTACTAGTCAAGTGTTCGGTACGAATTCATCTCAATCGAGCATTGGAACTCAAAGGGAGGAGACCCAAAGGGTGTTGCTTGAACTGCAAGCAGAGCTGGCGGCTGAGAAATTAAAAAGGAAGGCAATGGAGGATGAAGTAGCAGTCGAGAAGACGTGGAGAGTGCTCAGATGTGTCTAGTTCGGGGGCAAGGTGGGGAGCTACCACCAAACGTGGCTGCATGGATGAATTCATTGAAGGGACAGAGTAGAGAGTAGATCTAAGGATTTGACATTTATTCTTTAAGTTAAATATACACTTTTTTATTGTTAATTATGCAACTCTTAGTAAGGAATACACTTTATTGGTATTTGGATTAATGATTAATTTTATCAGTTTTGATTTTTATTCGTTCACCCATCAATTTATTCATTCAGTTACAAAATTATTAAGTTTTCTAATATCAGAAAAAATTCAAAAAAAATAATTCTGTAATTAAAGGAGCGTTGATTGCTGGTGCAAAATACAGTCATTTTGCGGCCATTTAGACGGAACAATAGCGGCGGTTATCAAATGGCCGAAGATAAATTTAAATTTTTGGGAAAATCAGATAGCAGCGGTTTGGAACTGTCGCAGAATACATATATAAAAATACAACGGTCAATAGAACAGCAGCGGTTCAAAACCGCCAGAAAATGCATTCGAATTTCTTGTTGGTCAAATAGCGGCGGTTTGAAACCGCCGCTAAATCAATCGACGCCAACCAAGTGGTTTCCCAGCGGTTGTGCCAGCGGTTCAACAAAACCGCTGCAAAATCAAATGTCCACGTCCTATACAACAACGATTTTTGAACCGCTAGTAAGTCATTTTGCGGCGGTTATAAACCGCCGCTAGTCCTCCTGAAAATTGCCGGTAAGAGGCAGATCTGCTGTAGTGTGGGCAAAATGACATGAATTAATTAATAGGCATGATTTGATTAAATAAGATCTATAGTTACACCCTGAATTCATAACCTAAAATGTCGAAATAGTTTAATTTATCCAAATAATTTACCAATTTATTTTACACCAAATTAATGCACTCATTAATTTATAATTAGTTATAGTATTATTATAATATTACGATAATAAATATTAGTATCACCGTAATAATAATGAGTTATTATTATTATTATTATTATTATTATTATTATTATTATTATTATTATTATTATTATTATTATTATTATTATTATCATAGTAGTATTACGTTCTATATATTAGTAATAACATTATGATATTAATAAGAAATTTTTTTATGTTTTTATTTACATTTACTTTCTAGTAGATTAAGAATACAATAACAATACCCAACAGTAAATATATATTTTTAAAATAAACTTTAGAGATTGAATTTTTTATTCTATTTTTGGCGTCCTTGATTATAAAAATAAGATATTCTTATACGCAAAATGTTGGTAATTTTATACTAAGTATATATTTTTGTTATAAACTTTTCTTTGTAAACAACCAATATTATTCTTAAATTTTCACAAAATAATTTTTTTTTTAATTTGGTGATTATTCGTTGAGTTTATATTTTTTTTTATAATTTTTCTATTAATAACTAATAATACTTATAAAAAAATTACAAAAAGAAAAAAAACTTAAATTTAAAATCAGAGAAGACACCGCCACATCCATAATCCTTTTTTTTCCACTAATACTAAACCTGCTCAATATTGTCGAACCACTAAGAAGCCTTCTTCGTCTTGCTTCTTCTCCTCCACGCCTGTCTCTGCGGCGATCCAATGTCGAGAGCCCCTTCTCGCTCTGCCCGAAGCCTGGTGGTTCCACTCTCACCATCAATCCAGCCATCCACCTGCGGGTAAGCACCCCTGGACACCCTGTGCTTTTTTACTTGTTTAGTGTTTGAAAAAGAAGCCAATAATGAGTTTAAAGTTGACAGCAAGTTGCTCCTAATGTGGTTAGCTGAGTTAATTTGTTAATGGGGAGTGCCTTTTGTTGATGAGGAGCATGAGTTCGTTAATGGTGGATTCTGAGTTGGGTATTAATTCTCAGTTGGAATGCATTTTTTATGTTCTCACTGTTATAATTGAATATTGTTGCTGATAATGGTTGCCTACGTTTTTTATTCTCAGTATTGACTGCGTTCAGTAATTTCTTAATCAATACCAATAACGCTAAACCAATTTATCATGATTCTCAAGTCTCCCACTTCCCACTTACCATATAGGATCCTTTATCTTATTTTAAATGCTAAAAAATACCTAATACTTAGTAATGATGCCACGCACAATTAGACCTTAGAAAAAGGAAAAATTTTCAATCTTTTAGAAATTAGTAACCTTTAAATACAGGAGATGTGACTTAAACTAATAAGAATGGGCATGGAGTATTATATACAAGAATTTTCTAGTTATCAAATATTGTTTGTTATGTATCAGAGACTTTGCCCTTTTGTTATGTATCCATGACTATATATTTTGGGTCAAATGAATTGTCTTAGTTCAAACTTAGAAAAAGTAGTATTAGAATAACGTGTATGATCAATATAAGCCTAATCAAATAACAAAACATGAATTCTTTGAAGGCTGTAGTTGTCCTTGGCATTTTAACTTTTCTAGATACTTCTATTGACTCACATTTCTAATTGATAAACATGCTACTGCTAAGTCTCAAGCCCAAAATTAACCTCCAATAGTGCAGAATATTATGATGAATCTAGGCATTATAGAGTAATTATGAATACATCAATGGTTAACCTTTTTAGGCCCAACTTTGAGTTCTTTGTTAATAGAGTCTCTCAATCCATTTACTCATGTACTCTCCTAACCTATATATGTATTCTCAATCCATTTACTCATGTACTCTCCTAATCTATATGTTATGTGCTGTCATAATTAGAATAGTTATGATTTCAGATTGGCAAATAAAATAAGGTAGACATGAATGACATTTTGAGAACCATTTTATATTTTATTAAAAAATGCTGAAATTATTTTGAATAATCAAGTCTTTGATGAGGTGTGGTAAACTATTTTAATGTTCCTATTTCCTAAAACCACTGTTACTCATGATAAACCAAATTTGTTTGTTACAGTAAAAAGAGATAGACAGGGTTTTTTTTCCTTTTTAATGATTTTTGAATAGTACATATTAAGTTTATTATTTATATATATATATATATATATATATATATATATATATATATATATAATAAACTTAATTAATAATTCATAGAATGAATTTTTTTATTTAACTTTTTGGCTTGTAGTATTTTGTGCTATGATGATGATGCTATAGTCTATATAGGCCTTGTTATTTTTTCAGAAATATATAATGAGATCTAGAATTGCAACTAGACCATTCCAATGAACAAGTTTCCACAAAAGTGCATCAAATGTATGCTTTAATTTATTAACATTCATTTCATCAACATTTTTACACACATATATATTATGATATATTTATGAGAGAGGAATTTTACAAAACAAGAATATATTGTCCACTTGTGCTTATAGCTTAGAGTGGAAACAGATTGACATCAACTTCTTGTTGAGTAACAAGATAAGAGAATTGAAAATGAACTGTCTTCATGTCTTTGTATATATTATATATTAAATTATCTATTATCACCCTTAACTGTGGTCTTTGGTCTCATTTTATAAATTGTTTAATATCAATATGCCATAAATACCCAAGTTCAATTAATAGTAACTAGGGTATGCCAATGTCATTTTTGCATGTTAATACATATTATTATCTGTATATTAATTATTATCACTTTGTTATGATCCGAATGCAATTAGGAAAGATGCCAAGGGTAGGTCATTTCACGAAGAAAGCCCGTGTAGAGACAGCATGTCAACAGCCTCAAGTAGGATTTGATGCGGCTTCAACTTCGCAGAGAGCGGACTGCCCAATTCTGCCATCCAGTGGCAGTGGTGTCCCCGCATCCTCGTCTTTATGCCCCTTTCGTCCGCTCCGCAGTGAACCACTGCCTGCTCCACAGGCTTGCACCCATGATGTTTAAAACTCGGAGCCGGACGCCGAAGATTTAGACCCAGAGGCAGATGATGTAGATTCTTTTGAGCAACATGTTGATAACCTTTTTGCTGCATCGGATGCTCAGAAGCGCAAGGGACGCAAGACCACAGAATTTTGGGATGTTAAAACAATTGGTATAAGAGAATTTATTTAATTCTATTTTTTCGTTTAGCTATTTTCCTATGATGTCATCGCAGCTTGGCTCCAATGGTAACTAACTAAGAATAAATATGTTTTACAGAATCTGATGGCACAATCAAACAGGTCAAACTGAGTGTGAAGGAAGCTATGAAGTCACCTAACGGGAGAAAGATCGTACTCAGGTTTAACAGTGAACTGCAACCAGTTGGGGATGAAGCAGGTCTACTGAGCAGCGTTATGGGACTGCTAGGATCTGACTACACCAAATTCCCAATCTGCGAGAAGAACTGGAGAAAGGTTCGCACCAGGGACAAGGTCTATAATGAATGTGTAAAGGTAAAATATTATTTTTATTTTTTCGTACCATTCCAAACTCATAATTTGAACACTACTGACAACTTAATTTTAATGTTGCAGGAAATGTTCCATTTTGAAGAAGATAGTAGAGGAATTATCAAGCGTATAATATTCAAAATTCTAGGAAGGGCTTGGAAGGAAACAAGGAACAGATTATACCATCACTGCTATGACCCAGAACTTTCAATTGAAGAAAATATTGAAAACCGCCTAGATGGAATTACTGCGGACTATTGGAGATGGTTTCTCGACTATCGCAACAGCGAAGAGACACAGGTAATATAGTTTCATTTCATAACAGAAAAATTCCATTTATGTCACATTGAGTTAGTCAGAACTAGTGTCTAGTAACTCTTAATTTGATGGCATGACAGGAGAAGTGCAGGAAAAATGCTGAGAATCGATCAAAGCAGCTTTACACCCACACCGGGGGATCGAAAAGCTTGGCAAGGCTCAGAGAAGAAGAGGTAATCTAATTTTGGGAATGTTTTTGAACTATATCTTCCTCTACTTATTTACTTTGTCATCATTATTGGTACAGTCGGAACAACAAGGGAGGAGAGTTAGTAGAGGAGAGTTGTATCTCTTAACGCACAAAAGAACTAATGGCTCCTATATTCATGATGCAGCTCGGGCTATTGGAGTAAGTAATGTGTTGAGAATCGGGAAGTAGTTTCTTCTATGTTTTAGTTTTTAAAATTTAATTGGAAGTCTGTGCGGTTAGCGATTAGCTAATAAATGCTTATAATTACTTATCTATGTGTGTAGGAAAGAATTGAGGCTATTGAGCAACGTGATGAATCCTTTAGACCGTTGTCTCAGAATGATTCGCTTGCTCAAGCTCTCGGAAAGGAGCACCCAGGTAGGGTGCATGGCATGGGGTTGGGGCCGACTTCTAGTCAAGTCTTCGGTATGAATTCCCATCAGCCAAGTAATGGTTTTGAAAGGGAGGAGACCCAAAGGGTGCTGCTTGAACTACAAGCAGAGTTGGCAGCAGAGAAATTGAAAAGGAAGGCAGTGAAGGATGAAGTAGCAGCCGAGAAGACAAAAAGACAGGCAGTGGAGGATGAAGTAGCAGCTGGGAAGGTCAGGATGCAGGCAATGGAGAGTGCTTTGATATGTCTACTTCAAGGGTAAGGTAGGAAGCTGCCATCAGACGTCGCCACATGGATGAGTACGTTGGAGGGACAAAATAGAAAGTAGATCTTAGGATTATGGAACCTTTTCTTCTTTCAGATATACACTTTTATGTAGTTGATTATGCAACTCTTAGTAGGGAGTACACTTTGTTGATATTCGGATAATTATGTTAATTAAATTAATGGTTTTGCTATTGCCATTTACCTTGCAATTTATTTTTCGGGATATAAAATAATTTAACTTACTAATATTAAGAAGGATTAAAAAAAGAAGAAAAAATGTACATTAAAATAAAAAATAGAGTGGATTGCCAGTGTACAATACAGTATTTTTGCGGCTATTCAACCGGAAAATAGTGGCGGTTGCGAACTAGCCGTTTGAAATTTGGAAATTCAGGTTAGGAGATAGCGGTGGTTTCGCCAGTTACATTTCAAAAAACATTGGCCGTTAAACAGCAACGTTTTCAAACCGCCGGTAATTAAATTTGAACAAAACCGTGGCCATTAAACAGCAGTGGTTTCAAACCGACTGTCATTTCGCGCGAATCACTGTTGTCCAGATCGCGGCGGTTTCAAACCGCCGCTAAACATTGCGACGCTATTTCTCGGTTTTGCGGCGGTTGTGCCAGCGGTTCCTGAGAACCACCACAAAATCATATAACCAGACGCTTAACAAACCGCTGGAATTCCGTTTTGCGGCGGCTTAAAACCGCCACAAATCACCCGCCGCTATTTCCCGTTTCCTTTGTAGTGAAATTAAGATAATTGTAATTTTTAAATAAGGTAAAAATTTATTTAAATTCTATAATTTATCTTCTAACAAAACATACCTTAAAAATATTTATTGCTCTCTAATCTTTATCACATCCTAAGAACATCTAATTTATGTTACAACATCATAATACAATAGAAAAAAAATATCCAAACAACATCACATATTGCATTAACAACTTTAATAATTTGTTCATATCTCCAAACTTCTAATTCATATTTTTTAAATTTTGGATTCAACCGAGTCAGATGAGTGACTGAAATCTTGGTTTCAACTGGTTGAATGGTTTAGTCGGACCAATTTTTTAAAACTTTAACCCTAATCATATTTAACTTGAATTTTGAAAACTAAATCACTCAATTATGGCAAAACTTTTTTTTCAAACCATGGTAAAAGTTACAAATTGGACTTATAATTGAAAACTCTTCCAATTTATAAAAATGATTTTACCATGAGAGTGATTTGGTTTTCAAATTTCAAATTAAATAAATAATTAACATTAATCATAATTACACAAATAAATTTTTCAAATGTCTATTGAATAAATCATAGAGGATATATAATCAATTTTTTTATAACCAATCTCTTATTTACAAGAGTCACTACAACAAAAACGGGTTTTAACAACGCTAAAATTTCCAACACCATAAAACCATTTTATAAAATAGTTTTAGACAACGATTTTTACAATGTTATTGTTGAAATTTAATTTTTTAGTATTTTACAGCAACAAAATAAAATCATTCTATGAGATCATTATAAAGAATGGTTTTCAAACTGTTACCATGATTTTTTATTAAGCAATGATTTTTAAATGTTGTTTGAATAATTATTCAAAAGTTACGCAAAAAAATCATTCTCTATAAATACTAAATTTGTAGAACACCCAAAAACTATTGTTATAAATGTATAACAAATAAATTCTAGAGCGGAAAACAAAAAAAATATTCCCTTCATAAATAATAAAATAATATTTATTTTTAAACTTAAAAAAAATGGTAAAAGCTTCCGAAAACACAACACAGTTCTCTTTCCCTCGTGCTCTAGTCCTAAACTCAACACTTATCAGAGTCATCATCATCAAAAATAAAAAATCATCAGGCAGCCCTCACCATCGTTGAAGCAGTCCCCTGTGTGCTATCGTTGCTTCTCTGCTCTCCTCGCCATGGTCATCGTTGCTTCTCCCCTCCTCGCCGTGGGTCGTCGCTGCTTCTCCCCTCCTCGTCGTGGGTCGTCATTGCTTCTCCCCTCCTTGTTGTGCATCATTTCTGCTTCTCCCCTCCTCGCTGTGCATCAGTTCTGCTTTCCTGCTCCTCGTCATTTCTGGCTGTCACCTCTTCTCTACTCCCCATAATTCTTGCCATCCCTGACCCTTTGCTTTGCACCGTATCTCGTTGTCGTTGCTTCTCTACTTTGCACCCTATCTTGCGGTCGCTGGTTCTCTGCCCTTCGTCGTGTCACACCGTCGCTACTAGACGGTCTCTGCTCCGCGCCATATCTCTTCTCCTTTCTGGATTCGAGTTAGGTAACTAAAGTGTCTCTTCTCTTCTGATTTTAATTGATTTGGTTGCTGTTATGATTTTAATACGATTTGGTATAATGCTACTCTGTTTTGTTATGAAACTAATTACTAATTACTATATTGCTACGGTTAGTTATTACAACATTTACTTCTTCATGTTCTCTGGAAATGCATTTTCTATAAATTGTTATTTTGCTATTATTGATTCAAAATAGAAAAATATTGTCACAATTCTGCATTAGATTTCTATATGGCGTTCCTTTGCTATACATACACTAGGTTGATTGGCTTGGTGGCTTAGCTTCTACCCATATGCTATTATTTAGTTTAAAGTTTACATTGCAATCAATTGCATGAAGTGCAAATTTTCAATCCTATTTGAACTATCCATGCAAATAAAATTGACTTTGTTGTTAGTTTTTGGATGCTATAAACTAGAAAATTTTTTTAGTTCACTAAGTATATAATTGTTGATTTGCTAATAAGCTTGCTAAGGGATAGGCAATTTGATAACTTGTGTCACTAGACATGTTCAATGTGGTTTTGTTATGTGGTAATTAGCACTACAAGAAAGTCATCGGATACCACCAGTAACTTGTTTACCGTAGATTTAGCGGCAGAATAAATCCAACGGTATAAACCTCGCTGGTAACTATTTACGAGCGGATTTTTTCGTTTGTCGCTAATTACTGGCAGATTTAGCAGCGGATATAAATTTTTAATTGGCAAAATTCTGGAGCTTGTTACCATCAAATTTTTCTCCCGACAAATCTGACGGTAAACTTAAATTTTAATTTTTTTTAAAAAATTTGTTTGAAAATTCAATATATAATTTTAAATATTTAAATTTAATAATTTACAAACTAACGAAATTCAAAGTTTTACAAGTTCTTATACTAAATTTCTTTACATTGAGATGCTATAGATGTATTCTTTTACTAGTTTTAGTGCATGATAACAATTACTAACATATTCTTGCAGTGAAAACAATGGAGGGATATGTTCTCAAGGTCCACTATGAGTTGCTAAATCTTTATGCTAAGATAAAATACAAATAAATGATCCACTACATACCCAAAGAATTCAAGAACTTCTTCAACTTGGTATGCAAGGTCATCTAAACAGAGCAATGGCTCGTCCAACGAAATCACATTGGCTCCCAACTGCAATAACTCTTAAGCAAATGAAAAAGAGTCTATTAGACTCTATGAGCGATTGCGTGAAGAGCATTTATGGCTTTTTTTTTTGTTTAAAGAATCTGAGGAATGCAAGTCAATACCAAAGCTACGAAAATGGTTTATAATAAATTAATATTTTATGGAAGTAAAAATGCATCAAAAATATTTTATGTGTTGAGTTTAGAAAACTAAAACTTGATTAATGTGATGATCAAACATTATTGGCTTATTATCAAATTGGTTGTATGATTATTTTTGTGCAATGTGCAAAAATTAATTTAAATTGAAATAGGCCCAGAAAGCAAGCCTACAAATACAAACACATTGGCCAACACAAATTCCAACCATACCACTTCATTCACTCAAATCCTAATCCATGAAGGCTGGGATAACTGAACCATAAGAAAGAAAGAAATCAAACCTAGCCCAAATAAAGATCCAAGCCCAAGTTGGTGATCACTCTCAAACCTATCTCTCTTCAACCTAGTTACTAACCGGGTAAACAAAATTCAATTCATTTGAATCCCTTGCTCACTTCCACCGAACACAATCTCTCTCTTTTCTCTCTTCTTTCTCTTCCCTATCACATCAAGTCACTAAACCAAGAAAGAAGAAAGAGGAAAGATACAAAGCTAGGGATCGACGAAGAACCAAAAGCTTGTTTCCAATTTCAAGCGAGAAGAAGGGCTACAACAAAGGAAGATATCAAAGCATAAGAAGATCACAAAAAGGTGATTTTCTTATTCATGCTACACCAAGGAACCGTGAAGAAAACTACTGAGTTTCAGGCAACAACCATAGAAAATAATAAGTCAATGGTGCTCTTCCTTGAATTCATGGTCCAAAACCAAACTTGGAGCCAAAGAAAAGATTCACGGTCAAGATCAAAGGAACTTGAAGAAAAAGGATGAAAGAGAAAGGTATGTTGCATGTCAAAGATTCGGCCTTCTATCTCTCCATTGATGACGCCGCTGTAAGTTCTGATGAAGGAGGAAGGAGACAACCCAAGTTTTGAACTTGGTTCAAACTTTGGGGGCTTCACTCTTCTATAATAAGGGTGAACAACCAAGGGTTGAGCAAGGAGAGTGGAATAGAGCACTTGGTTCGATTCTCATAGCTTCCTAAGCTGTTCTAAGTTTTTCTCCTTTATGGCTATCGTTTTGTATTTCTTTTTCTCAGTTCAGTCTGTCCGAGTCTCATTGAAAAAAAGGCAAACATGGTGAGGTTTATAAGAAAATCCAATGAGTAAAAAAAGGCAGTGAGCTAGACTTGGAAAAAAATCCAAAAATATCTCAGAAATTCTTTGTATGTATTTCTATTTTGTGTCATGATCCTATGGAAATTCCCTTACAAGTTGCGTTAGCACTTTGCTGTTGAACGCTAGGCTGAGTCCTAGTCAAGTTCGGTTTGGGTTAGAAACTAGACTTGTCCCAGATAGGATTAGATAGATCCTAGAGAGAATTGGTGACTGTAATCTGTTGAAAAGACAGTAAAATTCTGTCACAGTTATGATGGAGACTGGATGTAGGCTACATTGCACTAGGTAGTTAAACCAGGATATATCTGTGTGTCAATATCTTCTCTCATCTCTATTTCTGATTCTGCACTATAGACAAAACAAAAGTATCTCCTGCCTAGTCAAGAGACAAAACCAAAATATCTCCTGTATTTTCATAACAAAAAGCAAGTATACACGAGAAAGAAAAAGGGCCAAGATTCAACCCCCTTCTCTTAGCCATCGATAACCATCATTATGGAAGTAAAAATGCATCAAAAGTTAGATAAAAATTGATAAATGAAGAGCATTAGAATGTAAAAATTTCCTATTAATACTAACCTCATGATAGGGAGCATCAATGTAATAAATGCAGAAGTTATGAAGCAACAAAGAAACAGCTTCTGGGCAAAATAATAGACCCTGAAAACATGATATATCTATATAAAGATCTTGTTTTATTTTTCAAAACTTCACAATTCTCAAACACATTCTCCCAATACAAAGACCCTGCTTTAATTTGCTTCTAATCCCTCAAAACATTTCTATCCAAAAACAAAAAAACAAGGCATTTTTTCTCAAGTTCAAAATAAGAATAAACTTTACAAAACTGAAAAAAATATACAAACAAGAACAGAAAATAAAATAGTAAATTGAACCTTTATTTATTTTTCCTAAACTACTTTTGTTGATCCCTACAAACAATCACAAAGCTTGAACCTTTACTTGTTTTCAACATGAATTCCTGCAATACACACACAAAAATTAAATTAAATTAAAAAATGAACAAACAGAGATACAAACATAGAAGATTAACAATTTCAAAAAAAATTCAAACAACTAAACAAACCCTAAACCCCTCGAATGTTGAAAAAAAATCAAAAGAAGCTAATTAGAGAAAGAGACTTAGTACAGAAGGTGGCGACAACGGAAGGAAGAAACGACGAGGTGGCAACGATGAGAGGCGAAGATGCTGTTGGAGCCGGCGACGATGCTGCTGGTGGTGTTGATAATTTTGTTGGATGCAGCGATGACAAGGGAAGATCGATTGAAGGATACCACAACGGTGATGAACAAGCGTGGAGCAGGAGGTACCGACACTGTTGAACGAGCGCGGTGTTGAACGTGAAAACGTTGAGGCGGCGACAGTGGCTGAGTGATAGTGACTAGTGATGAGAGTGACACTACAAGGTTTTTATTTATTTATGGCAGTTTTTTTCTTATTTGTGGAGGTTTATAACCCCCACCAAATGGTTTGTGGGGGTTTCTAAAACCTCCAAAATTTGAGGTGCCATGAGGTCTTTTGCGGGGGTTTTTAAAAACCTCCACAATCTATTTAGTGGGGGGTTTTACATGTGTTTAGTAGGAATTTTATATTGGACTTTTGTGGCGATTTTAAATCACTTTTGTGGTAGTTCAAAAGCCCCACAAATTAATTTTTTAATTTAACAAAAATTAACTATTTTGTGAGATTTTCAAACCTCCACAAATCTGTAATTATTTATTTATTTTTAATTTCAAATCATTCATTAATCTCATCTCATTTACATACTCTCAAATTAGAAATTTATTTTTTAATATCAAAATTTAAAAACTAATTTTTTTATAACATAATTCCTCAATATAAAACATAACTCTATAAAAAAAATTCTCAATGTCAATAGTTCCAAACATAATTGCATATGATATTGTTCTACATAAGTATTTCTATTTTTCTTTAAAAAGTAAAATAAAACAACTACTTCAATATTTCAATATCATCTAATTACATAAATGGGCTTTAGAATTTGATCAATTTCACAATAAGAAACTTCATTGAAAACAATAGCAATACCAACTACCTACCATTTGGTCTCTTGAAATTTTCACCTAAAGAAAGTGCAATTGCTCGGTTCAAAGAAATGGTGGTGTTTACTAATGATCTAGAAGGTGTTCGCCAAACCATGTTTTCCTCTGCAGGCTGCTGTAGATGACGACCACTACTATCACTCCTTCCTCTACTTGATGATCCAATCTTGAAAATCTTACCAAACTATTTCATAAACTCAAACTTTCTCTCTGAATATGAAGGAACAAAATCCCCTGCTTCCCACTAAATTATACAACACTAGTTAATTCTCACCATTAAATCATTATCATTACGATACCAACATCAAGTATACTATATTTACATGCTTTAACAAATCAAATTCACAAACTTTGTCAGAATTCGCATATCCATTTAGCAAAACCAACCAACAAATGGAAAAAAAGGACTTAAAAGTTGAAAAAGTAGCTGGTGGGGTTATTCAAAACTTTCCAAAATGAACATCCATGAGCATGAAAGTGTAGTAGAGAAACAAGTAGAGAAAGAGTACCATATATGCAAGGGTGTGAAAGATGGTTGATATCTGAAGAAAGAGAAGCCATAAGGAGAATCTAACAGGACACTATGAAATACTCGAGAGAAAAAGCAAGAATTCAGAGATAAACATGCATATCAGGTTCTTGCCTCAAACTCCACATTTTCTATATATAAATGATAAGATACACAGTTATTAGATATAAATGAATATAGAATAATTAAACATAAAACTGTCAAGAACATAATAAATAAAAAGCTTAAATTAACAGCGAAGAAGAGACCTTTTTAATGAAGTGGGAAAGCAGAAATAGAAGAAGGAATGCTTCTGTTTAGAATTTGTTTGAACTTTCTTATTTCAAAAGACAGCATTTGATGCATGCATTTTTCACCATTTTCTAAGGAACTAGCTCACTCAGTTAAAAAACTCAATCCCCATTGGTTCAAGCCTTTTCTCTTTACAATCAGACTCCAAATTAATAGCAAACTTCGTATCATACAAATTGATGTTTGGCATATCATAGTGTTATAGAATTATAAAGCATTTGAGACATTCCAAAATGATTCTTACAGAAAGCACAGGTTGAAGTGTCATCTGGGCATAAACTTCATCAGTTTCTGGGTGAGCCTGCCAAAAAAAAATCCCCAAAAATTAGCATAAAATCAAAATAAGAGAATTTCAGACCTTCCATATGGATCTTCGGCTCAAAACTAATACAAAAACCAATCCAAAAAAGAAAATTCCATACATGCAAAGTAACACTATGAAGGACTGGAAAATAATGTTAAAAATAAATTTTCTAATTACCAAACAAAAAGGATGAAAACTGAAAGCCAATAAAAAAAAGAATATTAGCAAGTATAAGCCAAAATCATAGAAATGGAACCAAACTCGTGTTCTCTAGCAAATACATCCTGCTTTTATTGTTTGGCCAGTATCTAATGCTCCAAGAATTCAAGAAAAGGGAAAATTTAGTTTCAATGAATCATAAAGATAAAAACAAGCAAGCAGAAAGGAAAATACATAAACTAAGACAAATGAAATTTCGAAATTAGACAATGAAGTCTCGGAATACCTATAGCGCATATTCCAAACACGAGAGGTGCCGATATCTTCCATTGTTATAGTGATTCCGTCCCTTGCCTCTAGTTCTAGTAGATGTGTTTCTGCCTCTTTCTGATTACATTTTTTACACAACCAAATTAGAAATCAAGTTATTACATCATACATATGGGATTTTTAAATTTTTTTACACAATCAGATTGCACATGAAATTATTACATGATATGTATGGGATTTTTCTTTAAAGATAAACATTATGTTTCTTCAATCCAATAATATAAATAACTTACATCTGAGTGGAATTATGTGACATATCCAAGCATGGCCCCCACTGATGCTGTTTTTGTGAACAATACTGTCAGCTTCGGTATCTAAAATAGCATCAAATACGCTATGTGTTCTGCAAATGGATGGATCACATGTGCATTCATTTTAACAATAATTAATTCTTATGTTAATTAATGTTATCTAATCTAATTGGATATAACTGCATAATTGTTTATACATAGTTAAAGTAAAAAATAAAATAATATTATCTAGTTGTAGGAGAAATATGTCTTTGAGAAAGAAGCAATATTCAAATGGAGTGGTCCGTCACTATGACAAGTAACCTTTAACAATAATTATAAAAGCATAACTATAATTTTGTACTTTTGCATAATCACATCAAACATCAGATACACCTCAGAGTGCAAAATCCATGGCACAAATGAGTTCTAATGTAATAATTCCTAAACAATAATTAATACTAGGGGAGGGGGAGTAGAAGTTACCTTGACGGCAAGAAGTCCAAGTGCAAAAGCACTCCCTTTCTCAACCTCATGCTCAAATGGCAACAGCTTCTGAACGAGATCTTCTTCCGTCACGGGAGGAGCTTGGAGGTGTTGAACCAAAGCCAGAATAGCTCCTCCTTCGACAATCATGTTCACCACTTCCTCTGCAAGACACAACCACCGAAGGATTTACACCGAGAGACATGCACGACCGAATTTGCCAAAAACTGAAACGAAGGGAGCAACATGCTAAGAGATCGAGGAAGAGGAACGGAGGATTAACCGTTTTTGGCAAGATCGGCGAGCGCATGAGTGGCGCACTTGGCGGCGGCTCGATCTGACTCCTTCCATGAGAAAGTGGAGTTGAGGATAAAAACCTGCTCCTGGATGTCGTCAAGGATGGCATCGCGGGCATCGCCAGTTACTCTCTCTCTGATCTCAGATGCTATAGCAAGCTTGATGGTGACAACGGCGAAGAGACGAATACGGTGGCGTAGATCTAGGGTTTAATTCTCCCTCTTCTTCCTCTTCTAATTTTTTTTGACAATTTTTTGTTTGAGTTTAATCAGAATAGATTAGGAACGGGTTATTTGTGTGGACAATTGGGCTTAAAAATTTTAAATAACATGAATTAATGGGGGTTTTATATTTTCTCACAAATAAAATATATTAGGGAGGTTTTAAAAAACCTCAACAAAAAATTTCCCATAAGCAAGTTGATATTTTGTAGTGTGAGTGAGGGTGGCGGTGGCGGTGGCGAATGGCAGCGATGGTGGCTGACGGCGAGAGATAAAGATAATGGAGAGAGAAGTGAGGTTGCTGATGTTGCACAAATTCAAATTTAGGGTTAATTTCATCGGCAATTTTACCGTCGAAAAAATTTGTCGTTAACGCATAACTTGTGACCAAAATGGCACGTTTCATTTAATTACCTTACCGTCGGATTTTTCCGCCGCTAAATCCGACGGTAATGGTTGCGCCAATTTTTCTTTTTTTCTTCCAATTATTTCCAGCGAATTTACTGTCAAAAAACCAAATTCGACGGTAATTTTTTACCCGATGAATTTATTGCCAAATTCACTGGCAAATCCTCCGATAAACCTGCCACAAATCTCTAACACTAAATCTGATGGTAATTAGCATTTTTTTTGTAGTGTAGTATATTTGGTTGTTTTGTTTGATTTAGGTTCTAGTGCTAGTCTGTGTCTATAGAAGTCATAACAACATTAAAATTAGAATTATTTTTATGCATTGCTTCTAATTCTATTCTCTGTTATTGGTGTAATTCGTCTCTTTGAATATTAGGAATTGCAATCACATTATTACAAAACAAGTTCCCAAATTGTGAATAATAATAATAATAATAATAATAATAATAATAATAATAATAATAATAATAATAATAGGAAGTGTTTGCATATATCCTTTAATTTATTTTTGATATGTATGTGAGAGAGAAAGAGTGAGATATTTAGCAAAAAATATATTTTTATATGAAAAATGAGAGGATTTAGTTATAGCCATTAAATTTAAATAAGTGATTAGGATTAGACTACAAAAATTAAAGAAAAAATGTGTATAATTAATATGTTTAAAATTAAAAAAAAATAATTAATATCTTTGAAATTAAAAAAAGAGAGAATAATTTATTTTAAAGTATATTTATAATTTTAAATATTTTTAAGTGTGTTTATATAATTTGAAGTAAATTATTTCAAGTGGCAAAGTTGTGGTGCCATCCTTCTTAAGATTGTCGCTATTAACATTTTAAGATATGAGTAAAGTATTTTTTTTGTCCTTAACGTTTGGGGTAAGTCCTAAAATTGTCCCTAACGTTTCATTCGTCCTATTTTTGTCCCCAACGTTCTAAAATTGATTCAATGTTACCCCACTGTTAATTCCACTCACGGAACACTAACGGAGCTGCTTACGTGGATGCCTTTGTCCACTCTGGCAAACTTTGCCCCTGGTGACCGTTACTGAGAATTTGGAAAAAAAAAGAAAATTTAATTTAAAAGGATGATGAAACCCTAATTTCATGGTGCGCCTCGTGTAGCTTCTCCTTCTCACCATCGTCGTCTCTGTTGCAGTTGATTGCTGAGCCCATGGCTTCGCAGGGCTCCCAGGCCGCGCGTAGTAGCAGCGCCTCAGGTCAAAACAGCAGCCAAGGTCGTCGACGGAGAACAACTTGTTACTGTGGGGAGAGGCCAGTGCTTGCGACTTCGTCAACGGTAGAGAATCTGGGACGGAGGTTCTGGGGCTGTGTTAACTATGGGGTAAGTAGAAAACTTAATTGCTGGGTATGGCTGTTATTTGGTTTTCTGATTGGGATTTTCTTTTGGTTTTTGCCTAGATTGGAGAAGAGTGTGGGTACTTTGTGTGGGCAGAGTCGGAGCAAGAGCCACAAGTTGCTCGATTGAAAAGAAGAATCACAGGCTTGAAGGGTAAAGTGAAAACAGTTGAGAGGATGTTGAGAATGGCAGTAGCAGTTGGTCTGGTTGGATGGACATGTGCTATAATATTACTGTGTGAAAAATATTCATCAACAAGAAATGGGAGGTTCTTTTTGCAATAAGGCTGCAGAACATAGTGGCTAGTGTAATGTGTTGGCAATATGTTGTCTGTATTTTGGGGTGTAATGTAACCTGTTGATTGAATGAATTTGAATGAAAATTTATTGTTATCCACTTTTATGTGTTCAATTTACATTCTCATGGTACAAACAGTGAGGTAACTATCAGCAGAAATAATTAAATAAAACAGTGAAACAGAGCAAACATAAAGCATTAACCTCAACCATATGGCATAGATAGGCAATAGTCAGCAACTTAACCAACATACATTCCTAATTAGATGTCTTAGAACTAGAAATATAAATCAACCTAGATGCTAAACAGTTTTTTGGTAATAGCAGCAGCAAAACCAAATTGAAAATAGTGAAACCAACAACCATAGTTCTTAGGCTGATACAAAAGGCAAAATACAAAAGTTGTAACAAGTGAAACAAATTCATTCCACATTCTTCCATGCTCTTGGTGGAGTCCTGGCCATGAACCTGAGCTGAGACTGGGTCACCCTCTTCACTGGGCTTGGCAGAACCGTTGGAGTTGTTGGGGCTAGTGCAGAAGCAGTCTGTGAATGATTCACTTTGGTCCTTTTCGAAGCAGCTTGTGATTGTTGGGAGCTCACAGCTGGCTTCCTCTTTGGGTGTGAGGGTGGTTTGTTCTTATTGCCCTTTTGCTTCCTACTTCCACTTTCAGCAGCCTTACCAGAATCTGTCTTGGCAGATAGTCTAGAACTTACTCAGCCACTTTGAATGCATGATTCCAATCTTCAACTCCCTAGAGCAATTGTGCTTGTTGTTGCAACTCTTCAACTTCCAACTTCGCTCATGCTTCATCTTTCCACAATATGCGTACCACTCACATCCCTTCACACATTCCACTTTAACCCTCTTCAAATCCACCTTTGTGAATCTCAGCCCCCTGCCACTACTGACAGCATATGCAGTGGCACAGTCTTTGAACTCCTCCCTTGACACATACAAAGTTCCCACCTCCCAAGTATATTCACTCATGTTCTTTAACGGCCTGTGTATGGGATACCTCTTTCTCGTGTCATCCTCATCATCACTAAATGGAGTATCTA
Organism: Arachis hypogaea; assembly: GCF_003086295.3. Taxonomy (NCBI): domain Eukaryota; kingdom Viridiplantae; phylum Streptophyta; class Magnoliopsida; order Fabales; family Fabaceae; genus Arachis; species Arachis hypogaea. The sequence goes on from NC_092049.1 coordinate 21,043,801, forward strand.
GGAACTCCTCACTGTTATAACCTGCATCATCATCACCAAATCCCCCTACAACTTTTTCCTTACCAAGATTTGGTGCAGCTGGTTGTGATGATTGACCATGAGACTGATTGGGTGTAGACTTTTTTTCCCCCTCTTCTATGATGTTCACATGAACTAAGCCTTTAGCTCCCTCCCTCTCATCATCACTGTCACCAAAATCAAGACTACCAAGGCTGTGAGTTGATGCATTCCCAGCAATCGAATCAGAAGTCCATGAACTTTCACTCTCCCTGGGTTCATAGTCATCATCTTCAGATGTCTCACTCCCCTCCTCCTCTTCTTCAACAGCATCATCACTCTTAACAACTTCACATGATCCCTCACTCAAAGACCCAACCTCTTCCACTTCAGTAGGCCCATCAGTAGGCCCATCAGTTGGCCCATCAGTAGCTGCCTTTGACCCAACACCAGGGCCTTCATACATAATAATTGGGCCAGGCCCAGCTTGATCACCTTCTTCAGTAGGAGCAGTAATTTGCCCAGGTTGCACAACTTCTCCCACCTCACTTGTCTTGTGAACAACATAAACCTCAACCATGCCATCCTTTACCCCAATTCTTGCCATATCCATCGCATCTTTATCGTTTTTAAGCATGGTCAATCCTTCCTCTAACCCAGCATTCACAGCTTTATACCACATCGCAGCAATATCCTTCTTCAAATACCCCTGTCTACTCACTATTTCATACACCTCAATCAAACTCCATTCATCCTCATCACAATAGTCTACAATGGACGTCTCCCCACCCAAATACCTAACACTACCTCCTTCAAGCCGAAACATCCCTTGGTGATAAATTTTAACACTAAAATGACTCATCTCTTCCGCTATTGTTCCTATTACACAAACCATAAAACAACGGTAATCAATGTGCAGGGTAGAAACACAGGTTCAAAAGATTATACTTACATCAACAACCCCAAATCCTAACAGCAATAACATTGCAATCGCAGAAACCCTATGCATTAACATCTTTACTTGCATGAACTATTCCAGTCAAACGAAAATCAAACATACATTGCACATACCTTTTCGCTCTGTGCCGTTTCAAAGTTTTCAGTACCACCAAGACGGGGCAAAGCTCTCCTGTGTAGAGAACACCAAAGCACCAACTCGCTTCAATCCGTCTTCTTCCTTTGTACTCGAGCGCGAAGAACAGAGGAGAAATAATCGATAGGGTTCAGGGAGTGTGGGTGGAATGTGAAGTGTTTCGTTTTCCTTATGCAAGCGTTTCGTATGGTAAAAGAAAACATTACGCGCGAAGAGAACCCCGCATCAATACCAACGTTTGGGGTTACTAACGTGTCGCGTCCACGTAGGCATCTCTGTTAGTGTTCCGTGAGTGGAATTAACGGTGGGGTAACATTGAATTAATTTTCTAACGTTGGGGACAAAAATAGGACGAATGAAACATTAGGGACAATTTTAGGACTTACTCCAAACGTTGGGGACAAAAACAATACTTTACTCTTAAGATATTTTAATGTAAATTAATAAGCATAAGTTGAATGGTTAGCTAAGGCATGGATATATGTTGATTTTTCTTTATGTGCAAGATGTGTGAAGCATTCAATTCATTTGTTTTATATATACACTTCATCCCCCCTCTTTTCTTTAAACGCAAAATTATAGTTTTCTGTTTCCTTTCTATAAGTCTCACTTCGTGAAGTGAAACTCCGAAACTTTTCTACCTATATATATGACCTCTAAAAAAAAGTAAAATTAGATTATAACATTCAAGCGTACGTGGAAAGTGAAATACTTTACATTATTAATTTTTTTACCCATCCAAAAATTACTCAACTCGAGACCATTAATGTAAAGAAAATTTTATTTATAAATTTATCAAACTTATAAAATATCCAACAGACATTTGTTTGGATGACTAACCGAAAGTAAATAAGAAATTTCGATAATAAAGAAGTCCTAAATTTATATTTGGGAAAGATGCTTAGACTTTTTTTTTCTTAACCGCTCTTAAGGTCTCGTTAGGAAGGTTTATAATTTTTTTTAAACTTTTAAATGATGAAAAATCACACTACAAAGGAGGCAGAGAGATGCGGTAAAAAAGTAACGTCTATGGTCAAACTCACCGCAAATTGATAGAATCGCGACGACGGTGAGCTGCGGTTCGACAGCAGCTGCAAAATTGCCTTGGATAATGGCTGTTTAGTAAAAACCGATGCATATTTGCATATATATAGTCAAGATTTAGCATATTATCATGTCTTCTTCGCGCAAAACAGGAGCGGGAACAGATGCGCAAAACAAACTTCCAAACGCAAATCCCTTTCTCTGTGTAGCATTGCCTGTCAGAATGAGTTGTGTCGCGTCAATGCAGAGAGAAATCTCGTAGATAAAAGATTTCCCTGGTCGTATCAAAAAGGTCATGAAATTTCGATGCATTTATCTCTTATTTTACATATAATGGATTTACCCGAACAACTACATGATTTTCTTTTAGTCTTTTTGGGATCATGTCTTGTATTAGGAAGTTTAGGAGTAGTATTTTTTACCAACCCCATTTTTTCTGCTTTTTCATTGGGACTAGTTCTTGTTTGTATATCTTTATTTTATATTTTATCAAACTCCCATTTTGTAGCTGCCGCACAACTACTTATTTACGTGGGAGCTATAAACATTTTAATCCTCTTTGCTGTGATGTTCATGAATGGTTCAGAATATCACCAAGATTTTCATCTTTTTACCGTTGGGGGTGGAATTACTTTGATGATTTGTACAAGTATTTTTGTTTCACTAATAACTACTATTCCAGATACATCATGGTACGGGCTTATTTGGTCTTTCCCCTGCTGCTGGGTCCACCGTGGAACTGCTCTCTCCTCCCTCTGGTCCCGTTCATATGTATGTTCATCTTTTTGGTTCAGAGTATTCGTATCTAAAAAATTCCCTTTTCAATTTGGGAAAAATTATAAATTTTTATTGGTGATAATGTTAACATGTGTTTTAAAAATGCATGTTAGCTAAATCCTATTCTTAAGCATGTATTACAAATATTTATTTGTGTTAGCTCTGATAAACACAATTACAAATTTGTTTGGATGAGCTTTGAAAATAAAAATAAGTGATATATTTTTTAAAAGATCTTTTAGAAGGAACCTTATTTGATATTTAGATGATTTACGTAGTGAGTACTTTTTACTTAATAATTATATTTAGATACAATGAAGTAAAAATATATATCTATTTATTTGTTATTATAAAAACTTAAGTTTTATATAATAGTATTAGTCTTTTGATAAATCACCAATCTCAGATTCACTTTTTTAATATTGGTCTATACATATACACCCTAATGTTATTAATTTAAAAGATTTTCTAATATTATAATTTTGATGCACCACTATTTCATGGTATATCTTGTGCTTAATTGAGTGGATTTTATCCACTATTCTCACATATATTCACAGAATTCCCATGTTTTGCACTTTCCTTCCTAATTTTGTGCTATGATTGAAAACATGCTTCTTTGGCCTTAAATTTGCTAACTTTAATCCTCTCTTATTACCATTCGATGCCTTGATATGTGTGTTAAGTGTTTTCAGGGTTTATAGGGCAGGAATGGCATAGAGGATGGAAAGAAAGCATGCAAAAGTGGGAGGAATACAAGAATCTGAAGGAATTGCTAAGCTGTCCAACCTGACCTCTTCGTACTAATTCGACCATAACTTGAGCTACAAAGGTCCAAATGAGGCGGTTCCAGTTGTATTCAAAAGCTAACATCAGGGGCTTAGAAATGATATATAATTTTCCATAGTTGCTCTAAAGATAGGCGACACGCATGCATGCATCTGCAAAAATTCAGCGTATCAGAATTCGCCCCCAACGATTTCTGGGCTATTTTTGGCCCAGTTCTCGGCCCAGAAAATACAGATTAGAGGCTGCAGAGTGGAGGAATGAGAAGACAACTTTCATACACATAATTTTAGGTTTTAGATGTAGCTTTTAGAGAGAGAGAGGCTTTCTCCTCTCTCTAGGATTTAGGATTCCTAGTTTTATGCTTTTGAATTGGATATTGACAGAGTTACTACCCCGTTGAAGTCTTTATCATTCTAGTTTATTTTCTTTTTTCCTTACTCTTTTATATCCTTAATCTTTGTTCAGAGTTACAATTGGATTGTTTTTAGAATTTATTAATGCAAAAAGTATTTTTTCATTTAAATTTTATTATTTGTTTAATTGCTTCCAATTGATTTTAATTACCATGTTCCCTTTTCACTTCTCTTATAAGTTTACGAAAATGGTATTCATGTTGACAGAGTAGACTCCCAACTTGACTTGGGAGTTGATTAACAGGAGACCCTTGAGTTGGAATACTCAAGAATTAATTGGTAACTGGAAGTTGTTGGCTAGCTCTCTAGTTACTAACGCTAATCCTTCCCAAGGGAGAGGATTATGACTTGTAAATAGAAGTTGGCTTAACCACTTGACTTTCCTTTATTCAGTAAGGGTTAACTAAGTAAAAACAACAATAAATTATTATTAATCTTGGGAAAACCAACAAGGATAGAACTTCCGATTAATCTTCTTCTAGTCAAGGCTTTTTATTGTTGCTATTTTATTTTCTCTGCAATTTACTTTCCCTGTTTCCTATCCAAAACCCCAAAGATACAATTTCATAATCAATTCTAAGCACACCTCCCTGAAATTCCTTGAGAGACGACCCAAGGTTTAAATTCTTCGGTTATCAATTTTATTAGGAGTTTGTTACTTGTGACAAACAAGTTTTTGTACGAAAGGATTCTTTGTTGGTTTAGAAACTATACTTACAACGTGATTACTTTTGTGAAATTCTTTACTAGCAAAAAAAATCCGTTCGTCAACTTTTAACTTTTAATTTAGTACTGCTCTCTCTCTCTCTATATATATATATATATATATATATATATATATATATATATATATATATTTCTTATTATTATTATTTGTATTTTGCTAGTTTGTTTCATTGTTATTATTATTACTATTATTAGTTAAATTATTAAAGGCCCACACCATAATCTAATGAATAGGTAATAAACTAATTATACAATTTCACTCTTCTCAAAATGTAGAACCTACACCTTCTTTTCTAATCCTTATTTTCGAAACTAATGCCCCAGTCTCCACTAAGCACTACAAGCTATTGCCGTCGAAAGTTGTCTTCTGTTCATCGTCGTTGATCATCGTACTATGAGCTGTTGCGTCGTCGGCTCCCTCATCGTCATCAAGCAAGTTTCCGTCCAAGTCCTCATCGTTCTCGAAATTGAGGTCTTTGACGCATCGTCAAGCCTATGTCCAAGGTCACATCCTTTTTCTCTCACCGCCAATTCCAGAACCCCCTCACTGCCGGTAAGCACTACTGCTTCAATTTCTAGAATAATGGCTGATATGATATGAATAATTCTGTTATGCAATTTTTGCTAAGTTAACTTGTTGATGGAGTTTTGAGTTAACTTGTATCATTATTATTCAGTACATGAATAATTTTATTTTTTTAGAAATTACAAACTTATTTAAAGTTACGCTAGAAACACTTTTGTACAAATTATTAATTAAAAATTATCAGGCATAAACACTTTGAATAATAATGATACAAAAATTACTTTTGTTAATAAATAAAAGTGAGGGAGAGGGAGAAAAAAGAGGTTTTTCCTTCCGTGTGTGTTGTTCCCAAATTGGGGTTTGATTTCAAGTGGCACTAATAACAGTGTGTTTGTTTTTAAGCTAACAAAGTGGGCCTCAATGTACATGTCTCTATTATATGAAAAGATAATAAAACAACAAAACATCTTTGAAAGTGATTATATTAATTAAAGCTAAATGCAGGGGCTGAGTGATGAGCGGATATTTTATACGCTTTTGGGCATCATTTTCATATTGTTTTAGTTATGTTTTGTTTAAGTTTTATTATGTTTTCATAGGTTTTAGTGAAAAATTCATATTTTTGGATTCTACTTTGAGTTGTTGTGTTTTATGGTGATTTCAGGTAAATTCTGGCTGAAATTGAGGAGCTTTGGCAAAGTCTGATTCAGATGCAAGGAAAGCATAGCAGATGTTGTCAGATTCTGACCTTTCTACACTCAAACGAGAATTTTTGGATCAATAGAGGTCCAAATGACGCGTTCTCAACGGTTTTGGAAAGCTAACTTCTAAATATTTCCAGTAATATATAATGATCTACACGTTTCTTCGAAGGAGCCTGCCCATACGGGGCATTGAATGCCAAGGAGCTACCCCCTGGCTGGCGTTCAACGCCCCAAGGAGAGAAGCCAGCGTTGAATGCCAAGAACCACCCCCTTTGGGGCGTTCAATGTCCACCAAGAAGCAAGGCAGCACCAATCACACCCTAATGGGTGTTCAATGCCTATTCCTCAAAGTTGGACGCCAAGTTCAGTCCAAGTACTCAACCAAAGTGGGCCCATCAATGATGGATTTTCGCACCTCTAGTCTAGTCTGTCATACTTTTTGTACTTCTTAGTTATTGGATTAGTATTTAAAGGAGAAGATCACCCATGTTTAGGATCTTCTACCTCATCTTTACCTTTTTCACATTTTACATTACTTTCTGTAAAGCATGAGCAACTAAACCTCCTAAGTTAGGGTTAGGAGCTCTGCTGATTCTCATGGATTAATAATACTACTATTCTATTTAAACACACGTTTGATTCCATTCTCTTGTGAATTTTTGTTCTTCATCTCATGAATTGAGGATGACCAGTGACAATCATCTTTGTTCTACATGGGTTCCATGTGAGTCATGACCTGGATAGCATTGAACCACAGCTAGAGAGTGCAATGCAGATTCCAAGAGCGTGCTTGGGCGACTTTGGATATGTGAGATATAATCCCATTGACCGTGGGCTACTGAGGTTTCTGTGGCGTTAAGGTTAGAGTATGAGAAGTAGCATTGCCTGATCTGGAAGATCCGACCTTGTCTGTGACGTTTTTAGTAGGATCGTGAAGGGGAGTAAATTGCTTAGGTCCTCACCTTCGACTATAGTGGGAAGCCATGAGTTAACTTGATGAGGATGCTACATGAGTTTCTCGGATATGGTGGACTATTATGGTATAGAAGAGACTAACTTGATGAGGATGCTACATGAGTTAGTCAATTACGGCTGTCATTGAATGAGTCATTCGTTGTTGAAGTAAACAGTAAGAAACTTTAATCCGAAAAGAATACGCATCTCCGAAGCCTTAACTAACCATCATTGCTTTTACACTAATATCGTATTTTGTTCTTTACTATTTCATTTATGCATTCAAACAAACAACTATATTTTCTAATTGCCTGACTAAGATCTACAAGATAGCCATTGCTTGCTCAATCCGACAATCTCTGTGGGATTCGACCCTCACTCACCTGAGGTATTACTTGGACGACCCAGTGCACTTGCCGGTTCAGTTGTGCGAAGTTCAATTTCGCGCACCATTAAGCACACGTGAAGTGATTATTTTAAAAGATTATAACTATATATACACTTTATCTCCATCATATAAAGTGTGATGGACTTATTGAATGATTTAAGATTGCTGATTTTTCCTTGTTTGTGTTGGTTTTTTCATTCAATCTTGTTAAAATATTGTTATATACTTAATTGCTTTTCCTGTAATTTTCATTTTATGATGTGCATTTTTTGATACTAGGAATTTAAGATGCCCAGGAAAACTCGTTACACGAAAAAAGACAGAATTGGAAACACCATGTCAGCAGCCTCCAACGGAAGCTCCTGCATCTTTATCCTATGCTGATGATGACTGGCTCATTCCCCCACCCAGTGATAGTGGTGTGCTCGCAGCAGCATCCTTACGGCCATTCCGTCCACCTTGGAGCGAACCAAGACTTGAGGCAGAGACCTGTGTCAATGGTGTACAAACGTCAGAGCCATGCGATGAAGACTTTGACCCATAGGCGAACGAGGTAGATGCATTTGAACAATATATTGATAACATGTTTGCTACTGCTGATGCTGAGAGGCACAAAGGACGTAAGACTACTGAGTTCTGGAATGTTAATGTCATTGGTAACAAATCTTGGACCTTAGTATATACAAAATGATTAGACTCTGTTATTTTGTTTTTATTTTTATCAACTCAAACCAAATTAGTGTCTGGATTAATATAGTTTAGATTGGAATGGAGTACGGTTAAGTAACTTAAAATGAAAACTTTGTTGTTCTGATAGATTATTTGTATAAAGGAGTGAAATAGCTTAAGGGATTTGGAATATAAACAATAAGGTATAAACCGAGTACTCTCTTTTTTATATATTTATTAAAAAAAGATATTTAGATGTTTCTTTTCATATTAATGTTTTGATCTATTAATGATGGAGATGTTAATGAGTACTCTCTTTTCATATTAATTTTTGTTGAGTACAATTCTTAGTTCAGTCTTTTATTTTTTGAATACCAACTAAATCATTTTCATAATTTGAATGACTAGAACAAACACTTGCTTTATTTTTAACCTTTTTAAGAGATTAAACACATTTGAATAAGGTTTTATTTATTATAGATTCTAATGGCATAATCAAACAAGCTAAATTAAGTGTGAGGGAAGCTATAGAGCAGTTTTTTAATGGTAAGAAGATCATACTGAGGTTCAACATAAAACTATAACCAATCAGAGATAATGCTGGTTTATTGAGTGGCGTTCTTGAAACACTGGGAGCTGATTACAACAAATTTTCTATTTGTGAGAAAAATTGAAAAAAGATGAAGGACAAAGACATGGTGTATAATGATTGCATAAAGGTAATAATTTTCAGATTTTTTAAATTAAATCAATTCTTTTATTATACAGTTACTAACAACTTGAGCTTATCGTTCCAGAAAATATTCCACTTTGATGAAGATAGAAGTGGAAGAATCAAGAAAATAATTTTGCAAAGCATGGGGAAGTCCTGGAAAAAGACAAGGGGTAGGTTGTATGATAGTTATTACAAACCAACAAGAACACTTGAGCAAAATCTTGAGGACTGCCTGAGAGGTATTGATAAGGAGCATTGGAGATGGTTCCTTAATTATCGCAATGACCCTGACACAAAGGTAACCTATTTTTAAGTAGCATGCAAATTTAAGTAGCCTTTGTTATTAATCCAACTAGGTTCCAGATAAACATATATAATAACAACTAATAATAAGTCGAAAAGATTACATTATTGCATTCAAGATTAACAATAACATATATAAAGCATATATATGAATTGATTTTTCACATCAAGCACTTATTATTTGGAGCCATATAAATTATTAATGATGCAAAGACCTACCTGATGATCTATCATTTTGTGAAGTAAAGAAAAAGAAAATACAAGAAAGTAAAAGTGAAATATAAGAACATTTAACTATTTATGGTACACTGCTGTATGCAAGTTCCTTGCATAACCAATCTTACTATTAATGGCATAATAGGAGAAGTACAGGCAAAACGCTCTAAATCGATCAAAGCAACTTTATACCCATACTGGCAATTCTAAAAGCTTGGCTAGGCGAAGGGAAGAAGAGGTAATATAGGTTTGAATACATTTTGAACTATATTTTGGACTACATCTTCTTTATTTGGATTTAATACTGTTATGGTATAAACTGTATTGTCACAGTTAGAACTACAGGGAAGGAGAGTTGGTAGAGGAGAATTATGGATCTTACAACACAAACGACGTAATGGCACCTATATACATGAAGAAGCTCGAGGATTGGTATAAGTACTTACTTTTAATTCTTTATCCTGTAACATGTTGGATTGGTTTATAAAAATGTGTTGAGTATGATCTATTCCTAGTATGATTATGTATGCTTATTTACATTTGTAGGATAAAATATCTGAGATTGAGCAGCATGATGAATCCATGAGTGTGTGGCGTAGGTTTCAGACCGATACCAAGTCAAATATTCCATCTAAGTTCGCAGCCACCGGTGGATGGAGCTCAAGCATAGGAGGCTCAAAGGATGCTGATTGAACTATAGACGGAGGTGACGATTAACAAATTGAGAAGGAAGGCAGTGGAGGAGGAAGTAACAGCTGAGAAATTGAAAAGGAAGGCAGTGAATGATGAAGTAGCAGTAGAAAAGTTAAAAAGAAAGGCAGTGGAGGATGATGTAGTGGCAGAGAAGATGAAGAGGCAGGCAATAGAGAGTGTGCTAACTTATCTGATTCAATGGCAAGGTGGGGAGCTACCACCAGACATCACTGCACGGATGAATTCTTTGGATGGGCATGGCGGGAAATAGACATTAGGAGTCGTGTGAAATTTTATTTGAAATATATGTTTAGTTGACTATGCAGCTTTATTAACTAGTAAAATACTTTTTTTTGTGACTAGTGAAATACTTTATTGATATTAATATAAATATGTTAGTTTGTTTCGCAGTTAAATATTCATGAATTCTCAGCCTCAATTTAGATTTTAGAGAAAATTAATAAGATTTATAAAATTAAAAAATTACATAAAAAATTATCCCCAAGATAATTAAAAAAAAATTAAAATATTAATTATAAAAAATACCAGCAATAAATAGCGGCAGTTTGTAACTGCCACAATTAGTTTTGAATAATTAGGCGGTTCATACATGGCAGCGGTTCAAAACCGCCACAAATATATTTAAAAAAAAAGCATCAAACAGCGGCAGTTAGGGAGCGTTGCAAATATGCGCAACAAATCACCCTTGGTCACGTAGCGACAGTTTGAAACTGCCACTAGTCCAATCGACGCAAAATACATGAATTGCGGCGGTTATGCCAGCGGTTGCTGAAAAACGGCACAAAATGCAATTTCCGCGCCCTTTTGGAAGGTGGTACTTGTGCCGCTGGCGTTGTTTTCGTGGTGGTTTAAAATTGCCACAAATCGGCAAAATATCGCTGCAAAGCTCCATTTCTCTTGTAGTGTCATAATATTAATATTTAGTATAATTTTTTAAATTAATTTATGACTTCTCAAAAAATCATTTAAAATACTTATAAAAAAATAAAAAAAAATGACTTTTCTTTTTTAAAAAATTGTTTATTATTTTTCTTTTAAAATAAATATTTTTGTGACTAAAAAAATCAAATACAAAATCATTTATTTATAATCTATTTTAATATAAATTCTTATATTTTAAATTTTTAAAAAAATCTTAATTAAATTATTTATTCAAACTTACTTATAAAGGACAGGAGAATAATTGGTTACAGATAATATCTATCTAAATAAGGTTAGATATTTTTTTACTAACACAAAAAGAAAAATAATAAAAATAAAAATAAATTCAAACTTGTGAAATTATAAATATATTTTAAAATTAATTATTCTCTCTTTTTCTAATTTTAAGGATATTAATTACTCTTTCTCTCTAATTTCAAACACATTAATTATACAAATTCTCTCTCTAATCTTTATAGTCTAATCCTAATCACTTATTTATATCTAATGACTATAATTAAACCTTCTTATATATATATATATATCTTTCTCACTAGATACCACCTCTATATATATATATATATATATATATATATATATATATTTATATTAAACAATAAAATAAAAATTTATATTCTTATCTTTAAATTCACTCCTCCTGCTGAAGGTTAATTTACATATATCTATAGAAATTGAAAAGTGAAAACTAGAAATGTTTGTGATTTTTTTTCTCTCTTAGCTTAATCTTTTTATCTTTGTTTTCTTGATTTGAATTTTGTAAGTATGGATTGGAAATCTTGGTAAAAGTGATGTTTTATACTCATGCACATCATTAGATTTTTTTTTTTTCAAAAACGATCCATAAGAAGCAATTTTTCTAATTCTTTTTTGAGTTCTAATATATACCTAGGTTGAATGATTATATATTGTATAATTTTATGCTTATCATAATTTTTTTTATTACTTTTAAATTTCTTCTTGCTTTCTCCACCAATATTAATAACATATAACCTAATTATTGAGGCATGCATGTTGTAGCTCAAAATTACTAACTACTTGACCACTTTTTGGGTAACAACAAAACAAAAGCTATTGAGAATTGCACCATATTGAGCATTGAACTACACCACTCTTTGTAGTTGCCACCATCTTAGGCATTAAAGTACACTACAGATAAATTATTTAACATGTTATATCTGTGAATTGTTTAAAGATTTAATTGTTAAGAATATTTAGTGATTGATTGATTAAGCTTGTTTGCATAATTTGTTGGATACGAATTGTTAGTTTTATGATTGCTTGAAATGTTTCTTTTGAACATTAGTGATTGATTTCTAGAAATCCTTTAGAAGTAATAGGCTCTTGATTGAAAAAATCACTTATCGTTAGTCTAAACTCATGTCCGTATCTTTTATTTAAGTGACAAAATAATGGACAAAGGGGGCACTAATTTACCAATACATACTGAGGGGTATCAACATGGTATTAATTCATTTTTGAATTTTACCTTTTCTAAAGGTAGATCACAAGGAAAAAAATTCTTTGCCTTTTTCTGTATGTAACAACTTTAGTTGGGAGCGAAGGGATGAAGTTTATGATCATTTAATAAGGCATTTCAAAGAGGTTACATTGTGTGTGTTCATCATGGCAAGAGGATAAGTCACATGAAAATTGATTCTTGAGAGGTTGAAGTCTAGCAAGGATTTGTCGATAACATTGAAGGGTTGTTAAACGAGACATTTAGGCATGTTCTTGAAGGAGACAAAGATGGTGATGGGCCAAACGAAGATGCAAAGAAGTTTTATAAGTTGCTTGAGGAAGGAAAATAAGAGTTGTATCCTGATTGTAAAAAATTTTCGACATTATCATTCATTATCCGAATGTATATGTGATGCGTGAGTATCTTTCCTATCTTTTCCTAATGAATTTGTATTTAAATTGTTGAGTTTACTTAAGAATTAATTATCTTTTAGCCACTATGGATGCTACTTTGAGTCTTGTACAATTATGTTTATTTTAGGTAGCATTTGGCTGGATTTGATGGAGCTTTCGCAGAAAAAAGAGAAGAAGGCTATATAGAGCAGGAATAGCTTAGAGGATGGAGAGCAAGCTTGCACAAATGGAATCAGCACAAGAATTAAAGGAGATGATAGCGAGGAGCGACACGTGCGAGTACCTAACGCCTGCGCATGATTTGGAGCTTTCCATGGCAACGTGTGTGCGTACTTGACGCGTACGCGTACCTGACGCGTACGCGTGACATGTGAAGAAGACCATCAACGCGTACGCATGACATGCGCCACGTGGAGAAAACGCAGAAAACGCTGATCTTAATTCTGATTTAAACTTTTATTTTAAAATAGGAAAAGATATTATTTTAGGTTTAGAAGATAGATTTTAAATTAATTAGGATTAGATATAAGGAGCCAACATTATTCCAATTAGTTAACTTTTCATTCCACCTCAACCCAATTTACAATCCTTATTTTCTCTCTGAACCATGAGTAACTAAACCTCCACTGTTAAGGTTAGGAGCTCTATCTATTGTATGGATTGATACTATTATTTTTCTATTTTAATTTATGTATTGATTTCTATTTCAAGAATTATTTTCGTTCTTTATTTTATGAATTTGGGTGGAACGGAAGTATGACCCTCTTTCTAATTGAGTTCTTGTATAACTTGGAAAAGCTCTTTACTTGAACAATAGCTTGAAAATAATTTCTCCTAAATTCTAATTATCTGGACTTAATGGGATACATGACATATAATCCTCTTATATTTGGGTAATTAGGATTTTTGTGGCATATAAACTAGAATTGAACTTCACCCTCTAGTTGGAATTAATTGACCAAGGAATTGGCGGTTGATGAATTTTAGAGGAGATTAGAAAGGTCTAAGGAATTAGGGTCTAGTCACATATAGTTGCCATGAATTAAATCTTGCATGATTAAAATAAATTAATAAGAAAAGTCAATCCGGAAAATAGATAACTCTGAAGCCTTAACTATTTTTCCATACATATTTCACAACCTGTTTACTGCTTGCTTTATTAAATTTCTGAATTATTGTTTAATGCTTTTGAATATCAAAACACTCTTTTCTGTTTGTCTAACTAAGTAAATTAATCAACTATTGTTGCTTAGTCCATCAATCTTCGTGGGATCGACCCTCACTAACCTGAGGTATTACTTGGTACGACCCGGTGCACTTGTCGGTTAGTTTGTGGTTGTAAATTTCTGCACCAAGTTTTTGGTGCCGTTGCCGGGGATTGATAGTGATTAATAACTATTAGTTGTTTGATTGCTTAGATTATGCATTTTAGTTTTAATTTTGTTTGAATTTTGCTTTAGTATTTAAAAAAAAGAGAGGAAATAAAAGCAATGTCTAAGGCTCTGAGCATCAATGACTAGGGAGGTCAGACATGATTAAAAGCTCAAAGAGTTGTTTCCCTAGTCATATGCTTGTGGTGTTCTTGTGTCAAGTAATCTTTGAGACAAAACATTTAGAGTCGAGATCAATTACAATTAGCAGAGTATACCAAAGGCTTTGAGCACCACCGTCTGGGAGTAGCTAAAAGAAAAATCAAAACTTCAAAAGAGTTCCCCAGTTAAGTTCTTGTGGTGTTTCTGTGTCAACTAAAGCTTGAGATAAAATATTTAAAGTCACGGCTAGGCTCAAGGTGCAAAGCACCAAAGAAAAGAAAATCAAAGGAAAATTTTTGTGTTCAAGGGTTAAATTGAGTTACAAAAGATCAGAGAATTCATAATATTATCCGGATTCTAATTCCAAATGACAATGACATCCTTCTGATTCAAAGGAGAGTGAAATGCCAAAACTATTCAAGATTGCAGTTGTAAACCCCACTATGAGAAGAGACATGAGCTTAATCGAACTCTCATTCTCATGCAAATTCACATTCTAAGCCTATATTAGTTTGGTTGCTTGAGGACAAGCAACAATTCAAGTTTGGTGTTGTGATGCGTGAGCATCTTTCCTATCTTTTCCTAGTAAATTTGTATTTAAATTGTTGAGTTTAATTAAGAATTAATTATCTTTTAGCCACTATGGATACTACTTTGAGTCTTGTGCAATTCTATTTATTTTAGGTAGCATTTGGCTGGATTTTGATGGAGCTTCCGCAAAAAAAAAGAGAAGAAGGCTATATAGAGCAGGAACAACTTAGAGGATGGAGAGGAAGCTTGCACAAATAGAATCAGCACAAGAATTAAAGGAGATGACAGCGAGGAGCGACGCGTGCGCGTACCTGACGCGTACACGTGAAAAGCGAAGTTGCACAGCGACGCGTGCGTGTACCTGACGCGTACGCGTGACACGCGAAGAAGACTATCGACGCGTACGCGTGACATGCGCCACGTTCAGAAAACGCTGATCATAATTATGATTTAAACTTTTATTTTAAAATAGGAAAAGATATTATTTTAGTTTTAGAAGATAGATTTTAAATTAATTAGGATTAGATATAAGGAGCCAACATTATTCCAATTAGTTAACTTTTCATTCCACCTCAGCCCAATTTACAATCCTTATTTTCTCTCTGAACCATGAGCAACTAAACCTCCACTGTTAAGGTTAGGAGCTCTATCTATTGTATGAATTGATACTATTATTTTTCTATTTTAATTCATGTATTGATTTCTATTTCAAGAATTGTTTTAGTTCTTTATTTTATGAATTTGGGTGGAACGGAAGTATGATCCTCTTTCTAATTGAGTTCTTGTATAACTTGGAAAAGCTCTTTACTTGAACAACAGCTTGAAAACAATTTCTCCTAAATTCTAATTATCTGGACTTAACGGGATACATGACATATAATCCTCTTATATTTGGGTAATTAAGATTTTTATGGAATATAAACTAGAATTGAACTTCACCCTCTAATTGGAATTAATTGATCAAGGAATTGGCAGTTGATGAATTTTGGAGGAGACTAGAAAGGTCTAAGGAATTAGGGTCTAGTCACATATAGTTTGCCATGAATTAAATCTTGCATGATTAAAATAAATTAATAAGAAAAGTCAATCCGGAAAATAGATAACTCTGAAGCCTTAACTATTTTTCCATACATATTTCACAACGTGTTTACTGCTTGCTTTATTAAATTTCTGAATTTTTGTTTAATACTTTTGAATACCAAAATACTCTTTTCTATTTGTCTAACTAAGTAAATTAATCAACCATTGTTGCTTAGTCCATCAATCCTCATGGGATCGACCCTCACTCACCTGAGGTATTACTTGGTACGACCCGGTGCACTTGCCGATTAGTTTGTGGTTGTAAATTTCTGCACCAATATGTTGAAATGTCTAAATTGTTGGAGCAATGCATCCTTTACTGCTCTACTTAAATTATTAAAAGAAGCAATTTCTCATTTAAATATTACTGATTCTTTCAATAAAATCAAGGCCATGGTAAAATATTTAAGACTTGGTTATAATAAAATTCATGCTTGTCCCAATGATTGCATTTTGTTCTGGGATAAGTACAAAGATGATGGATTTTGTGCAATTTGTAGAGCTTCCAGGTACATAGAAAATATTGAGATAGATACAAAATTTGATAAGCTAAAGAGAAAATTCATACTTGCAAAGATTTTGGGGTATTTTTCCTTGATTCCAAGGCTTAAGAAGTTGTTCTTGTAGGACCCAAAAAATATTAACTAGTTAATTAATTAATTAAAGATGAGATAAGAAGGTTTAAATCTCTCGATCTGGGTTAAAATTTTAAATTTATAATTTGAAAATTTACAGATAAAAATTGAAATCAGAAAATTATTTAGAGCGCGAAAATATACTTATTTATGGAAAAATGCGTACCGGCGTTATAGTTAACTGTACAGGCTTAAGTCTGTCTGGTACTATATATGAGAAAAATAAAAATACAGAAATAACCAGAAAAATATTTAGAATAAAAATCAGAACACTTGTCTTAAAGATTTTGACCCTAGATGGACCCAACGGACGAAAGCACAAATATCCTTCGCCCATTAACATAAAAACGTGACTCCATCCTCCAAAATTTCATTTACTTCACCAAAAAGAGGGAGAGAGCCACGAGACTTGAGAGAATAGAAGGAAGAGAACCTAAGCCCTAATACTATTCATTTTCTTCTTCAATCTCACTTTTCTCTCAAATCAGAGCTCCGATCGACGATCCGTTTGCAGCCACGCGATCATCTCATCATCCTCTTTGATTTTATATAACTCTTGCGGTGATTACTCGCGAGAACTCTAACCCATTTTTTTCTCTTGTTTTTGTGTTTTGGTATATATGAGATTGAAGTTCGTGATTTTGATGCTTTACGAAAAGTTCAATATCAACTTCTAGTGGGTATTGGATATAAGATTATGTGGTACAAGGTAAGGGGGCTATTTTTCTTTAATTTTTCCCAATTATATGCAAAATCTTAGCTTGGTTTCGGATAAACACTATATAATGCTATGTGAAAACCTAAGTCAAATGACCCTATGATATTATTGAATAATTGATGTTGTTGTTTGATGATGGTGTAGTTGAATAATTAAGGTGGAATGATTGTTGAAATGTTGATATGTTGTAGTATGATTTCATGATCTGATTAATTATTGATGGTTGGATGAAAATTGGGCCAGATGCCGTGATTGGGTGAGTTGGACCCTTGGTAAGTTGATGAGCAAATTCTTGTACGGTTTAGAATTTCACAAATGAAATCTCGTTGCAAGTATAGTTCCAAATCGACAAAGAATCCTCACATGCAAAAATATTGGTTGTCACAAGTAACAAACCCCAATAAGAATTAACCGAAGTATTTGAACTCTGGGTCATCTCACAAGGAATTGCAATGAAATGCTCGATTATTGGCTATGAAGGAACAAAGGGGTTTGATTTGATATTTTTGCAAGAAAATAAATGAATGACAAGAAGGTAAAATGACAAGAATTAATAAAATAAGGAAAAAAACTGTTGGCTAAGACATGGGAAATTGAGATCACCATCCTTGTCTACAAACCATACATTGACAATTATGAGGAACCAAACTCATTAAGTTTACTTCTATACTTGAAGTATATTAAATGGTTTAGTCAACATCAACCCATAAGGTTCAACCTAGCTACTAATTGACTTAGTAGTAGGCTAGTGTCAATGGTTATCAAATTGACCACCAAGGGTTCCCAAATCATCAAATCCATTAGATCCAATGACTCAAGTTTACTCAATTCCCTTAGTCTAGACCAAGAGTCAAGAAAACTACTCAAAAACTAGAGAAAATATTTTATCAAACACTTAGTGTGTAAGGAAAGTAAATATCACAAAATGCAAGAATTAAGGAAACCCACAACTAACATAGGCAAGAAATCAATAATAACAATCAAGATCAACATAAAAGAGATATTGAAACATAAAATTGCATTAAAAAGAATCAAGATCCAACAATTGTTCATCAATATAAGAGAGTAAAATAAGAGATTAACAAGAGAAACTAAGAAGATTAAGACAATAGAACACTAAAATATAAAGAGAGTTGAAATCAAAACAAGAATTGAAAGAGAAATTTGAGAGTGATTAACCTAACTTTACCCTAATTTCTATCCTAAATCTAGAGAGAGGAGAGAGCCTCTCTCTCTAGAATTCTACCCTAAAACATCATGCAAAACTAAACTATGACTACTTGGTTCATTCCCCCCTTAATCCTTGGGTTCAATAGCATCAGAAATGAGTTGGATTGGGCCCAAAATGAGCTGCAAAGCACTGGCCACGATTTAACTTTAGTGAATCACACTGCTCCATCGGCGCGTACACGTACAGTGTGTGTATGCATACTTATACGTTAGGAAACTATGGCAAAGTTTATATTATTTCGAAGCCCCAGATGTTATCTTTCCAACACAACTAGAACTGCCTCATTTGGACCTTTGTAGCTCAAGTTATGGTCAATTGAGTGCGAAGAGGTCAGGCTTGACAGCTTTGCGGTTCCTTCATTTCTTCATGAGTTCTCCCACTTTGCATGCTTTTCTCCTCACTTTTTCCATCCAATACTTGCCTTATGAACCTGAAATCACTCAACAAACACATCAAGACATCGAATGGAATTAAGGTGAGTTAAAATCACCAATTTAAGGGTCTAAAAAGCATGTTTTCACATTTAAGCACAAATCAAGGGAGAGTTGCAAAACCATGCTATTTCATTGAATAAATGTGGGAAAAGGTGATTAAATCCTCCAAATTAAGCACAAGATAAACCACAAAATTGGGGTTTATCAAATCTTCCCACACTTAAACCAAGCATGTCCTCATGCTAAGAATAAAGAAGGACAAGAAAAGGGCTATGAATATTTATTCAATGCGAATAAACTCTATGCACCTATCTATATGAATGCAACTAAATGCAAAATGATTCTACCTACTTGGTTAAAAGTAAATCAATCCCCAAGAACACATATGCACATGTAGGGCTAAGTAGTATGATGATTCATGAATCCTACCAATTTGAATATCAAAATAAAGCACAAATAGACTTGCAAGAAGAAAAGCTCATGAAAGCCGGAAACAAGAAATTGAGTATCGAACCCTCACCGGAAGTGTATCCGCTCTAATCGCTCAAGTGTATAGGGTTGATTCACTCAATTCTCTTCTACTCATGCTTTCTAAGATTTGTTTTTCATCTAACAATCAACAATTATTCAATGCATGCATACATTCATCATGAGGACTTATTCATAGGTTGTAATGGGGATAGGGTAATGGTAAGGATGCATATGGTCAAGTTAGCTTGAAATTTGAATCTTTGATTAACCTAAGCTCTCACCAAACACATAACAACCTATGCAATTCTAATACAATACCTAGCTACCCATGATTCCCACTTTTTCATATACTCATGCATTCTCTTTAATTCACATCCCATATGCATTGTTATTATTACTTTACTTTGGGGCATTTTTGTCCCCTTTTTATTGCATATATATATATTTTTTTCTTTTTCTATATATATATTTTTTTCATTTTTTTTCTTTTCAATCTAAAATATATACAAGGGCATCAATGCATATGATTTTTACATTTAATCAATACATGAGTACATACCCGATTCCCAAAAATCTTTAACAAAAATACAAAAACGCACTTTTCTCTCAACCAATGTCCCAAGTTTTCCATACCCAAATGATACACACCCTCACTAGCCTAAGCTAATCAAAGATCCAAATTAAGGACATTTATTGTTTTTCACTTACGGGTAATGATGTGCTAACATTAAGAACAAAAGGGATTAAATAGGCTCAAAATTGGCTAACAATGGTTGATGAAAAGTAGGCTATTTGGGTAAGTGAGCTAAATGAAATGATGGCCTCAATCATATAAATGCATGTATACATGGAACAATGGACATAAAGAATCAAACAAATCAAAGATCACAATCATAGAAAGAGAACAATGCACACAAGAATGGAAATAAGTGGTTATATGATGTAACCACACAATTGGGCTCAAAACTCACATGCTTGTGTTCTTAACTCAAAAACCATGTTCCAAAATAAGTTCTTCAAGCAAGTTCAACAAGAAAAAATTTTTTAAAATTGGTAGGGTGCCTAAAACAGTTTCTTGCAAAAGAAATCATCACCCTAACCAAGTAGTCCTAACATAAAAAGGAAGTGGTAAAAATATGTACAAATTCTAACTAACATGCAATCTATCATGCAATGCAACAACTAATCTAACAAAGACAAAAATTAAAATTTGGTGTTGAAAAAGGAAGTTGTTACCCATGGAGGTCGGTCGGACGACCTCCCTACACTTAGAAATTTGCACCGTCCTCGGTGCATGCAAAGAAGAGCAAGGTGGATGGGTTGCTACAATTGATGAGCTCCTCCAAAGGGTTGTGCGAAAGGATTTGTTTGTTGCCCCATTTAGAAGCTTTTCCTTATCCTCTTTCGGTGGCCAACCTAAAAGGAAAGAAAAAGAAAGAAAATTAAGCCTACAACAAAGATATCAAAGCAAATAGAACATAGGCGAGGGCTAATGCCAAATAAGAGTAAGGTTCTCACTACATGGTAGCTACAACATGTGAGTGAGAAAACAATATAAGCTAAGGCATATTAACTAACACTTGATGCAAGAGTAAAGTCGAAGCATGAAGAGCACTCAAAAGCATCAAGTTCGACTAGAAAGAGTGGGTCATGAAAGACATGCAAGTTCATATCAATGCACAAAGAATATAAGAGTCAGACAAGATTAAGCATTGATTTAAAAGTTTCATCACCCAACAATATCAAACAAGTCAAGAAGCACCAAGATTAACCAATAAATTCTCAACAATTGAGTAAGAGCATTCAACACCATTATTCAAATAAGAAGCTCATAAAAAAAAGAAAGTAAAAACAAGCTATAAAAACAAAATGAAAATGCAAAGAATAAAAGTATGCGAATGCAATGGACAAAAGAAAATGGAAGATGAGAAAAAAAACTCTTTATTTTTGTGACGCGGACGCGTCATGCATGCGTGCGCGTGGGTGGGCAGGCGAGACAGGCGACGCGGACGCACACAGTACGCGTACGCGTGCTTGATGAAGTTGGCGACCGACGCGGACGCGTCGTGTACGCTTGCGCGTCAAGTCGCGGGCACAGAATAGGCACAACTTTGGCACAACTCTCTGATTTTTGTACCAGGAGTGTGAAATGCACCACCAACACGCGCGCACATAGCACGCTTGCGCGCGGATGCCCCTTTTTTTTTTTCAAAAACAGGGAACTCTCCTAATCGACAAGCATTCTAATATAACCAAAATTAAATTCAACAACAAATATTTTTAGTTTTTGAAAAATTTTCAAATACACTAAAAACAAAACTTACACTACAAGTAAAATGCAATCTAACAAAAACTAAACTAATCAAAACAAACTAAGAAACAACCAATCAATCAAAGCAAGATGTCTAAGAGTATAGAGAATAACAAAAACTACCTACAATGGTACCTCCAATCATTCATTGATTATATATACAAGAGAGTGGAAAGAGGTTACCATGGTGGGGTGTCTCCCACCTAGCACTTTTAGTTTAAGTCCTTAAGTTGGACATTTGGGAAGCTCCTTGTCATGGTGGCTTATGCTTGAACTCATCTTGAAACTTCCACCAATGCTTGGACTTCAAGTAAGCTCCAAAATTCAAAATCAATGGCACCAAGCTTTGATGAAGTTCCACACAAGCTAAGGGCTTCCAAAATTGATCTTTATATATTCCCGAATCCCAAATCTTGTTTCCACACCCATCTTCAAGTTGATCATCACAATTCGAATTGGGTGAGAGGTGATCTGAATTCTCGAGTAAACACCAAAGCATCTTCCTAGACCCCTTTAGTTGAGAACTATACTAACCATTGCACTTAGACTTTGAGTTTCCAACCATAAGGAACCTTGATTGACATTTTCACCCACTAATAAATTCTCTTTTTCTCTTAACCCCACAAAGGGCTCTAAGTTGCCCATCCGTCTCAAACAAACCATGTTCAAGTGAGAAATTAAAGCTTAGGGATAAGAATTTTACCTACTTGAATGTTGTGTTGGATGGTGACTTAGGAAGGGGTGGTTCCAATGATCTTGCAAGTTCCACTCCCTTGTACTCTTCCATGATTACCTCACCTCTTTACAACTTTTCTCAACTTCAACCCCTTCCTCTTGGTGGCTCTCTTCCAATTCAATCTCTTCTTCATTGCTCACCAAGGGCATGGGAGGTTGTGCATCTTCTTCTTCAATCTCAATTTCAAGCCCAATGGGAGAGGATTCAATTGTAGATAAGAAATTCTCAATGATTGAATCCATCTCTTGATCAACCTCTTCCAATCTTTCATCACTCATATTATGCCTTGGAGGTTGCGCATTATCCTCCTCAACATCGTTTCCAAGTTCAATGGAAGAAGGTTCAACAACTTCCACAAGATCATCAACAATATCACTTGGTGTGGAAGTGTTCTCAAGCTTGAAATCCACCTATTGTTTAACTTCCTCTAACTCTTCAACCACTTCTTCTTCTTCAACAATCTCTTCCTCCTCCACTTGTTGCAAGATATACCCCATCTCCTTGATTTCTCACATTCATCTGTGGAGGTTCTTTGCTTGTTGCATGAGTCCCGTGAGTCCAAGACGGCTTTAATTTTGGCAAGGTTAGCCTCGATAACTTCATTCATCCATTGGCTCTTGTTCCACTTGGCTAGTATAAGTAGGATTATATTGCTCTTGGATTGATGGGTATGGGTATTCTTCCATAGAGGGTTGTAATGGAAAGGGGAATTCATTTTGTGGTTGAAAGTTATCATGCATGGGAGGTGATTCATCTTGGTAAGATAGTGAGGTGGTGGTTCTTGAGGGTATTGGTGGTGGAATTGGGGTGGTTCTACATATGGTTCATATGGCTCATAAGGTGGTTGGTATGGTGGGTAAGGATTAGGGTCATATAGAGGTGTTTGGTGAAAAGGGGCTTGTGAGTAAGGTGGTTCAAAATTATGTTGAGAAGGTGGTTCATAGGCATATGGTGGTGGTTGTTGACAATCACAATAAGGGTCAACACATCCATTAGATTGATATGCATTAGGATACCCATAAGAATTCGGAGGTTGTTGTTGCCAAGAAGGTTGATCAATCCCTTGAGGCTCCTCCCATCTTTGATTGTCCCATCCTTGATGCACATCCTCATTGTAATTCCCATTTCCTACAACATAATTTAAACCAAACTCATAGCCAAAGTGGTGAGAATTCATAATAGCAAGAGAAAATAAAAACAAAACTAGTAAGAACTAATAAAAACTAACTCCTAAAACAAGCAAAAACTAGCAAAGAAGCATATTAACATATATACAATAGCCAATAACATAACACCATTGTAATGCCCCGGCAACGGCGCCATTTTGATGAGCGAATTCTTGTACGGTTTAGAATTTCACAAATGAAATCTCGTTGCAAGTATAGTTCCAAACCGACAAAGAATCCTCACATGCAAAATTATTGGTTGTCACAAGTAACAAACCCCAATAAGAATTAACCGAAGTATTTGAACTCCGGGTCGTCTCACAAGGAATTGCAATGAAATGCTCGATTATTGGCTACGAAGGAACAAAGGGGTTTGATTTGATATTTTTGCAAGAAAATAAATGAATGACAAGAAGGTAAAATGACAAGAATTAATAAAATAAGGAAAAGAACTCTTGGCTAAGACATGGAAAATTGAGATCACCATCCTTGTCTACAAACCATACATTGACAATTATGAGGAACCAAACTCATTAAGTTTACTTCTATACTTGAAGTATATTAAATGGTTTAGTCAACATCAACCCATAAGGTCCAACCTAGCTACTAATTGACTTAGTAGTAGGCTAGTGTCAATGGTTATCAAATTGACCACTAAGAGTTCCCAAATCATCAAATCCATTAGACCCAATGACTCAAATTTACTCAATTCCCTTAAGCTAGGCCAAGAGTCAAGAAAACTACTCAAAAACTAGAGGAAACATTTTATCAAACACTTAGTGTGCAAGAAAATTAAACATCACAAAATGCAAGAATTAAAGAAACCCACAACTAACATAAGCAAGAAATCAATAATAACAATCAAGATCAACATAAAAGAGATATCGAAACATAAAATTGCATTAAAAGGAATCAAGATCCAACAATTGTTCATCAACATAAGAGAGTAAAATAAGAGATTAACAAGAGAAACTAAGAAGATTAAGACAATAGAACACTAAAATATAAAGAGAATTGAAATCAAAACAAGAATTGAAAGAGAAATTTGAGAGTGATTAACCTAACTTTACCCTAATTTCTATCCTAAATCTAGAGAGAGGAGAGAGCCTCTCTCTCTCTAGAATTCTACCCTAAAACATCATGCAAAACTAAACTATGACTACTTGGTTCATTCCCCACTCAATCCTTGGGTTCAATAGCATCATAAATGAGTTGGATTGGGCCCAAAATGAGCTACAAATTGCTGGCCACAATTTCACTTTAGCGAATCACGCTGCTCCATCAGTGCGTAAGCATACAGTGCACGTACACGTCCTTGTACGGAAGGAAACTATGATAAATTTTATATCATTTCGAAGTTCCGGATATTAGCTTTCCAACACAACTGAAACCGCCTCATTTGGACCTTTGTAGCTCAAGTTATGGTCGATTGAGTGTGAAGAGGTCAGGCTTGACAACTTTGCAGTTCCTTCATTTCTTCATGAGTTCTCCCACTTTGCATGCTTTTCTCCTCACTTCTTCCATCCAATACTTGCCTTATGAACCTGAAATCACTCAACAAACATATCAAGGTATCGAATGGAATTAAGGTGAGTTAAAATCACCAATTTAAGGGCCTAAAAAGCATGTTTTCATATTTAAGCACAAATCAAAGGAGAATCGCAAAACCGTGCTATTTCATTGAATAAATGTGGAAAAAGGTGATAAAATCCCCCAAATTAAGCACAAGATAAACCACGAAATTGGGATTTATCATAAGTATGGCGGAATTGATTTGAGTCATATGAATTGTGGAAGTGTGTGAATTTAATTGATTAATGGTTATTGAATGTCGGAGGCCGTGATTGGATGAATGTTGGTAAGTTTAACGAGGATTGACTGAGTAAAATGTTATTATGTGAATATACATTGATTGTGTTGCGGTATAATGGTTGAGTTATATGCATCAATTTTGTTGTGGTATAATGTTGAGCTTGGAATTGATGTAAATTGGAAGTGGTAAATTGATAGGAATTGGTTGGTTTTGGGTCTTAAATGGCTAGGATGTAATTTGAGAATTGGGATTGATGATTGAGTGTAGAGGATGCCTAATATTTGGTTTATGTTGGTTTTAAAAGAAGTGAAATTGAGAAATGGCAAAATTGAGTTATATAGAAAATTTAGGTAAAAAGTGATTTTTTAGCAAACTTCAACGGGCCATAACTTCGTGCTCGGAGTTTAGAATTAAGTGAAGTTTATCTTGAATTAAAATTGGGGATGAATATTTTAAAATCGTTGTAAAACGGAGGAAAATTAATTTTTATAAAGTTATGGGTGTTTAAAAATTGGTGTTTAAAATTGAATTATGCAGAATTTGTAGAATTGGTGGCCGAACCAGGTTCTGCACGTACGCATGAGGCCAACTTCTTGCGAGAACTTAACCAAGTTCCGCGCATACGCACGAGGCATGCGTACGCACGACTCCCTTGTTTTTTATAAAATGTTATTTTTGAACTATTTAGCCTTTCCGACGTGTTTGTAATCCTATGTAACATCTGTATGGAGTCAAATAACCAATTGTTAAGCCTTGAATATAGTGGGAGAGGATATAATGAATTGAATTGATTAATTCCTAGATAAATACATGGTTAACGAATGAAAATATTATGGGGATGGTGGTTCGTCCCACCCACAATGAGGACGGTGGTTAGTCCTGATC
The DNA here is from genome assembly GCF_003086295.3 of Arachis hypogaea. NCBI lineage: Eukaryota > Viridiplantae > Streptophyta > Magnoliopsida > Fabales > Fabaceae > Arachis > Arachis hypogaea. Next base: position 21,070,186 of record NC_092049.1, read on the forward strand.
ATGACATAATGATATTGATTAATTGATAGACGAATGGGGTTATGATTGGTTGTGATAATGATTTTGATAAATTTGAGACTTGATAGTGAGTTTGATTGATAATGATTATTGATTGGCAAGGTCGTGAGTTTTGTCCAGCTTGTGTGGCAAGGTCGTTGGCTTTGTCCCACTTGGGTAATTATAATTAAGATGTGAGTATTGACTGGCAAGGACGTAGATTTTGTCCTGCGTGCCTTATTGATGTTATGGGGATGGTGGTTCCTCTCGCCCACGGTGAAGACGGTGGCTTTGTCCCGCTCATGAATAGGCAAGTTGAGAATGAAGAATTTTCTCTCTTATTGCAATAGGTAAGTTAAGGATAAAGGATTCCCTCTTTTATTACCGTGTAGATATAAGGACGATGGAAAGACACTCTCCTTCGTATGTGAAAAGGCACTATCCTTTGTATTGTTCCCCACATTTCTCTGTGGTTACAAGGTGGAAAGATACACTCCTTCGTATTACCTCCAGAAGAAGGTGGAAAGGCACTCTCCTTCGATTATATTCCTCATAGGGATACCCAATCGAGAGATAATGTTCAGATTAGCTACCGATGTATCAGATCTGGCAGTTTAACCGACATGTGAGCTCACGGCTAGTAGGACAAGCATGTATCATACTGCATTTGTTTGTTATTGTTTAAGTGTGCATAATTATTTTGGTTTGTCTAACTGATTATCCTACTTAGCTATTACTTGTACTACTTGTTCTAATTATGCTTAATTGTGATTGCTTTGTATTTACTTATATTTGTGATTGATCCTATTGAATTGAATACTGAACTGAGAAATCTTAAGACTGAGGATAAATATGATGATGTATTGGAAAAAATTGAGGCTAGAGGTAATTGATAGAGTTGAGACTTTAGCAAATTGATCTTGTTGGGATTACTTAAGACCCTAGACTTGAACTTCTGTGAAGTTGGAGATTAGGATTGCCTAGAGGGCTCATATTTCTTTATGTATTCTTTATTTGGAACTATTATCCTATTGAAAACTTTCGAGTTCTCACCCGTCGTGGATTTTGTTGTTTTTCAAATGCATGAAGCAACGCACCTCACTGAGAGTGCGGGATTCCATGTGATGAAGCGAAGAAGACCTTTTGAGATTTATTTTGGTTTCAGGATTCTCTTCACTTTTGATATTTTATTGTATATTCCGTATATTCCTCTTAGAGGCTTTTTATTTAGAGAGACAAAATATCTATTTTGTATACTTTCTGGTGTTGTAATATCCTAGACAGCCTTTTCTTCGTGGGTCAAGACTAGTAACTACCATGCATATATCTCTTTATGTATCTTATCATGGAACTTACGAACTCTCTTGCTTTTGTATACGATATTTAATCGCGTTAACGTGTTTGAGTGTGGCTAACAGCTGTCGGTTTTGTTTACTTTCCTTCACAGGCTCCTAGTTATATTAGCAATCTTCAATTATTATGTATGTATTTCTCTTTTAAGCGTAGAAATGTCTCACCACCTTTGATTTACGACTATAGCATAAAACTTTGTGTAGTAGGGTGTTAAAGTTCATGTATTCAAAAACAACTTAATCATTAAGGTGGCATGATGAACATCATTCAAAAGATGAAAAATTAAGACACCCAATTAATGGCCAATCATGGAAAGACTTTGATAGGCTTAATCCTGATTTTCTAAAGAATCTCATAACATAAGACTAGGGCTAGTTAGTGATGGATTTAATACATTTAGAACTATAAGCATCTCCTATAGTACATAGTCGGTATTTTTGGTGGCATACAGTTTTCCTCCATGGTGTTGCATGAAACTAGAGTATGTTATAATGTCCTTGCTCATCCAGATCATGTTCGCTTAGAAAAAGCATTGATGCGTATCTTCAGCCATTAGTTGAAGAATTGAAGGTTTTATGGGACATTAGAGAGGAAACATGTGATGCTTTAGAGAATAAGTGCAAGATTGGTACAAGTTTTGTGTATCTTCAGCCATTAGTTGTAGAATTAAAGGTATTATGGAACGTTAGAGAGGAAACATATGATGCTTTAGAGAATAAGTGCAAGATTGGTACAATTTGTTAAAATTGTTGTGTGTTTTAGAAATAAAATTATTTTAACTCTCTTTTGCTAAATGCTATTTAAACTGAATTTACAGACTGCTTCTAAGAAAAATAATGAACCACCTACTCAAGTAAATATATTTGTTGAAACTCGCCAAAGCACATAGAACAAACCATTGGATGAAGATACTTTGGATGTAATTGTAAGTATTGAGAGTTAATTTAGTCAAAATAGGTTATGGATGTCTTGGTTGTCTTGGCCATTTATTAATCGATTATTGTTACTTTCACGCTTGTAGCTGTGTTAACATCTCTTTGATGTTGTTCTTAATTTGTAGTATTATTTTGATGTTGTCAAATGATATATGTGTTTTTAGTCTAATTTTGTAGCTACTCTTTTTTTTTCAAAGTATTCTTATTTTTTGTCAAATTAACATAGGCACATCTGCAAGTTGAGAATGAAATGTCTAAAGAATCAGCAATTAGAGTTTTCTAATCTATATTTGAAAAAGAGATGACAGGACGAGTGTGATGTCACGAAAGAGTTACCACCCCAACTTTGTTAAAGAAAAATGAAAAAATTGCTAGCTTAAGCAGCAATATGCAAATGAGAAAGTAATCTTAGAAGGTAAGGTTGATGTGATGCAATAAGAAGTAGATGAACTAAAATCTCTTGTTAAGATGTTATTGCAACAAAAAAACTTAGGAATGGACCTTGAGATATTAGCTGCTCAACTAGGAAGCACTTTAGGTAATCCAAACAATGATGCTAACGAGGAGGTATCATTTGTTTATTAAAGTTTCTATAGATGATCATATCTTAAATAACAACTGATTTATGTTGATCTTGATTCTATATATTTACAAAGGCAAAATATTATTTTGGTCTCTAACATTTGTACCGAATCCTAATTTGGTTCCTAACGTTTCAAATGTCCTATTTCAGTACCAAAAACTTTCAAATGTCCTATTTCAATTCCCAAAAAAATTTTAAGCGGGTTCAATGTTGTTCCTCCATTAAAGAGCCAATAACATTCGATTTCAGTATGTAAGTAAAATCGATCCACTAATATAAATTTTTTCCTTTGATTTTTGAAGCGTTGATGATTGATTATTAGGATTTGGAGTTTTGTACAAAAAGAAAATTGAGTAGAAGAAGTGTTATAAGAAGGTTTTTGTTATATTTTTCTAATACATGGAAAAAGATATGACTTAACTAGTAACGTTATTAATGTTCATGTCACTCACTCCGATAACTATTAGTGTCAAATTTATTGATAGGACAACACTGGACCTGTTTGAAATTTTTTTGGATAGAAATAGAATGTTTGAATATATATGTTTGCTCTCTCTCTCTCTCTCTCTCTCTCCCTCCCTCCCTCCCTCCCTCCCTCCCTCTCTCCCTCTCTCCATTATTAGCATTAGAAAAGTGTTGTTTTATATTTGATTTACTATTTGTTGTTTTCTTCATAGAAAAATCATTTTGAAGGGAAAAACAAACTTAATTAATGTCACAAAATTTGAAGATTAAATGTTAGAAAGTAAAAGTCATGAAGTTGTGGACATGATGATAAACCTACTTGCTACGTAATTACTTCAACTCTCATTTGTTATTGAATATTTTGCAAAGATGATATACTGGTTGTTATTACTTAGATTAATTTTATGATATTTTGAACAATGATAATATAATTAGAAGTGGCTATGATTTAGACTAGTATTATGGTATTTTGTAATGGTGATATAATGTGTGGATCTTGTAGAATATTTTATAAACCAATTTTGATGATAAATATTTTATTAGTTTTCATTAGTAATTTGATTCAAATAGTTAAATTTATTTATTAACACTAAATTAAAAAAAATTGAAATACTAATTTCAAGGCAAAATGAGAAAACCATTGGAAATAAAGAAACATATAACTACAAAAACTGTTGTCAAAAGTCGCAAAAAATATTAGTGTTAAAATCGTTGTAAAAAACAGCTATAAAATAGTAATGCTATTAAAACTCTTGTAAAAAAAATACAAAAGGCAATGGTTTATAAACCGTTCTTAAAGTTATTAACAAAAAAAAAACGGTATTCAAATCATTATCCAAATTAGTAACAAAATTGCAACAGTATAAAACTATTTTCTATTCAAGTGCAGTTCTAAACCGTTGGATAATGACAGACAACAGTACAAATCGTTCTGTAAAAATTATTATAAAAGTCAATGTATATTAAGATAATAAGGGCAACAGTTTTTTTTAGAGTAAAGTATCGTTTTTGTCCCCAACGTTTGGGGTAAGTCCTATTTGTGTCCCTAACGTTTAAATCGTCCTATTTGTATCCCTAACATTTATAAAAGTGATTCAATGTTATCCTACTATCAATTATACTAACAAATCAGGTTATATTTTCAATTATTCTCACTTAAATGTATTCATTCTCAATTAGGTCTCACTTGGATGTGTTCGATTTTAATATTATACCCACTATTTGTGTTTAGATTCAATTATGTCCCTAGAAAGGTAAATTATGTAAATATTGTAGGAATTAGTTTCAACTTTTGATGAGCTATTTTTCGGAGTGGATTATTGATTCTATCCCAGACATTTGTATTCTAACTTCAAGAAGAGATTTTTAAAATTCAAACTAAAGCGTTCATGATGTGTAATTGACGGCAGGATAATATTGAATCACTTTTACAAACGTTAAGGATACAAATAGGACGATTTAAACGTTAGGGACACAAATAGGATTTATCCCAAACGTTGGGGATAAAAACGACACTTTACTCTTTTTTTTATTATCGTTGTTTTAGACGAAAAACCATTGCCTATTAATATTGATAATGGTTGTATATATAGAACAATTCAAAAACCGTTGTCTAAAATTTCAAGAACAATTTTTTAATTTATAACAATAATTTTAGACCGTTATAAAAACTATTTTTTATTGTAGTGAGTTGGTTATTAATGATAATATTCTAAAAAAATAATTAAAACTATTTTATATAACAACATTTAATAATTTTTTATACATAATATTTATAATTATATATTTTTTAAATTTAAAATTATATAATTATTTTAATAATAATTAATAAATATTAAATAAAATAATTTTATAAACTATTTAAATTAATTTTTTTATTATTTTTCAAATATTATTGACTAAGAACCTGAAAGTCACTACGATTTTATTGAGGGATAAAATTACGTTACATTCAATTAATCGGATTGCCCCCACTGCCCCACATGCACAAAGACAATGAACATTTTAATTTTTCAATTTTCAAGGCATCCCATCAGATTCAAAATAATTATATTGTTCCTCACCTTTAATTTGTTTGAACCAAGTCAAAAGAAAATACTAAAAAGTTATTAGAATTTATTAATTTTAGTTATTAATTAATTATAAATATTTAAAAATATAAATTATATTATATTATTAATTTATTAGACTAAAAAAATTAAAATAATAATTAAAAATAAAAATAGTTAAAAATAATAAATTTTATTAATTTTCTAAAATTTTTTCCAAGCATAAATAACTAAGATGCAAGTTTTAGTTCGTCTTAATTCGATACTATTTTTTCTTTAGATAGTTTTCAACAACTGTACTCGACCTACAAAAAAAGAGGGTAAAGACGACAAAATAATTCTGGATGATAATTAGTTATCCCTTTAATAATATTGCCATCAAAGACAACTAAATATTTATGAGAGCTGCTATTTAATTTAATAACAAAGACAACAAATTAATCAAGAAACAACATCCTTATTACATATATTAGATATAACACCATTCCCCTACTTCTATTATAATTCTCCTTTTTCACTATGGTTTCGGTTGTTAGCTCATCAACTGAATCCATTTGCTCTACTTAGGTATTGAGATAGATAGGAATTTGCAAACAACTTTTTTTCAATTAATTATTATTATTATGGGATCTTATCACTTTAATTTGTTACGAAGAAATCAAAGCTTTGCAAGAATGGGTATAGTGAGAATGTCAAATGAAAACGATATATCAAAAGTAACATCCTAATTACTTGCTTTGCCAAAGAAAATGCAATCAAAGTGCTTTGACAGCTTTCCTTTTACCAACTGCAGTTTTACTTTATTTGATTATTTCCTTTTTCGATTTAATTTATAATTTTTTTTATTTTTGTCGCACATACTATTAGAATTTTTGGAGTGGATTACTAATTTGGTCTCTATCTATTTTTCAAAATGATAATACAATCTCTCAAGATAAAAATAATACACTTTGATCCTTGTTCCTATGACATAACACAATTTCGGAGTGTTTTTCTGTTAACTCTCAACTGAAAATGCTGACATGCCAGGTTCAGAAATAGATAGAGACTTAATTGTTGCTAAATTCAAATTAGTTAGGAGTTTATTTGTCTTTAATATTTAAAAAATATTTTTTAATTATTTTTTTATTCATTATATTAATATTTTTTTAATAAATTATTGAATATATGGTATAATAAGGACAAACTAATTACTAAATTATTCAAATTTAAAAATATCATTTATTATGAAACTAAATAAATAATTTTTAAATATATAAATAATAAATATTAAAATATGGTTAATAAATTAATAATAATAATCATATAATATATTATTAGTATTATGATCTAGATAATTTTCACAATAAAATAAAAACTAGTAATAATAAACATATTATTTGATATATAGTAAAAAAATTTTGAGTAATAACAAATTTAATTTTTTCTCTCTTTAAACTAAATTAATAATTCTATTTGATATCTTTGCACTAAAATACACTATGAATAGGCTACTAATACTAAATGAAATAAAACATAATATATATATATATATATATTATGAAAACCATTTTTAAACTCAACAAACTCAAAGTATCAATAATATTATTAATCTATTAATAATATATATTCTCATAAGGTTACAGATCGATGAAAATTTATCAATATAAGAATACTATGGATTAACTAAAATTTTATGTATACTAAAATTCAATTAAAATTACATATATATTACTCAAAATATTATTAATAAATTAATAATATTATTTATACTTTGAGTTTGTTGAATTTATAAATGGTCTCCATATATATATATATATATATATATATATATATATATATATATATATATATATATATATATATATATATATATTTATACTTTGAGTTTGTTGAGTTTATAAATGGTCTCCATATATATATATATATATATGTTTTTATTAACATTAGATTAACTCTGATCCACATGAAACTGGTATCTTTTTCTTTTCTCTTTTAATGTCTCTATCAATATCTTAAAGCTAATTCCCATATCTGAAAATATAGGTTGTTTCTTCTTATCATGTATAAGGCAGTAACAGTAAGACCCATCTGTTGGACAGCAAGACTAACTTGGTTATGTTCTTGTACATGGTAGGAACAAAACACTAAAAATCTCTGGTGACTATGAATTTTGGAAATTAAGAGTTCTTCAAAAATAAAGAAGAGTTAAAAATCCAGTTTTAGTGGATGAGTGCTAGTTTAATGTTAATAGGCATATTCCTACCAAACCAAAGGAGGACAATGATATCAGTAAGTTTATGAAAATGTCTTTTCTCTGCTCCTCCTCCCGTCGTTTTTCGCACAGACCCTCATCCTCACACACTAAAACAAACATCCTCTCTAAGAAAGTAACTCAACCTGAGGAACTCTCTCCAAAACATAATAACTTCGAAAAAGAAGTTTGCTTCGAAGATATTAATCAAGCCATAGATAACTAGAAAATACCAAATATTCCCTAAGATGAATTATACGTTCTAGAAGAAACCAAACGTGTCGGTAAATTTGATTACATCATTAAAATAGCAGAAAACAATATCCCTCTAGGACCCCAGTCCAAGATGAATTCCACCTTTTAAACAAACAATCTATCCAAGAACATATTCGCAAATATAAATATCTTCATATAGGCTGTGTTAAAGTTGCAGTCATACCACTCGTTAGAGAAGGTTTAAATGCTTCCATTCTCATGTGTCTAAGAGATGTTAGGCATAATAATTTTCATGATTCTCTCATAGGAACTGTTGAAACAAGTTTAGGGCATGGACAGGTCTATTTCAATTGTTTACCCAACAAAACTGTGAGTTTGTTAGATAGAAATATCTTAGACTCACTATTTCTCAACATCTGACTTCATAGCCTTGACATGAAGGAAGGATCCATTCCTACAGCCTTAATCTATAGGATTCAATACAAAGTGATGAATACTTATAACTCCAGAGTCCTCTTAAAAACAACCAACCGTAAAACAATCCTGTTTGTCATAGATATGAAAAAGGCAAATGTTACTATACCTCGCCTCATCAAATGGGATGAAATTGATCTCCTTGAATCTTGGGCTATAGAAGAGCTATACCTACCTTGCTTAGACAGACCTCCCAATTACAAGAAATTAAACAAGATGAAACTGGAGGTAGAAATCTTCTTCAGCAGAAGAAATTGTTTTTTCTCGAGATCTGAAGCCGCATCTACCTACAGATCTAACTTCGCCTCAGCAAGGAGATCTTTCTCTATAAGGTCTCATTCTTCTTTTCCTAATCCATACATTAGGATAATCAACCCTGAAATCAACCTTACAGGATTACAAACAAATTGTAGTATTCCAAGACCCATTTACTAAAAGGAAGAGGATACAGATGACCAGTCTATTCAATCCCCAACATATTCTTCTTTAAATGATGATGTCCATGTCAATTGAAGAATTTGTTATAGATAGAAAAGCCTTGCGAAGGAGCGTCAACTCTAAAGAATGGAAACTTCGGAGAAGATGGTACGTACAAACCTTTGAGGCACCTCAAATTTCACAGTTTAGGGAAGAATATTATCATTTCCTCAATCAAGTCAAGATGCATATTCCATTTTTTGAATGGTTCCATGCTTATAGCATAAAAAACAACATAGATTATCCTTTTAAAGCAGACATTAGTACATCTCATTCTTAAAATGTCATATCAACCTGGAAAATCTAGGATGGGGAGTTGGTTAAATCTGTAACACCCTAACTTTTAGCACCTCATGATCGTACTAAAAACTCAGGCGTCATTTAACTCTAAACCTTTATATTTTATATTATCTTTATTTAATATTGAACCTTCGCGAGTATGAACCGAAATTTTAAACAAGAAATCGAAATGAGACTTTATTTTAAATCACTTAACCATAGAAGTATAAATATTCACATAGCTTTATATACATAGACATATTCAAAGATTGTCAAATACAAGTCTTGCTCCTCTAAAAATCAAAACAACCAACGACGAGGGGAAAATAAAATATATGACTAAACCAAATACAGAAAGTAGGAATACATGTATATGTTAAGCTTCGTAGTTCGGTCGCAGTCTCACGCCAAGGATTCCTGAACCTGTCACTAAACAAAAGAAATCTGTAGGGGGTGAGAACTTCGTCCTCGGAGGTTCTCAGTAGGGACAGAGAATGCCGTGAGAGTAAAGAATTAAGTTGCAAATAATCGCTTTTTAACTTTAAATAATTACCTTTAGAACTCTTTAAAACTCACTTTAAAGACTTTGATTAGTTCTCAGTAAGTTAAATCATTTAAGAAGATCCCAGTCAGCAGTAGCAATCGAAACTCGCAACAAGCATGCTAACTAAAGCACATAAAGAGAAACAAACACAACACATACACAATCACAAAAAAGTACAACAAGCAAACACAACAAAAAACAAATGCGCAAACAATATGATGCATGTCTATCCCTAGCGCATGTAATGAGCTCATTTGTCGGTTTCGACCCGCACCCGACGCAATCTGACTCGCAAGTCAGATAAGGCATTCCAGCGGCATAACCTCTACAAGTTTCTATTTCTTGCAGGTGTTGATTCTCATGCTGAAGTATGCCAAACATGACTTCTGCAAGTACTTCCAGGCACTGATTCTCCAGCTGAAGCATGTGCCCCTTTCTCTTGGAAGCCATTCCATACACACGGGCGTCTCTGCATAATCATTCACATATAAAGCCAACGGCTTAACATTTTTCCATTGGCATCATTACCATTTATTTTCCATCACCCTCTCGTGATCTTTTAATCATTTCATAATCACACATGCGGTGTTCTTTTTTCCCTTTCTTTCTTTTTCTTAACAAACCGAATTCATATCATAACTTAAAACAAAATCTCTTCTCAAAAGATTGAATTTAAAAGATTATACTTTTCTTAATAAATCGGATTGAAAATAAGACCCTTTCCGTAATAATTCAAAATCAAACAATATTCATAAATCAGATTGGCTTTTAAATAATGCCTTAAACAAAGTCTTGGAGTTTTATAAAAATTTCGGCAGTATTTTCTCTAAAATTTGGACTATGCCACCCTTCCAGGTCCCTGCCCAACCATTTTCAATTTTCAAAAATCATTAATAAATCCAACAAACCATATCCATTATCAAAATATTTGTAAATCTGAAAGCTAACCAGGTTCAATATCAAAATCATATTTAACTCTTAATTCGTTACCAATAAATTAAACTAACATTTTCTCAAAATAAGCTTATAAGTCGGATTTTCAATTCAAAATCACTTTTTCGTATGTTTTACAAAAACTCAGACAGAACCTCCCTTTTAACATTCAACTTCACCACCCTTACGGGCTCCTTCATTTTCTCAACAATCCACTAGTCTGATTCCACAATCATCAATACAACATGATTCTCAATAATCAACCCACTTTAACTCAGTTTAATAACCAACAATTCACTTCCACATTCAATACAACAATATCCAAATTGAATTAGCATATTCAACAAACAACAATTCCCAAACTATTGCAACAGTGCTCACTCATATTAAATAAATCTCAATCAACAACCAAACCAAGGAAGTAACATGACTAGAAATTCAGCAACAATCTAAACTTTAATCCATATTTCAATTTAACAAACAACACCAATTAAACATCATTAACAATCACAATTCAACCAATCCTTATCAAATAGTAATACCACACACACTTATAAATTACTTGCAATTATTCAATAAGCCTTTTGGGCATTCTTAAATTAAAACTTTAAATTTTAAAACGAACCCCCTACCTTAACTCATCAAAATTCACAAAACCCAAATGCATTAAAATCCCTTTTTTTCCTTGCGTCCTACAACATCCACAGCGTCGGACCATTTTCGAAGCAACAACAGCGACTTCAAACACAACATGCAAGCACCGATACCTAATCCTATGACAAATATCGTCGCAAAACCTTAGCCACATATAACAGAGAAACTGATATATCTAGGGTTCTGAAAAGAAATTACTTACTGGACTCAGAAAGTGATAGAGAAATAGAATGGCAGCGGCTCCGATGACAACTCCATCAGCAACCTTTTCAACCACCGCGATCCAAACAATGGCGGCGGCAGCTTAAGGGAGCACCCACGCGGCCCATGACAGCGGCGATAGGGGATGGCAGCTCTGGGAATATTTTGCGGTGCACCACAGCTCGACAGTGGTGCAGATATGGCGAGGATGAGCTCCACTTCCTCCTCGCATGCAATAGCGCCGATGGAAGACGCGGTTGTAGCGATGGCAACATGCAAACAACGACGGTAGTTCTCTAGCACCCTTCAACTCACGCATCTCCTCTCTCCCGCGATGGCAAGGTGACCCGACGGCGACAAAGGCCAGCGCGACGAGGCTGGCAGTGATAGTGGCACTCATCACTCGTGCAAGCTGCCCCTTCTTCGTGACAGTCTCTTCTCAGTCCTCCATCATCAGCGACGATGACGGCGCGGCAAGCGGCAAGCGGCAGTGAGTCCTGCCGGCGCAATCTCTCCCTTCTCCTCTCTTCTCTGGTTCGCACCCTCTCCTCTCTTTTCTTTCTCTTTTGATTTCTGCTGCTGCTGGGTTTGATAAGGAAGGGAACATTGGTGGTTAGGTTAGAAGGGATTAGGGTTTCAATTTGGGGATTAGGGTTTTGTGTATGAAATTTGGGTAGTTTAGTAATTTTAATAAAATTAGGGTAATAGAGTAATTGAAAACTAATTTTAATCTAATGCTAATATTTATGAAAATACTTATTTAATTATCAACTTAATTTATTTTCAAATAAATACTATAATTTAATAATTAGAGTTAATCAAATTAATTTCTTTTAAAATCATAAAATAGAGTTCAAAATCTAATTATTCAAATTAAATCATATATCTAAAACACTCATTATTTTTCAGTTATTCAAGCTTTCAAATCAATAATAAGAAACTATCCAATTAATATAAAATTTTCTGAAATTAATATATTGAATAAATAAAATAAATCATAATTAATTTATTATTCAATTTCTAAAAATATGGGATCTTACAAAATCTGAATTTTTTCCAACAGAAAATTTCATCCTTACAAATAATCTAGACTCTAAATAAAGCCCTGTCATGGCTTCGCCCTTCAAAACAAAAAATCTCAATGAACCCATTGGGCCTAAAGATATCAAGAATGTCATGGAACTGACCAATTATACCAATAAATATCTCTAAACTCTAGGTCAAAAGCTTAGCTCTACAAATTTCAGTACTCATGAATCTCCTAAATCTCTTGAAAAACCTCTGTTTAAACCTTTTAAGATTAGCCAAAAAAATTAGACAAAACCTCAAATCTGCTATTTTAAAACAAGAATAAGGAACTTCTGAACTTATACACAAAATAGATCATCTTCTCAGCCAAATGACCATCCCTGACACTCCTCAAACCACAGAATCATCAACAAGAGTTACTAGACAGTCAGCTAAAACATCCATCAACGTTATCCATGAAGAGTCGCAAGACTCTGAAGATGGCTCAGATTCTCCTAGAATCAACCCTATCATGACCAACTCCATTATAAAATGGAAAGGTCTTACTAAACCTCATCCACACTATCATCTCCAAACTACTGCTCCTAACCTAGCTCTGGAAGATAGAGAGTTAGACTTCAATATCTTTAATGCAAACAATGGACTTGTTTGGGTGAACTTCTAAAAAAATATCTTTTTTCGAGCTATATTTTTTTAAAAGATCTTATGGAAAAGTAAAAGTAATTTTATGTTTGGATATCTCATACAAAAAGATCTTTTTATCTATCAATTATGTTTAGGTATAACGATATAAAAGTACTTATTTATTTATTTATTACATGAAAAATATCTTTTTTTTAAGAAAAAAAGATATTTTAAAAAAAGATGTAAATTACAGCTTCTCAAAAAAGATGTTTTTTTTATTTTTCTGGTACTTTTACTTTTACTACTAGAAATTTGTCAAACACGCTAAAAAATAAAAAAAAAAAGATATTTTTTCATTAAAAAAAGATCTTTTTTATCAAAATAATGGCGTCCAAACAAGCACAATATCTATGAATGAAACATAGATGAAAAAACGGAATACAACATTATGCATATATTATAACATATGACAATGGTTTGTGCGGCCTACCAAATTGCCAATGAAAGTTCCGAAGAAGCAATAGCAAATGTTATTGTTTCAGGATTTTCAGGACAACCTAAAGGTTGGTGGGATAATTATCTCACTAATGACCAAAAAGATGCTATCCTTTCAGCCGTTAAAATCAATGATAATGGTGAACCTATTCTTAATGAGAATGAAAAAACCATCCCAGATGCTGTTAGTACCTTGATCTTTACTATAGCAAACCATTTCATAGGAGACCCATCCTTGTGGAACGATTGGTCTGCTGAGCTTCTATCCAATCTTAAGTGCAAATCATTGTTCAACTTCAAATGGTATAAAGATATCTTCTTAATCAGAGTCTTCACCAGAGAAGATATCCAACAATCGTTTTGGAAAGAAAAGTTCTTAGCCGGACTCCCAAAACCCCTGTGAGATAAAGTAAGGGATAAAATCAGAAGCCTAACTCCAGATGGAATTATTCCATATAATTCTTTAAGTTACTATCAATTAATTTCGTATATTCAAAAGATGGCCTTAAAATTTTGTCAAGATGATAAGATTCAAAGGCAACTACCCCCCCCCCCCCGAAAAGGCCCAAAACAAGAAAGACCTAGGTTCCTTTTACGAACAGTTTGGGCTACCCTCATGTAGTAAGAGAAAAATAAAATAGCCTTACCACAAAAATCGGTGGCCCGATCAAAACCCACGACAATGGAAACCTAAGAAACATTACAAGCCCCCTCTTAGACAAAAGAAAGACAAAAAGAAAGAACCTCGCAAAAACCAGATTATCTGTTTTAATTGCAAAAAACCAGATCATATCAATAAGTACTTTAGACTCAAGAGAAAGATCATCAATCTCAACCTTGATCCTCAGATTGAGGAGGAAATTAATAACCTCCTCATTGAAAGCTCCGAAGAGGAATCAGGACATGAATTTTTTGAGGATTTAAACAATATTTAGCATGATGATGATATATCATCATTATTTGATGAGTATTTTGGGGTCAATATCATCACAAAAGAACAAGATCTTCTTTTTTATGCCATAAACGCTATCTCCAACCCTGAAGAGAGAAAATACTTTCTCCAAAAGCTCAAACAAACTTTAGAAACAAAAAATAAATCAAAAAATTTGGTTATCAAAAACAAGTACGATATTAAACCTATTTTTGAAAAACTCAAAAAAATAGGTTTCTAAGCCTGTAACTATTCAGGATCTTCAGAATGAGATTAATATTCTCAAAAAAAGATCCATCTCATCAAACAATAACAACAACAAAATCAGGATTGTTTATCTCATATTCTGGAGGAAGATTCTGATGACACTGAGGAAGAACCTCAAAATGGTCAACTTCTTCAAAACCAAACTTTTCAAACTATAAATAGTGACCAAATTGTTCAACTCTCAAAGGATGATCAAGAAGATGAGATAACAGAAATTCTGCGGTTAGTTAGTCAATTAACCGTCATGAAATTCTATATCAATATTCAAATTATCATCCATGATTTTGTACTAGAAACAGCAGCTTTGTTTGATACAGGCATAGATTCAAATTGTATTTTAGAAGGTTTAGTCCCAACAAAATATTTTGAAAAAATTTCAGAGCGCCTTAGTACACCTAACGGCGACCGTTTACAAATCAAGTATAAACTTTCTGATGCTATCATTAAGAACAGTTTTCTCCGGATAAAAACCCATTTCCTCCTTGTAAAAGATTTAAAAAATCAGGTCATTCTGGGATCACCCTTTATTAGAACCCTTTTTCCATTGATGATGCCATACGACGGTATTACTACCTACTTAGGAGGAACTCCAACAACTTTTCTATTTGTTTCAATACCCATTCACAAGACCCTCAACCTCCTCCAATTCAAAGCTAATAAAATCAACTTCTTAAAGGAAAAAGTCTCTTTTAAGACCCTGAAAACACAGTTACAAAAATCTGAAACTCAACAAAAGATTAAATCCCTTCTTCAACAAATGCAAGAAACAATATGTTCATATTTGCCTCACGCATTCTAGAATAGAAAATAGCATATTGTGGATCTCCCTTATGAAAAGAATTTCAAAGAAAGCCAGATTCAAACAAAAGCTAGACCCATACAAATGAATGAACAACTCCTCCAATACTGTCAAAAAAAAAAATTACAGACCTCTTGCACAAAAATCTTATCAGGCCTAGCAAAAGTCCATTGTCTTGTTCCGCTTTCTATGTCAACAAACAAGCCGAATTAGAGAGAGGCACCCCGAGACTAGTTATCAACTATAAGCCTCTAAACAAAGCTCTCCAGTGGATTAGGTATCATATCCCAAACAAAAAAGATTTGTTAAACAGGCTAAACTCAGCAAGCATTTTCTCAAAATTTGACATGAAATTTGGGTATTGGCAAATCCAGATTAATGAGGCTGACAGGTACAAAATGACATTCACAGTGCCTTTTAGACAATATGAATGGAATGTGATGCCTTTTGGTATGAAAAATGTCCCGTCTGAATTCCAGAAAATTATTAATGATATTTTCAATCTTTTTTCCGACTTTGCCATCGTCTACATAGACGACGTGCTTATATTCTCACAATCTTTGCATGATCATTTTAAATATGTGAAAATTTTTATGCACACTATCAAGCATAATGGTCTAGCAGTTTTTAAATCAAAGATTAGTTTATTCCAAAATAAAATCCGTTTTCTTGGTCACATGATTCACCAAGGAATGATTACACCTATAGATAGGGCTATCCAATTTGCAGATAAATTTTCTTATCATATTTTAGAAAAATATCAGCTTCTAAGGTTTCTTGGCTACATAAATTATGTAGCATATTTTATTCCAAATTTGAGCACTCTTATCAAACCTCTTCATGACCGTCTAGGGAAAAAAATCCCTCCTTGGATAGATAACCATACAAAAATTATCAAACAACTCAAACTTTTATATACAAACTTCCTGTTCTCCAAGCTTTTAAAATTGTTGAAACTGATGCTTCAGATCTAGGTTATGGTGGCATCCTAAAACAAAAGCTAAATAATAAAGAATACATCATTGCATTTATATATAAGCATTGCGATACTTCCCAACAAAATTATTCGACTATAAAGAAAGAAGTTTTAGCAATTGTTTTATGCATTTCCGAATTCCAATTTGACTTATGAAACCAAAAAATTTTTGTCAAGGTAGATTGTAAGTCTGCCAAAGATATTTTACAAAAAGATGTAAAGAATTTTGCATCCAAAAACATTTTTGCTCGATGGCAAGAAATTTTAAGCATTTTTTATTTCGAAATTGAATACATTTCAGGAATCTCAAACTCTCTCCCTGATTATCTTACACATGAATATTTGCAGGGATCATATTCAAATGCCTAAAAAGGCCTTTTTAGCCTCTTCAAAAGGTAGAGACATTCGCCTAACCCTACCAGGGTCAATTAAAAGATCAGGATCAAGCACCCCAACTGGGTCATTGGTGCACAAATTGTAAATCACACTTTTCACAACTTGTACCACTAACCAGCAAGTGCACTGGGTCGTCCAAGTAATACCTTACGTGAGTAAGGGTCGAATCCCATGGAGATTGTTGGCTTGAAGCAATCTATGGTTATCTTGTAATTCTTAGTCAGGATATCAACTATAATTATCAGTTTGGATTGCAAAAAATAAAAGAGCATGAATTAAATACTTGTTATGCAGTAATGGAGAATATGTTGGAGTTTTGGAGATGCTTTGTCTTCTGAATCTCTGCTTTCCCCCTATCTTCTTCTTCCCGCACGCAAGGTTCCTCCTATGGCAAGCTGTGTGTTGGTGGATCACCGTTGTCAATGGCTACCATCCGTCCTCTCAGTGAAAATGGTCCAGGTGCGCTGTCACCGCACGGCTAATCATCTGTCGGTTCTCACTCATGCTGGAATAGGATCCATTGATCCTTTTGTCTGTCACTACGCCCAACCCTTGTGAGTTTGAAGCTCGTCACAGTCATTCAATCCCTGAATCCTACTCGAAATACCACAGACAAGGTTTAGACTTTCTGGATTCTCAAGAATGTTGCCAATGGATTCTAGCTTATACCACGAAGATTCTGATTAAGGAATCCAAGAGATACTCATTCAATCGAAGGTAGAACGGAGGTGGTTGTCAATCACGCGTTCATAGGTTGAGAATGGTGATGAATGTCACGGATCATCACATCCATCATATTGAAGTGCGAATGAACATCTTAGATAGAAACAAGCATGTTTGAATAGAAAACAGAAATAATTGCATTAATTCATCGAGACACAGCAGAGCTCCTCACCCCCAACAATGGAGTTTAGAGGCTCATGCCATCAAAGGGTACAAAGTTCAGATCTAAAATGTCATGAGGTACAAAATAAATCTCTAAAAGTTGTTTAAATACTAAACAAGTAACCTAGGTTTACAGAAAATGAGTAAACTAAGATAGATAGTGCAGAAATCCACTTTTGGGGCCCACTTGGTGTGTGCTGGGGCTGAGACTTGAACTTTACACGTGCCTAGGCTGTTTCTAGAGTTAAACGCCAGGTTGTAACCTGTTTCTAGCGTTTAACTCCAACTTGTAACTTGTTTCTGGCGTTTAACGCCAGAATGCAACATGAAACTGGCGTTGAACGCCAGTTTATGTCATCTTTCCTTGAACAAAGTATGAACTATTATATATTTCTGGAAAGCCCTGGATGTCTACTTTCCAACGCAATTGAGAGCACGCCAATTGGACTCCTGTAGCTCCAAAAAATCCATTCCGAGTGAAGGGAGGTCAGAATCTAACAACATCAGCAGTTCTTTTTCAGCCTGAATCAGATTTTTGCTCAGCTCCCTCAATTTTAGCCAGAAAATACCTGAAATTACAAAAAAATACACAAACTCATAGTAAAGTCTAGAAATATAAATTTTTCCTAGAAACTAATAAAAATATACTAAAAACTAACTAAAACATACTAAAAACTACATGAAATTGACCCCAAAAAGCGTATAAAATATCCGCTCATCACAACACCAAACTTAAACTGTTGCTTGTCCCCAAGCAACTAAAAACAAAGTAGGATAAAAAGAAGAGAATATATAATGAATTCCAAAAACATCTATGAAGATCAGTCTTAATTAGATGAGCGGGGCTATTAGCTTTTTGCTTCTGAACGGTTTTGGCATCTCAATTTATCCTTTGAAGTTCAGAATTATTGGCATCTATAGAAACTCAGAATTCAGATAGTGTTATTGATTCTCCTAGTTTAGTATGTTGATTCTTGAACACAGCTACTTTATGAGTCTTGGCCGTAGCTCTAAGCACTCTGTTTTCCAGTATTACCACCGGATACATACATGCCACATACACATAATTGGGTGAACCTTTTCAGATTGTGACTCAGCTTTGCTAAAGTCCCCAATTAGAGGTGTCCAAGGTTCTTAAGCACACTCTGTTTTTGCTTTGGTCCTTGACTTTAACCGCTCAAGTTTTCACTTGACACCTTCACACCACAAGCACATGGTTAGGGACAGCTTGGTTTAGCCGCTTAGGCCAGGATTTTATTCCTTTAGGCCCTCCTATCCACTGATGCTCAAAGCCTTGGATCCTTTTTATTACCCTTGCCTATTGATTTTAAGGGCTATTGGCTTTTTACTCTTGCCTTTTGGTTTAAAGAGCTTTTGGCTTTTTCTGCTTGCTTTTTCTTTTTCTTGCTCTCTTTTTTTTTCACTTTTTTTTTCTGCAAGCTTTGTTCTTCACTGCTTTTTCTTGCTTCAAGAATCATTTTTATGATTTTTCAAATTATCAAATAACATTTCTCCTTTTTCATCATTCTTTCAAGAGCCAACAATTTTAACATTCATAAACAACAAATTCAAAAGACATATGCACTGTTCAAGCATTCATTCAGAAAACAAAAAGTATTACCACCACATCAATATAATTAAACTATTTTAAAATTCAAAATTCATGTACTTCTTTTTCTTTTTCAAAAAATATTTTTCATTTAAGAAAGGTGATGGATTCATAGGACATTCATATCTTTAAGACATAGACACTTAGATACTAGTGATCATGTAATAAGACCCAAATATAAATAAACATAAAGCATAGTAAACAAAAAACAGAGAAATAAGAACAAGGAGATTAAGGAACGGGTCCACCTTAGTGAGGGTGGCATCTTCCTCTTCTTGAAGAACCAATGGTGCTCTTGAGCTCCTCTATGTCTCTTCCTTGTCTTTGTTGCTCCTTTCTCATAGCTCTTTGATCTGCAGTCAAATGCTCTACCACTGAACTATGGACCCTTGAGATGAACCTCTACATCTCTCATGACTCGGGGGTGGAAGCAACTGCCTTCCTTTTCCTCTTTCTAGAGGTTTCTCCGGCCTTAGGTTCCATAAATGGTTATAGAAAAATAAAAAGCAACGCTTTTTTCCACACCAAACATAAAAGGTTTGCTCGTCCTCGAGCAAAAGAAGATAGAAGGGAGTAGAAGGAGAAGTGGAGGAGAAGGAGGTGTGTGAATGGGTGGGTATGGGAGGGGAATGGTTTGAATTAGAATGGTGAGGTAGGTGGGGATCCTGTGGAGTCCACAGATCCTGAGGGGTCAAGGACTTAGCATCCCTGCTCCATTGAGGCATGCAAAACGCCCTTGGTGTGCAATCCTGGCGTTTAACGCCAGACTGCTGCTTGTTTCTGGCGTTAAACGCCAGCTTTTCCCCTTTCTTGGCATTGAACGCCAACTTGGTGCTTGTTTCTGGCGTTTAACGCCAGCTTGATGCTTCTTTATGGCGTTAAACGCCAGTAAGCTCTTCCTCCAGGGTGAGCTGTTTTAATGCTGTTTTTGACTTTGCTTTGATTTTTGTGACTCCACATGATCATCATCCTAAAGAAAACATAAAATAAAAATGGAAAACAGAAAATTAACATAGATAAGAAAAAATTGGGTTGCCTCCCAATAAGCGCTTCTTTATTGTCAATAGCTTGACAGTGAGCTCTCATGGAGCCTCACAGATAATCAGAGCAGGGTTGGGGCCTCTCAACACCAAACTTAGAGTTTGGTTGTGGCCTCCCAACACCAAACTTAGAGTTTGAATGTGGGGGTTTTGTTTGACTCTGTATTGAGAGAAGCTTTTCATGCTTCCTCTCCATGGTTACAGAAGAAGAACCTTGTGTCTTATAGTTTGCAATGTCTGCAAACCACAGAGCTTCCAGAATAGCAAACAATTGCTCATCCGGAAAGGTTTCAGAGATCTCAGTAGGAGGGAGGGATGCTCTTGCTACTGGTTCTATCCGGGACAGGTGATCAGCTACTTGATTCTCTGTCCCTTTTCTGTCTCTTATTTCTATATCAAACTCTTGCAGAAGCAACCTGCTTTGTGAGTAGATATTTAAGAGCAGCATGGTCAATATACACAATCACTTTTGATCCTACTAAGTATGATCTAAACTTGTTAATGGCATAAACCACTGCAAGCAATTCTTTTTCTGTGGTTGTGTAATTTTTCTGGGCATCATTTAAAATGTGGCTAGCATAATAAATGACATGCAGAAGCTTGTTATGCCTCTGTCCCAGTACTGCACCAATGGCATGGTCACTGGCATCACACATTAGTCCAAATGGTAATGTCCAGTCTGGTGCAGAAATAACTGGTGCTGTGACCAGCTTAGCTTTCAGAGTTTCAAACGCCTGCAGACACTCTGTGTCAAACACAAATGGCGTGTCAGCAGCTAGCAGATTGCTCAGAGGTTTTGTAATTTTTGAAAAATCCTTTATAAACCTCCTATAGAATCCTGCATGCCCTAGAAAGCTTCTAATTGCCTTAACATTGGCAGATGGAGGTAATTTTTCAATTACCTCTACCTTAGCTTGATCCACCTCTATTCCCTTGTTCAAAATCTTGTGCCCAAGGACAATCCCTTCAGTCACCATAAAGTGACATTTTTCCCAGTTTAAAACCATGATAGTCTCTTAGCATCTTTTCAGAACCAATGTCAGGTGATCAAGACAGGAGCTGAATGAGTCTCCATATACTGAGAAGTCATCCATGAAGACTTCCAGAAAATTTTCCACCATATCAGAGAAAATAGAGAGCATGCATCTCTGAAAGGTTACAGGTGCATTACACAGCCCAAATGGCATCCTTCTGTAGGCAAATACTCCAGATGGACATGTGAATATTGTTTTCTCTTTATCCTGGGGATCTACTGCAATTTGGTTGTAGCCTGAATAGCCATCCAAAAAGCAGTAATAATCATGACCTGCTAGTCTTTCTAGCATCTGGTCTATGAATGGTAAAGGAAAATGATCCTTTCTGGTGGCTGTATTGAGCCTTCTATAGTCAATACACATGCGCTACCCTGTAACTGTTCTTGTAGGAACCAGTTCATTTTTTCATTATGAACAATTGTCATGCCTCCCTTTTTGGGGACAACTTGGACAGGGCTCACCCAGGGGCTATCAGAAATAGGATAAATAATCCCAACCTCCAGTAACTTGGTGACCTCTTTCTGCACCACTTCCTTCATGGCTAGATTTAGCCGCCTCTGTGGTTGAACCACTGGCTTAGCATCATCCTCCAATAGGATCTTGTGCATGCATCTTGCTGGGCTGATGCCCTTAAGGTCACTTATGGACCACCCAAGAGCTGTCTTGTGTGTCCTTAGCACTTGAAGTAGCGCTTCCTCTTCCAGGGGATTTAAAGCAGAGCTTATGATCACTGGAAAAGTGTCACCTTCTCCCAGAAATGCATATTCCAGGGATGGTGGTAATGGTTTGAGCTCGGATTTATGAGGTTTTTCCTCTTCCTGAGGAAGTTTCAGAGGCTCTTTCAATTCCTCTGAATCCTCCAGATCAGGCTGAACATCTTTAAAAATGTCCTCTAGCTCTAATTCGAGACTCTCAGTCATATTGACCTCTTCCACCAGGGATTCAATAATATCAACGCTCAGGTAGTCGTCTGATGTGTCTGGATGTTGCATAGCTTTGACAACATTCAACTTAAATTCATCCTCATTGACTCTCAGGGTTATCTCCCCTTTTTGGACGTCAATGAGGGTTCATCCAATTGCTAGGAATGGTCTTCCTAGAATGAGAGTTGCACTCTTGTGCTCCTCCATTTCCAGGACTACAAAGTCAGTGGGGAAGGCAAATGGCCCAACCTTGACAATCATGTCCTCAATTATGCCTGATGGGTATTTAATGGAGCCATCAGCAAGTTGAAGACAGATTCGAGTTGGTTTGACCTCTTCAGTCAAGCCAAGCTTTCTGATAGTGGATGCAGAGATTAGGTTGATGCTTGCCTCAAGATCACATAAAGCTGTCTTGGTGCAATTACCCTCTAATATGCATGGTATCATAAAGCTCCCGGGATCTTTAAGCTTTTCTGAGAAGCTTTTCAGAATGACTGCACTGCATTCTTCAGTGAGGAGAACTCTTTCAGTTTCTCTCCAATCCTTCTTATGACTCAAGATATCTTTCATGAACTTGGCATAAGAGGGTATTTGCTCAAGTGCCTCTGCAAACGGAATCTTTATTTCAAGAGTCCTGAGATAGTCTGCAAAGCGGGAAAATTGCTTATCCTGCTCCTCTTGGCGGAGTTTTTGAGGATAAGGCATCTTGGCTTTGTATTCCTCAACCTTGGTTGCTGCAGGTTTATTTCCTACAGAAGTGGTTGGAGAAGCCTTTTTAGAGGGGTTGTTATCAACACTTGTGTGTGTCTGATCCCTCACTGGCGTTTGAATGCCAGGGTTGGAAGCTTGATTGGCGTTGGACGCCAACTTCCTACCTGTTTCTGGCGTTTGAACACCAGAAATGAGCTTCCATCGGGCGTTTGACGCCAGCTCCTTGCCTGTTCCTGGCGTTTGAACGCCAGAACAGCGCGTGGGTTGGGCGTTTAATGCCATCCTTGCATCCTTTTCTGGCGTTTGAACGCCAGAGTTGTTCCTCTCTGGGCCCTTACTGTCCTCAGAGGGATTTTGCATAATATTTTGCTCATCCTCTGTCAGTTGTTCTTTTCTTGGCTTTCTGCTGCTCTGAAGTGAGGTATTTAATGTTTTCCCACTTCTTAATTGAACTGCCTGGCACTCTTCTGTTATCTGCTTTGATAACTGTTGTTTTGTCTGATTCAATTGTGCCTCCATATTTTTATTAGCATTTTTAGTGTCTTGTAGCATCTCCTTGAATTCTGCTAGCTGTTTTGTTAGAAAGCACAATTGTTGATTGAGTTCAGCAACTTGTTCTGGAGGACCAAGTTCAGTAGACACTGCTTTGGCTTCTTCTTTTATGGAGGACCCACTACTTATGTACAGATGCTGATTTCTAGCAACTATATCAATAAGCTCTTGAGCCTCTTCAATAGTTTTTCTCATGTGTATAGATCCACCAGCTGAGTGGTCTAGAGATATCTGAGCTCTTTCTGTAAGCCCATAGTAGAAGATGTCTAATTGCACCCACTCTGAAAATATTTCAGAGGGGCATTTCCTTAGCATCCCTCTGTACCTCTCCCAGGCATTATAAAGGGATTCATCATCCTCTTGTTTAAAGCCTTGGATGTCCAGCCTTAGCTGTGTCATCCTTTTTTGAGGGAAATATTGATTCAGGAATTTGTCTGATAACTGTTTCCATGTTCTTATGCTTGATGTGGGTTGGTTATTTAACCACCTTTTAGCTTGATCTTTTACAGCAAACGGAAATAGTAACAGCCTGTATACATCCTGATCTACCTCCTTGTCACGCACTGTGTCAGCAATTTGCAAGAACTGCACCAGAAACTCAGTAGGTTCTTCCTGTGGAAGACCAGAATACTGGCAATTTTGCTGCACCATGACAATGAGTTGAGGATTTAGCTCAAAACTGCTTGCTTTGATGAGAGGTACACATATGCTACTCCCATATGCAGCAGTAATGGGGTTAGTATATGACCCCAGAGTCCTTCTGGACTGTTCATTTCCACTTAGGTCCATGATGGAGAAAGGGAGATGATGCGGATTGCAAATAAAATATTTTTTTTTGAAAATCGAAATTAAAATAAAATAAAATAAAATAAAATAAATGAAAATTTGACTATATTTTTGAGAATTAGAAGAAAAAGAAATAAAAGAAAATTGAAAACTAAATTAATTAATTAAAAAGATTTGAAAAAGATGTGTGTGAAGATTTTCGAAAAAAAAATGAAGGGAGAGAAATTAGTTAGGAAGTTTTGAAAAAGATATGTCTTAAAATTAAAGATACTTGTAAGAAAATAAAATAAAATAAAAAAAGAAAAGATATGGAAAATATTTGATTTTAAGATTTGAGATTAGAAAAGATAAGATAAGCTAGGTAAGAGAAGATAAGGAATTTAAATTAAAAAGTTTTGAAATTTAAATTTTAAATTTTAAATTTTGAAAATTGAAATTTGAAAATTGAAATTTGAAAGTTGAAATTTGAAAATTGAATTTTGAATTTTCGAAAAAAGTCAACAATATAAGATAAGGATTTGAAAAAGATTTAAATTTTGAAAATATTTGATTTTTAAATTTGAAAATTAGATTTTGAATTTTGAAATTTTTAAAACTAAGATAAGATAAAATAGAAATTTTAAAAAATCTGAATTTATTTGAAAAAATTTCGAAATATTTGCTCAAAAATAGTTAGAGAAGATATTTTTTTTATTTTTGAATTTTATGATGAAAAAGAAATACACACCAAAAGACACACAACTTAAAAATCTTAAGATCAAAACACAAGGAAGACTCAAGAACACTTTGAAGACTCACAAGAACAACAAGAACATGAAGAAAGAACACTAAACTTAAAATTTTTAGAAAACCAAAATAAAATTTTTGAAAACTAAAAAAAGTTAACAGGAGAACACCAAACTTAAAGTTTGGCACAAGATTTATTCAAAGAAAAATTATTTTTGAAAAGATTTTAAAAAGAAAATTCCCAATTACCAAGAACATAAGCATACTGCTCTAGCCAATTGAGCTATAAATTTAAAGTGTTTTAATAAAGATATTTCATGTATAAATTTTTATTTTTAATTAAATTTTTTTTGGATACTAATAATTCGAAAATGCACAAGAAAAATAAGAAAAATCACAAAACAAGAAAAACTAAAGATCAAACAAGGAAAATAAACAAGAACAACTTGAAGACTAAGAAAGAACAATGAACACAAATTCGAAAATTTAAAAGAAAATAAAAACATACAATTGAAACCAAATTTAAAATATGAAACTAAACTCAAACAGAAAAACTCAATTATCAGTTTATAAAATTTTCGAAAAATTTAAAAAGAGAAAATAAGGATTTAAAAAATTTCAACCAAAAACAATAATAGAAGACTCTAAACCAAAAAGAAAAAATTTTTCCTAATTTAAGCAACAAAATAAACCGTCAGTTGTCCAAACTCGAACAATCCCCGGCAACGGCACCAAAAACTTGGTGCACGAATTGTAAATCACACTTTTCACAACTCGTACCACTAACCAGCAAGTGCACTGGATCGTCCAAGTAATACCTTACGTGAGTAAGGGTCGAATCCCACGGAGATTGTTGGCTTGAAGCAATCTATGGTTATCTTGTAATTCTTAGTCAGGATATCAATTATAATTATCAGTTTGGGTTGTGAAAAATAAAAGAGCATGAATTAAATACTTGTTATGCAGTAATAGAAAATATGTTGGAGTTTTGGAGATGCTTTGTCTTCTGAATCTCTGCTTTCCCCCTGTCTTCTTCTTCCCGCACGCAAGATTCCTCCTATGGCAAGCTATGTGTTGGTGGATCACCGTTGTCAATGGCTACCATCCGTCCTCTCAGTGAAAATGGTCCAGGTGCGCTGTCACCGCACGGCTAATCATCTGTCGGTTCTCACTCATGCTGGAATAGGATCCATTGATCCTTTTGCGTTTGTCACTACGCCCAACCCTTGTGAGTTTGAAACTCGTCACAGTCATTCAATCCCTGAATCCTACTCGGAATACCACAGACAAGGTTTAGACTTTCCGGATTCTCAAGAATGCTGCCAATGGATTCTAGCTTATACCACGAAGATTCTAATTAAGGAATCCAAGAAATACTTATTCAATCGAAGGTAGAACGGAGGTGGTTGTCAGTCACGCGTTCATAGGTTGAGAATGGTGATGAATGTCACGGATCATCACATCCATCATATTGAAGTGCGAATGAACATCTTAGATAGAAACAAGCGTGTTTGAAGAGAAAACAGAAATAATTGCATTAATTCATCGAGACACAGCAAAGCTCCTCACCCCCAACAATGGAGTTTAGAGACTCATGCCGTCAAAGGGTACAAAGTTCAGATCTAAAATGTCATGAGGTACAAAATAAATCTCTAAAAGTTGTTTAAATACTAAACTAGTAACCTAGGTTTACAGAAAATGAGTAAACTAAGATAGATAGTGCAGAAATCCACTTCTGGGGCCCACTTGGTGTGTGCTGGGGCTGAGACTTGAGCTTTACACGTGCCTAGGTTGTTTCTAGAGTTAAACGCCAGGTTGTAACCGGTTTCTGGCGTTTAACTCCAACTTGTAACCTGTTTCTGGCATTTAACACCAGAATGCAATATGAAACTGGCGTTCATATCCTTGAACAAAGTATGGACTATTATATATTTCTAGAAAGCTCTGGATGTCCAATTTCCAACGCAATTGAGAGCGCGCCAATTGGACTCCTGTAGCTCCAAAAAATCCATTCCGAGTGCAGGGAGGTCAGAATCCAACAGCATCAGCAGTCCTTTTTCAGGCTGAATCAGATTTTTGTTTAGCTCCCTCAATTTCAGCTAGAAAATACCTGAAATTACAGAAAAATACACAAACTCATAGTAAAGTCTAGAAATATGAATTTTGCCTAGAAACTAATAAAAATATATTAAAAACTAACTAAAACATACTAAAAACTACATGAAATTGACCCCAAAAAGCGTATAAAATATCCGCTCATCAGTCATCTACCCACCAACCTACCTCATCAACCCAACAACCAACTGGGTCATCTACCCAGCAAAAAGATATAGTTGAATCATCAACTCAACAACAAAATACCCAAACAGCCAAAACAGACCAAAGCCGACTATGCCTTTCTAATCCAGACCGTACTAACCTTACAAGATGCGGGGCTAACAAAGCTCCATCATAAATTTTGGGCTTAATATGTGACAGTTCAAATGAGAAAATTGATATTTCAAATTTACTAACCCAAGTAGTAAACCAACAAACAATTTGTCAAGATCTAAAAGGAAAAGCCACTACCAAAACTAAATTACCCAACCAAACCCATCTTCCAAACGTTCAACCTTCAAAAATCCAAACTACATATATTTCAAAAAATAAATTCTCTTCTGTTTTGCTAATTGAACCAGAATTTTGGAAAAAAAATGCCTTATAAGGTAATCCCAAAAGTTTTTCCACCAGGATTTCACTTTAAACCAACAACCCTTAGCAAAATAAGACAATTCTACAAATTTATACTCGTAGATTCTGATTCAGTATCAATAAAATATTACAAAGACCCCAAAAATTCCACAAATACAACCCATTCAATAATCCAAAACTAAAGGTCCTTACCCCAACTAAATTTGGAAAAAACATAAATAGTATTACCAAGTTTTTGCAACCATTTAACCCAATGGGATATTCTTATTGGGATTACATGGATGCATGTATAAGGGTTTTCTGGTTCTAAAACAAACAAAACAGGCACTCTAGGCTCATTTATTTCAAAAGAAATGTTAATTATCACTTTTCAAACTGATTTTCTCAGTGGTGGGACTATTTCGGCCCACTCCCTAAAATTTGATACCCACCTGCCGATGAGGGGCTCAAAATTTTTACAAAAAAAATTTGACCAACAGAAATCTAGTATCCCTGTTGACTTGAAGTTCTTCTCTACATTTGCATTGGCATGGGTATTCTCATGGCAATACAGGTATCGCAAACAAAATCATCCTAAGGCGCCACCAATGCTCCACAGAAATTCATATGTCAAATAGTGGTCCCAATTTGATTCAACCATGGCTCATCCTGACGAAGTAAGGAAATGGTTCAAAGAACATCCTCAATTTCTCAAGACAATAGATCAAGAAACATCCATTTTTTTGAATCAAAAGGCCCAGATTGCAGTAGCTCTTGCAGGGTCCCAATCCAAAGAGTCCTTTACCAAAAAGCTACAGCAAATATTACAGCTATTTCGAGAAGACCAACAAGAAAAACAAGATCCAAATTCGTCAATAGCCTTTTCTAGTGATTATAATAAAAATAAAGATGACTGCTTCGGAATTAATCTACAAGAAGATTAGAGTTACTCACAAAAATATTGTATTTCAATTTGTAAAATTAGTAACCGATATAGTAGCTATAGTATATGTCAACATTACCTAAACTGTAGAAACAGTAAATTTTTAGGTTTATAAAATCATGCTTCAGCAACATTCTGAGGCAGAATTTTAGAAATACAAGGATAGAGAGAGAAATTAGAGAGAGAGACTCTGAGTCCTTTATAAGCCTTTTACTCTTATCTTTTCTTTCTTCAATCATCTTCAATAAAGAATTTCCAATTCTTCATTTTCGTGTTTTCATTAAAGCTAAGTTTTTGCATCTGCATATGTATGCGGACTACCGCAGTATTTAACTTCATATTTAATTTCTGCCGTTACATCTGCATCCATATATTTAATTTCTGCCCTTGCATCTCCCTCCATATAATTTATCACCATTAATTATATCTGCATTCTTTCTCTTTATTTTATTTAGTATTAGTAGCTTACTTATAGTGTATTTCAATGCAAAGATATCAAATTGAATTATTAATTTAGTTTAAAGAGATAAAAAAATTAAATTTGTTATTACTAAAAAAATTACTATATATCAAATAATGTGTTCATTAGTTTATATTTTATTGTAAAAATTATCTAGATCATAATACTAATAGTATATCATAAGTTTATTATTATTAATATATTAATCAAATTTTAATATTTATTATTTTTATATATTTAAGAATTATATTTAAAAATTATTTATTTAGTTTCATAATAAATGATATTTTTAAATTTGAATAATTTATTAATTAGTTTGTACTTATTATATCATATATTCAATAATTTATTGAAAAAATATTAATATAATAAAAAAAGTTTAAAAAGATATTGTTTAAAGAATAGAAACAAATAAATTCCTAACCAATTTGAATTTAGATACAATTAGATCTTGTCCATTTCTGAATCTAACACGTCAACATTTTCTATTCAGAATTGACGAAGAAACACTCATAGAAACCGTATTATATCACAAAAGTAGAGGATAAAAGCCGAAATGAATCGTTTTTATTTTGTCGTGTTATATAATTTACAATTCAAATTTTAAAAATATTAACTTAGAATACACGCAGATAGTAAATTATTGATACCACTTTTTAGTTTTTGAATAGTAAATTTTAATCTAATATTCAAACAAAAATACTTTGCGTATATTTCAAATTAGTTACTAAATAAATTATTATATATTCATGTATAAATATATATAATGTTTAATTAATTTTTAATATATATTTTATATTTTAATATATATTTTATATAATTAATTTAATAGCCATTTTAATATACATTAAACATAAATTTGTTTAATTAATTTTTTTTAAATTAGGGTATTCAAGGTTCGGCCAATTCTCTTTCCAAAAAAGTTACATGTATCACTTTTTGTACATCTCAAATAGTACACTACTTTCTATTTTGTAGTATCATTAAATTAAAATTCTAGGGCAGTGAAATAAAGTAACTTTTTCCATGGGCGAACTCTGTCATCACTTATGGAGAAGATCGTGCTCCTGGTTTTACAGGCTATATGTGGCACCAGAGATGGATTAGTTATGTTCTCCTACATGCACAACAAAAAAGTTATTTTGATATTTTATTTATTTATTTTAAAAAAAGAGTTTTTTTTTGTATCTACAGTATAAGCTAAAGACTAATATAATGTAGATCTAAAATCCATTTAAAAATTTGTTATTGATCAATAAATTATTACATATAAAGATAATATTTAAATTTTTAATATTTATTTAAACAGACAAATAAATTGACAACTTAACCTATTCAAATTAGTTATTTTAAAAAAAGATCTGAAAACATTAAAGTGGAGCAAACAAATCAAATAATCAAAAGATAGAAAACAGTAAAATAACAAGTGGTCTACTATTCTTATATTGTCTTCAAAGTTGCTATCGACAACAACAGAAATTATCCACCAATCCACTTCAATCCCTAAAATTGCTGAATGATTTGTTAATATTGTCTGTCACCTCTGTTGTTTTATTCTAAAAGATATTATATATTTTTTCTCAACAAAATATTCTAAAACAAAAAAGAATCGAATCAACTATTTCTTACGCACTTTTTTAGGGTTAACTCAAAGTGTCTTCAGTGTTAAACAAAAAAAATATTCACTTCTCAGTGTTTTTTTTTTCACGTACATAATTTCACACAAAAACACAAACCTTCTTCACATATGACTTCTAGATCGAGACTTCACTGGGAACAACAAACGCCTATAGCGAGATTGCTTTTCCTTCCTTCTATAGCGTTGCAAACTTTTCATTATGAAAAAGAAGAAAATGAAGGAGAGTTGGATATTTTTTCAAGTATTAATAATTTTATTTTCTATTATTTTTTTTTCAGAATTATAATCTTAAGTGTTGGTTGTTATCGAGTTCTGTTATAGAATCTCTTTTTTGCAATTTTAATTTGTTGACTTAAGATGTTCTATTTGTAATTTTATTCATATCAATGAATAAAAATACTAATCTTTGATTAAGAAACAATATATATAAAAATATATATATTCACAAAAATGAAAAAAAAAAAAAAAAACTATTAGCTACCCAGCTAACAAGACTCATTAATAAAAGCTTAAGAAGAAAAAAAATAAAGTACTAATTTAGTCTTTAATATTTGAACTAAATCTTAATTTTATCGTTAAAATTTAAAATATTTTTTATTTTAAATATTTTATTTTGTCTTATAGTTAAAATTATTTTTGCTTTTCAAAAATACTCTTTTTTTATTATAATTTTCTTTTAAATAATAAAAAAGTTATATTTATAATAGTTATAGTAGTGGTTGTAGTGATTTGAGAGTAAAAATAGTAGAAGAATAAGAAAATAATAATAATAATAATAATAATAATAATAATAATAATAATAATAATAATATTAATATTATTATTATTATTATTATTATTATTATTATTGAAATAAAAAATTTTAATTTTGATAAAAAATAAAATAAAATAAAATAAAATATTTTAAAAAAATAGTATATTTTAAATGTTAAAAACAAAACTAAAACTTACTAAAATATTAGAAACTAAAATATTATTTCAAAAGAAAATATATAAGAATTTTATCTTTAAACACTTATGGTACTTCAAAACTATAAATTAAACTATAAGAAAAAATATTAAATAACTTCTAAGAATTATCTCAAAAGACAACGGGACCTTCAATAAAAAAATATTTTTTTTAGTCTTTTGTTTTTATTTTTATGAGACTGATGATTAGCCCCTTTATTAATATTTTTTTTGTATTAACGGAATAAGTTAAGCCAACATGACATATTAAACTGTTAATTTATTTATTAAGAGCCAATTAAGATTGACAAATTCTTTTTTGTTTGGAGTCTCGTTATCTTTTAATGATAATTGTCAATGTCGTTTATTTTTTTTATATATTTTGTTACTATTTTTTAAATACACTAGCTAAATTTATTATGGTATAAAATTAAAAAATATTAATAATTTTTAAATTATTTTTACTTATAAAAATTAAATAAAAAATATATTAATAATTAATTTATCACATAAGCATATTCTAAAAAAAAAATTATTAACAAAAAGACTAATTAATTCCACAAAATTATATATCAAAAATTAAAAAAAAATATTTTTTTTTTGTCGAGACTTTGAAGTCTTTCGAGAAAAAGGAATTATGATGAATATTCACCCTTAAACTATTCATCTATTCTCCTAAAAAATTTCCTTTCATCACTGCTACAGAACTTACACAGAAGCTATCATAATTTTTTTTTACCCCTTTTTCTTTGCATCTTCTATCTTTGTGATTGTTTCAATCTTTCCTTCTCTATATTTTAATGGGACCCCGTGTTTGTCAGCTGAAACAGAAAACTCCAATATTAATCACAATTCGACTAAATAAAAATACTCAATATACATATAGATACATGCATGTCTTACTTTTTCCAAATTAAATGTGATTCACTTTTAACGTTCTTTTAATGCATGCATTACTTTTCCCCTCCTTTTGTAAAATTTTAGTTGTCCCAGAAGTCTTGTAATTCGGGCTTCGTCGCTTCCAGTGCTAGAAATTAAAATACTTTTATGCCAATTTACTTTATATAATTTCATGCATTATCTTATTTATAAACCTTATATTATTGGTTTTTTCTTTTGTTTTTTTTTCTTCCCAGATTTTAATTATAAAATCTCAACATATTGTACAAACGTTGGGGTTTGTTTGGTACGAAGGTAAATTTCATACATAAATGAATTGAGAAAAAAAATTATATAAATGTTCTAAAATAAAATTAATTATATAATTGTCTTATTTGTATATTTATATATATAGAATCAATAATAAACTAACAAAATATTTAATTTTTTTAATTTATTTTTAATAGGAAGAGATATGTCAAAAAATAAATAAATTATTTTATATGGAATAAAATATATCTTTTTAATTTTTAAATTTATTATTATGTAAAATATTTTATTTAAAATTTGAGTATATAATATATATATTTAAATTTAATTTTATTTATTTTAAATTATTTTGTATTAGATAATATTATTTTTTAATCTCTTAAATTATTGATTATGTAGAAGAGTATTGTATTTAAAATTTGAGTAATGTATTTTTAAATTAAATTAAAGAAGTAATGCTCTAAATGGTCTTTGAAATTCTTAACTCGCTTCAATTGAATCCTTCACTTTTTAAAATGACCAAATATATTTCTCACTCTCAGAAATGCGAATTTTCGTTAGTTCAAATGTCATAAGCCATTTTAATATTGCTGATGTGTAAAAATAAGTGCCAACTTAGTAATTTGCTAAAAGCTAACATGGACAAACAATGAATTTAACTCAAATTAGTATTTTAAATTTGTTTAAAATGCTCAAATTGGTCCATACATCATTATAAAGCCCTAATTCTCAATTTGAGCATTCAAACAAATTTGGGATACTAATTTGAGTTAAGTTCAATTGTTTGTCCGTGTTAGTTTATAACAAACTGCTAAGTTGACACTTAACTGCACACATCAGCAATGTTAAAATGACTGATAATATTTGGACTAACGGAGACTCACATTTTTGAAAATGAGAGATACATTTGATCATTTTAAAAAATGAAGGATTTAATTGAAGCAAGTTGAAAATTTTAGAAACCATTTGGGACATTATCTCTTAAATTAAATAAATTATACCATAAAAAATCTAATTTTGTATTCCACAATATGACTTATTTGGAGTACTGTCTAAATAGTAATTTCACAAAAAATAACACTTTCTTACAATAGTAATTCGAATCTATTTGCTTGAAGCGCTGTCTATAGTAAATTGAAACATATTATATCGATTTATTATTGCTCTTTTTCCATAAATTAAATCCTTTTGCTTGGGTTTATCATGGATCGTGTGAGTTTAGATGCGTTTTTCTACTAAATTAAATCTACTTATTTCGATTTAATACTACTTCTATTAATTCGAATTCAATTAATTCGATTTATATAGATATATAAACGAGACAGCTATATATATAACCAATTTCACTTTAGAATATCTTGTAATTTTTTCTTTCAATTCATTTTTCTATTAAATTTATCCTTGGTACGATGATGAAAGCAACCAATTTTACTTTAGGACATCTTGAAATTTTTTTTCTCAAATTCATTTATCTATGAAATTTATCCTTGATACGATGATGAAAGTATGAATGTGTGAGAAGATTTTATATTCTATAGTACTTTTTATTTGGTGTTTATAAATTTTAAATATTTAAATTTCTTTAATTTATATATTTTTAAATTTAAAATTAATTATTTAATATTTTTTAATAATTAAATAATAATATTTTGGACACCAGCAAACACCTTATATATGAATGCAGAAGTTAAGTATATTTTGTGTAATTGTTTTCCTTGGTATCACTTTTACCTTAATTGTATATATGACACAGACCCAAAATATGAAATATGTACAAGTCCCAACAAAGTTTGGTAATAATTATTGAAGTTATTAATTTCACGCCTTTATTCTTTCCAAGAACGATAATAGAGAGCACTGATCTATTTTTGCCTTATTGGTCCTTTAGCTTTTAGTAATTTTCTTTTATTTTTTTTTTCTTTTTGAGTAGTTAAATACTTTCTTTACACATTTGATGGGTTTAACGCTATTTTCTATATATAATAGGGACAATCTCTTAGGTTTCGATATACAGTTTTCAGAAATTATGAAAAAGAATAAAGTTATATTTTTATTGATAATTATAAATTTTGACTTGATAATAATAAGCGTGTGTATTTTGGTAAATAAAATTTTCTATTTCTAACTCAGATATGTGTACTTAATATTATATGTATAATTCTTAATTTCACTCTCCATACGGTTTTGCAATGCAACTTTGCACAAACCTTGTAGAAGGATAAAATTGATTCTTGCTTCGAAACCTACTAAAAAAAAGGGTGATTTTGCACAAATTGAATTAGGTCCGCATAATTTTACGACGATTATTCGTATGAAAAAATATTTTTAAGTGAAAATTTTAGTTAAAATGATATTTATTATATCAAGTAATTTAGTTAAATATATTAAATTATTTAATTATTTTTATTATTTTTATTCGAGGCATAGTAATCACAAGATCCTTTTGTGATTCTACACACGGCTCATGTCGAGTGGATTTAAAAAAAAAAAAAAAAATAGAAACATACTTGTCTCCCTTAGCTTACATAATACGTACAAAATTGCGTAAGAACTAAGAAGCCATGGAGAGAGTTTGTTGGTAATGTTGATTGGAAGAATTGGACAAGTAATATTTATTATTGGATTTGCATGTATATTTAAATTAAATTTGTTATTTTTTATTAAGAGTATTAATTCTTAATATTTACCATTTTAAATTTCGTACAAAATTTTCAATTTAAAAAAACTTAAAAATAGAAAGTTTAGATAACTTTGAAGGGTTAAGAAATATTTTTAAAGTTGCATTTGAAAGAAAAATTGAGATTGAGAGGCTAAAACTAAATTAAGAGATAGAGACTAAATTAAGTCTCTAAATTATGTTTAGTGTAAAATATACTGAACTAAGTTATATCTTAATATTATGTTTAGTTTAAGATAAATAATATAGAGATTAAGAGATATATTTAAAATTTAAAAAATTAAATACGAGTATTTTTAAAAAAAAATATCATTAAAATTTCAGTCTCCATTTCTAAAAATTTTAATCTTCTATATCTACTTTCTAAAAATATTAAAAAACCTAAAATTTTGTAACTCGAAATTAAAATTTTAGTTTTTATTCTCTATTTATTAAATATAATATTAACTTTCAGTCCTCCAATTTCAATTTTAATATCTAAAAATAAACGTTACCTAAAATCCTTAACTTGTGAATAATTAAATTCACGAACAAGAATAATTTAATCTTCCGAAACTATTTAATTTTGTTCCCTCTAGAATTCTCAAAATCCAATAAAGACACCCTAAAAGAATTTATTTTATGTTGATGATATGTAATAATGCATACATGTCAAATTAAAGTGATTTTATATCGCTGATGTTATTAATATAAACGCGTCATTAATAATTAATAAAGTTTGTCTCTATGCTTTTTCATGCTAACAACCGCACAAAGACGTATCTCTAACATTCAACACACGGTTAAAGAAAAAAGGTACCCCAATAATTAAATTAGGGAGCTACTCAAATGAAGATGCAAAAAACATCTTTTTATGAAGATGCTTTGTATAAAAGTGTAATTTATTGATTTGGTCACACTTCAAATAAAAACAACACTTTTATAACATATCAAAATCTAACCCTGTATCCATCATCTAAGGGTCAAAAAGAAAAATCATCACATGAAGACAATTATAATATCTTCATGGGAGTACCCACCATTAAACTAAGTGTATATTAAAATTAATTATTAATATAAAATATATATTAAAAATAAATTTAACAATATATATATATATAATATGATTAATTTAGTAGTTAGTTTTGATGTATAAATAATATTTTTTATAATAAAAAGAATAAAGTACTAAATTGGTCCTTACATTTGGCGTAATCTTGTTTTGGTCTTTAATATTTAAAGTGTCATATTTGAATCTAAAAAAGTTTTATTTAGTTTCAATGTAATCCCACCGCGATGTTAAAGTTAAATAATTAACGAAATGTCTTACATGACAAAAGTATAAGAACAAAATTGATAATCTAGAGAATAAGTACAAATTCTTAAGGCACAAAATTAACCGTATACATTTATTTATCATTTTTCTTAATTTTATAAAAAAATATTTCATTTAAATTGTAAAAAAAAATAATAAATAAATGTACTGATGTATTTTGTACCTTTGGAACTTGTATTTGTTCTCCAGATTATCTATCTTATTTTTGTACTACTGTCATATAAGACATTTCATTAATTATTTAACTTTGACTTCACAGTAGACTACATTAAAACTAGATAAAACTTTTTTAAATTTAAAGAGAACACTTTAAATATTAAGGATCAGAACAGGACTAGGCACAAACCGTAAAGATCAATTTAATACTTTATAACAATCTCTTTATTTAATCCCCTTTTTCATATTTATGGCTTGGCTCTCTCATCTTTCTCTCAGATGAGTTTAACTTCTTTTTATTCACAATACGATAAACCCTACCAACCCAATTATATTAGGTATCTATGTATCTATCTTCCCAAGAACAAACACTTCACATCTCCATCTTCTATCTCATAACATACATAAACATAGAATATATTCTTCAATTCTCGGATGAACATTACATTATTATAATTATAATCTAGCATTGTTGCATGGCTAGTGGTGCACCATTTTCTTCTTTTGTGACACTTTTCTTCTTTTCGTTGCTCTTAGCTTTTCACTTTTCTATGGCTATTCCAATAAAACACACCTTCTTCACTCCTTTAACTTCAAGCAAGAGGAACACTTTGAATACCATGGTAGTAGCTTCACCTTCACCTTCAAGAGAAGCCACTAAGAAGAACAATAATGTTCTTGATGATCCACTTAGAAGAGCTTCACGACCTCCATCATTTCAATGGCGAAATAAGATCTTCAACGTAAGTGAACATGAAGTTCCTAGTGGTCCAAACCCTATCTCAAACAGGTAAATATAAATTTAAATTAGAAAAAAATAATAATGTTCTAGCTAAGAGAGGTTTAATTTATGGTGGTTTTCACTTTTCAGGGTTTTCTTTTAAGCTTTATGCCTTCTTCCTTTTTTATATTATTTTATTTTCCAATTTTTGTTGGTCCATAATATATTATTATTCTTTAGTTTCCATTTGCAAAATTATTAAAGAGAATTGGGTTTGGATCGGAGATTCTAGGGATTTTTTCAGAATAGCATGCAGCAGCAGATTGGTGTGAGTAATGATGAAGTTCTCTTCATATGATTGTGTAAAAACTGAACCGCACGTAGTAATATCAATTACAATAATAATCATTTAAATATGTGAATATATATGATTACTTCTTTTTCAGAATTGTCATCATATAGCCCTTTTTTTTTTCTATCATTTTCTCAATTATTATTACTGCCCTCAATCAACAGACCATGTCTTTATAATGCTAATAAATTTGACTCGTTTCCAAACCGGCGATCTAATTAGTAATTAAGCTCTATAGCAAATTTTTTTTTATTATTGGTGACATGCTACATTTTTTTTGGGAAGAGGGGGGAGGGGCCGGGGGGAGTGAACTATCTTGGGGAAGGGGGTGTGAAAGTGCACTAATTAGGAAGGCTATTTCAGTCATTTTGTTTAATATAGATTCAATTAGAGCTATGGAGAGATCATAAATTAAATTGGTAAAGAAATATCTAACCACCAAGAATTAATCAATAGTCTTTTTTAAAGAATAAAGGTTTTCTTATTAATATGTGCTTTAAGATTACTTGTTAAGATTTTTAATGTAAAATTTTATATTATAAATTTTAAAATATTATGTGTGCATGTATAAAAAGTAGTAATCAGATCAGTCATTATATGTATTTATATATAAATATAGGTATTGTATGTATAATTCATTTTTAATACATTTTTTATATTTTAATATGTATTCTATACGAATGATTGATTTAATGACTAATTTTTTTTATACTTAATATAATTATAGTAAATTAAAAGATTTAGCTAATATATTTTAAAAATACATATTAAAATTATCATTAATAGTTTTTTTATTTTAATAAATATATAATAAATATAATAAAAATTTAAATTTTATATTTTTTATATAAAAACCTTTTTTATTTATAACTTCGGACACATATTAGTTAAATTCCTAACTAAAATTTTGAAAATTTTAATGCACTACAAAAAAGCTTTATCATTAATTAACAGCAAATTTCAAATAAGAGTACAGAAATTAATACAACTGGCTCTGTCTAGCTATTATTGAGAAAATGGAATCTATCTGCTTAATGGGTAATTATCCAAAGGATGAAAAAAAAAAAAAAAATTCGCACACACATAGAGGGTAGTAGGGACATAATGATTAAACTTGCAATGAAGGTTTTGAAAGTCCTTTTTGTTTAGACGAGGAGTTTCCGATCCTCATTGCAATTCACACACAAAATAATAAGAAGAAATTAGTTAACTTATGTGTTAACCACATATTTTAAAAACTAATAATAAATTTTTTAAAAATATTTTTATTTATTTTATTAAAAATATAAAAATATTTATTTTTTTTTTACCAATTTTAATAAAATACTTTTTTTAGTGTTCTTAATCTATATCTTTAGGACACACAATAAAAAATCTTTTTAATAATAAAAAGGAGAACTTGAGTTAACAAAAGTGTGCACAAACATATCTCTCATCTACCATTGTTTTGCGTGAAAAAGTTAAAACACAAATTTGGCATTCAACAAAGCTGTGTTTGAAGGGTCAATATCCTTGGTCCCTTATTTACCCAAAATAGCCTCATCACTCTCACCACAACTTACATGGTATCCTTTGTCCCTCTCCTTTAAAATTGAAACAAAACATTATTATTATTATTATAGGCTCGCTTATCAGTTCACTTATTAATTAATGTATGTATATGTACCCTTAATATGTTGTCCTATATGTTTCTTTAATTTCTTCTTCGAATGGTGTTCGTTTAAGATTTAAAAGTGAATATCAATTGAATATCCAAGATGATTTAAAAATCTAAAAAATTAATTTAGGTGTTCAAATAGAAGTGATATAAAATATGTTTATTTTTTATAAAAAAAAAACAATTAAGATGAGCTCAATACTTGTTATAGTAAAACTTTTTTTTTTATATAGTATCTGATCTCTTAACTCAACAGTTTAAGACTATTCTATTATGAATATATGAATTTCATTTAAGAATTTTGCTATTGACTAATAAATATATACTACTTACTAAAATAATCTTCATGAATTTACGTGAAAAGCAAAATTAAAATCGAATTCTAATAGAATTCAAATTCTTTTGCCAAATAATATGTCAACCATATTTTTTTTAAAAAAAAATACTTGTAAGAATTATTTAAAAAAAAAAAAGATAAAGTCGAACTTGAAACTCCATATAGTTAAATGAAATACACAAAAAATTAACTACTTAATGAGTACAATAATATACATTTTCTTTCTTCAGATCGTACTTCCTTATTTGTTCATCATGCATGCATGTGGACATGCCAAGGATTCTGACTAATTATTAGGCCTCTTTATTTGATTATCTAGATGACTACATGTTTATTGGGTTTTTAATAACTCTATTAACTATTAATGGTATCCACTTCGATCATGATTTGAATTTTCGGGACATAGTAGCTATATATTCATCAAGATTCCATATAGAATTAATCATCTTAAATTATCGTTTAGCATCTTGTGGAATGAAAAGCATAGCATGGTACCACTTACCAAATTCATTGTCAAATTTAATGGATGTTACTCACACTTTAAATCCAATATATTTTCTTTTCTTTTTATTTTCCACCGCGTACCATCCCATCATATCCCATTTAAACTTTTTTTTTTTAATTTTGATTTAGATTTTGATAAATAATTTTACATAATCTTTTAATCAAATTCAAGCGTTAAGATAATTTTTTAAATTGTGAGTTTAAAAATTAATTACTTTTACAGATATGACAATACACGATTAGATAATTGTATAATTTTTTTTACAAGTCAATATATTTAAATTAAATTCTTTAATTAAACCTAACATAATATCGGTTGATTTTAGACAAGATATCTAAAAGAGGGATAGGTAAAGCATTTGGGCATGATTTTGTTTCTACTTTTTGGTTTTAAGGGTCTTGTCACTTTAATAAGTTACTTTAATTTCTTATAAGACTCAACTCAAGCTAATGGTGCTTTTGTAAGAGTATGGCTTGAGAATGTTTGTCAAACAAAAAAGATGTCAAAAGAACTGCGTGTAGCTGCTTTGACAAAAGCAACCAAAGTGCCTTGACAGCTTTCCTTTTCATCCACACTCTTTTCTTTATTTGGATTTTTCAGTTTTCTTTTAATTCATTTTAATTATATTCCAATTTCATTATTCAAATATTTCATTTTTTAGTTTACTCTATAACGCACGGACACTTTGCTAAGTTGTCGTGTCCGTGTGTCGGACACATTTCGGACACGACACTCGTCCAACACTTCGCTTGGATACACCTAAATATCATTGCGTGTCAGCGTGTCCAATCTTATTCTTAACATATATTCTTGAAATAAATTTAGATATAGTATATATTATTATTTATTAAAATAAAAAATATTTTAAAAACTCGATATAATTAAAATAAGACATTAAAATTAATTAAAAAAATTAATTTATATTTCAATATCAATAAAATATCAAAATATCATTACGATTTATCTAAAAAATATTTTATATTTTATATGTATGCGTGTCCCTGTATCTTATAAGATTTTAAAATTCTCGTGTCGACATGTTCCGTGTCGTGTCCTATATCCGTGTCAGTATCCGTGCATTATAAAGTTTACTTATTTATTTTTGGATTCTGAATTTCTGATCTTGAAGAATGAAGAAAAGAAGAAAATTTTCATATTAACACATCTTGTGTTAAAAAGATATGGGTGAGAGGATGACATAAATGATTTTTTTAATAAAAAATGTATTTATTAGTTTGATCATATTTTCTGAAATTGATGGATTGAGAATCAATTCACATTAGGTGTAATAATACCTATTTGGTCTTTCAGAGATTTTGCATTTCAATCTAATTTATTTTTAATCTTTTGCTAAGAAAATAGGAAAAATAGGACATGCACATGCTCAAGGTGGAAGACAAATTTTGGATTTCAATAATTCCAAGATTGCACATGGTGAGAATCAAACCAAAGACCTTAGGGCTTGCAATGTCTTGAAGCTTGGTCATTCACACTTAAGCTAACCAAACAATAATGTTTTTATTTCTCATTAATAATGTTAATTATAGTTTATGTTTAATTAGTTTATAATAAAAATTTCAATGAATTCTACATTTTATGTTTATTTGCTCATGTGAATAATTGCCATAGGACAATTCTCACAAGGTCAAATTAAAAATGTACACAACTAAATTCACCTAATATTATCAAGTTTTTCTAAAGCAAAAATGTTAATAAAATGAGAAAATAAAATCTTAAATGCCAAATAAATATAGCAAAATTCATCCACAATAAAAATCATAAATTCAATAATAACTAAACATCTACTTTCTTCATACCATTGACCAAACACTGAAATCATAATCCAGATAAATCAAGAAATCAAATCTTAAAATAAAAGCCTATCCCTAAGATATATCTAGTTATCTACAACCCTGGTAGTTCAGAAATCAGAAGGACCTAATTTACATTTGCATAGGGCTTTCATTTAAGCATATTACATAAACTATCATATCAAAATTTGGTGTATATATATATCATAATACTAGTAGCAGTGTAGGAGCTTCACACACATAACCAGCGCATATAAAATAGTCCTTCATCATGTGATCCAAGCCATGCACCCATACAAGATTCATGCTTGTGTTGGTTCTTTTCATCCTCATCTTTAAACCCTATACACTCAAATAATATAGTTCAAGATTAGCAACCTCTAAAACTATGCTCTCAAAAGTTCCGAGTCGCAAGAAGATTGAAATTACAACCTCATCTAAAGATCGCACATGGTATAAATTGACCCTAAATTATAAAACACAACTCTGAATTTATTTATGTTACTAAAGTTAAAAAAGGGCAGCCCGGTGCACAAGCATCCCACGTTAACACAGGTTCCGAGAAGGGATGCACCCAAAGAGTGTGATGTACGCAGCCTAGCCTGTTTCCACGGCTTGAACCTGTGATCTTTAAGGTCACATGGAGACAACTCAACTGTTGCTCCAAGGCTCCCCCTCTATGTTAAAAGTTAATAGCATCTAAATTCAGGGATAAAATTGTGTTTTCTAATTTACGTGAGCAAAAGTTCTTTTAAGTAGATGAAATTGTAGTTTCTTTTTCTCACAAATAGGAGAATTTATTAAATTGAAAGGAGAAAGGCCAAAATCATATTGGGGTCACTACCTTTACATGATTGATAGCAAACACTGGAGAGAACTGAATCACAGAATTTCTCCTCAAAAAGAAGTTTGCCAGTTTTGATACTCCATGACCGTAGGTTGCGATCCTCTCCACCTGAGTGAGACAACTAAATCAGAATTTTTCGAAACTCAAGGATAAGAATCAGATAGCATATTTGAAATGACACCCACCTGACATAACAAATCTCTCAGCTGGGTCAACACCAAGTTGTATACGCGAATGGGAATTCACATGCCCTTCATAAGATTGAACAGAACCTCTCTGAAGCAGGCGAAGATCATAGAGCCTCATCTATAATCAAAACGAAAAGATCGCATAAGAAATAATTTCTCTCATGAAGTTGGCACATTGAAATGATTGCTACAAAGGCCATTTACGTAACATTTTCTTTCCTAGTTAGCGAGTTGTAGTAACATAAAAGAAGTTCCACCACGAAAAGTGACAGATAAACTAAAGTGGGCCTACTTCTGAAGTTTAAATTCAAGCAAATTTCTTTAATTAATATAAATGTCTAGGCATTCTGAACCATGATGAGCAGAGTTAAATGATAAATATTAGCTAGTGGTCTTCCTAAAGAATCAACTAACCGTTCCGTCCATGGAGCTTGCCAAGAAGTACTGATCATCATACTGAAGTGATACCAAACTATTGTCGAACCCGCGAAAAAAGATAAGAAATAGTTAGTCGAAATCAATTAATTTCCAGTTAAGAAACAAGTCGAATAGCAATTGGCAGGGGATAAAGACTGACTAACCTGGATATAGATGAAGGCATTCTAATGGTAAGAGAAGGG